>NW_022111373.1:120407097-120427700 GCF_000313985.2 Echinops telfairi
TGAGAATAATATATTTTCCACTTCATTAAAAATGCACCAAGGTTATGAATAGGCAATTCATAGATGAAGAGCTAGAAATGGCTGATAAACATACAAAAATCATTCAATTCTGGACTAAGTAAAGGAATACAATCTAAAATATGATATCCTATTTTGGTGAGTCAATTGGGAGAATATGAAAAAAGATATTATTTTGCACCGTGCTGTGTTGTGCCATGTCTTTTGCAAAACATTCCTATACATTGCTTTATGAAAGTGTATCTGAATAATGTTAGCGATTTGCTTGGCCATAGCTATTAACATTTAAAATCCACATTCCCTCTAACCTAGAAATACCATTTGGAAGACTCTTGCCTATTGTTAACATATGCTTTTGCAACCATCAGAAGCAAAAATGTTCAGGAATAAGAAAATGGTAAACTATATTACATCTTTTCTTTCTAATTAATTCTATGCTTGAGATTATCTAACACTGGTTGCGGAAGTTCATTGACAGGGTACTCCCAGAAGTTCAGGGCTGCTTCAGAAGAGGATGTAGAACAAGGGATATCATTGCTGATGTCAAATGGCAAAGCAGAGAATACCAGAAAGATGTTTCCTTGTGTATCATTGACTATACAAAGGCATTAGACGTTGTGGACCATAATAAACTGTGGCTAACCTTGAAAAGAATGGGAATTCCAGAACACTTCATTATGCTCATTCAGAACTTGTACATGGATCAAGAGGCAGATGTGCGAACGGAACAGGGGAATACTGTATGGTTTAAAATCAGGAAATATGTCCATCAGGGTTGTAGCACCATACTTGTTCAATCTGTATGCTGAGCAAATCATTAGAGTCACTGGACTATATGAAGAAGAGTGTGGTATCATGTTTGGAGGAAGGCTCATCAACAAGCGGCAATGTGCAGATGAACCAACCTTGCTTGCTGAACGTGAGGAGGAATCAAAGCACTTAATGATGAAGATCAAGGATTTCAGCCTTCAGTACGGATTGTAATTCAATCTAAGAAAGACCAAAATCCTCACAACTGGACCAATAGGTAACATTATGAAAAATCAGAAAAGGTTGGAATTATCCAAGATGTTGTCTTACTTGTATCCACAATCAATGCTCATGGAAGCAGCAGTCAAGAGATCAAAAGATGTGGGGCATTAGGTCAATTTACTGCAGAAGACCTCTTTAGATGTGGAAGAGCCGAGCAGTTACTTTGAGGGTTACGGTGTACCATGCCATTCTCCGTTGCATAATAAGCACCTGAAAATTGGACGTTGACTAAGGAAGACCATAGAAGAATCAACGTATTTGAATTGTGGTGCTGGAAGAATATTGGAAGTATCTTGGATTGTTAAAGGATAAGCTTCCCTTTGTTGGAAGATGGAAGACCACAGAGCTCCGTAGAGACAGGATTGACAACACTTTACAGTCTTTGGATGTGTTTTCAGGAGAGGCCAGACCTTGGAGAAGGATGTCGTGTTGGCTAAAATGGCGGGGAGAGAAAAAGAAGTCCCTCAATGAGAAGATGGAATAACACAGAGGCTGCCTCAATGGGTTCAGGCGGAGGAACCACTGCGAGGATGGCACAGGACTGGACAGCATTTCCTTCTGTTGTGCACAGGGTCAGTGTGGACTCTATGGCCCCTAACAACAACAACTTTAACAAAAGGAGGAAGAGTCACATGTAATAACATAAATGCTGTGTTACCTTGATGTGTGAGTGACAACGAAGCACAGAAACATCTGCAGTGAGAAGACGGCACCTGGACAGGGGACTTCCAGAGGTTCGGGCCAGATTCAGAGGATCTGCAGTATGGGATATCATTGCTTAACTCAAAGCCGAGATCACTAACAAGATGTTCCCTTGTGTGTTATTAACTATGCCAGCACAGTCGACTGTGTGGATTAGGTCAAATTATGGATAATCTTGAGAAGAATGGGAAGTGCAGAACACTTCATTAGGCTTATGACGAACTCGTACATGGATCAAGAGGAAGTTGTTTGAATGGAATCAGGAACTACTTCATGGTTTAAAATCAGAAAAGGTATGTGACTCCCTTGTATCTTCTCACCATACTTTGTATACTGAGAAAATAATCAGAGGTTAACTGAAGAAGAATTTGCCCTTCAGTACAGATTATAACTCAATGTAAGGGAGACCAAAATCCTCACAACTGGACCCATAGGTGACATCTTGACAAATGGAGAAAATGCTGAAGCTGGTGAGGATTTTGTCTTACATGGATCCACAGTCAATGCTCATGGAAGCAGCAGTCAAGAGATCAAAAGATGTATTGTGTTAAGTAAATCTACTGGACAAGACCTTTTTAGAGTATTAACAATTAAGGATGTTACTTTGAGGACTAGGGTGTGCCTGACCTAAGCCATGGTATTTCTAATGATGTCATGGGCAGGTGAATGTTGGACATTGGATGAGGAAGGCTGAAGAAGAAGTGATGCATTTGAGTTGCGGTGCTGCAGGAGAATACCGACAGTACCCCGGACTACTAAAAGGACACACGGATATTTCTTGGAAGAAGTACAGCCAGAGTGCTCCTTAGAGACAAGGACGGCGAGGCTTTGCCTTAGATACTTTGGACGTGTTGTCAGAAGAGGCCGGTCTCTGGAGAAGGGCATCCTGCTTGGTCATGTGGAGGGGCAGAGCAAAAGAGGAAGGCTCTCAACAAGACGGGGTGACACAGCGACTGAAACCATGGGCTTCAGCATAGGAACAATGGTGCGGATGACTCGAGACCGCACAGTGCTTTGTTCTGTTGCGCGCTGGGATGCTATGCATTGGAACCAACTTGATGGCACCTATCAAAAATACCTGTTACTGAAAATAATAAATAAAAAAATACCTATTATTAACTTCTTTTTGCCTGTCAGCAGCATAAATGTTCACACACAAGGAAATGGTCAAATATATAACATTTAAGAAATGGTTCTATTGACACATAATCCGCATATCATGAAAGTCAATAGTTCAGTAATCTCAAGAAGAGTTGTTCAATAATTACCACAATCAATTGTATAACATTTTTTTCTTTACAATGAATTTTATGTATTCATTATCAAGAGTGAGGTAGAGCTATATGCAATAACATAGAAATTGTGTTATATTGCTGAGTGAAAAAAAATCTGTAGGGAGATGATAATTCTTTAAGTTGTCTTGAGAGTGTTTGTGTATATTTATTAGTGTAAGGAAATGTTGGAAATTATATATTCCCAGTTCTTGAAAAAAGTAGCCTTGGTGACAGAGTGGATATGAGTTGAGCTATGAACTCCAAGGTCAGCAGTTTGAAACCTCCAGTCACACTGCAGGATGAAGATGAGGTTTTCTATTCCTGTAAACAGTTACAGTCTTGGAAACCCACAGGGGCAGTTCTAGTCTGGCCTACAGAGTTGCTACGAGTCAGAATCAGCTTTACCTAGTGTGAAAGGACAGGAGAAGTAATGCAAAGTTTCACTTCTTCACTTTGTGCCTCCGAGCCAAGCACCCTCCGTATCCCCTTTCCCTCTTTGTTCCAGTAAAGGCCAAAGCCAGAATGCTCATCATGGCCCTGCCTACAGCTTCAAGGAGCAATGAAGACCTGGCCAAGAAGGTCGGTGTGGGTGTTGGAACTTGCAGCTTGATTTGAGTCATGTCTCACACTGTGAGGGACCCTACCGTGTCTGGGGGAAGAATGTCTGCTTTCTCGTCAGTGATGCTTCGTTCCAGTCATTGGTCCTTCATCCCTTCTCTTCTGTGTACAAGGCTAAATAAGAGAGTCCTGCTACTAGGCTTTCAGTTTGGACATGCGTGAATTTATTCCAAACAGAATCTATCTAAACATGCCTTGGCCATTACTAAATGGCCGCAGACACGCTCACGCAGGAATATACTTGGCTTAGTCTTGCTTGCGTGCCTTCCAAGAAAAGATCCAATCAAAACAATGGTTTCTGGGAGGCTCGGTGGGTCAGATTTGCAGCAGGGAGGTCAGTCCAGAAGACAGTGGTGTTTTGGGATTCGTAGGAAGTAGGTTTGATTTTTTTTTTTTGGAAGGACACAGGATGACCACAGGGGCTTATGATGAGGAAATTTGAAACTGCCAGAAAAGTTATGCTGAGGAAAGTTCTCTGTCACCACAATGTATCTATTTAGCCTGGAGGACACCTAGGGCTGTGTTTTGAGAATTTTCTTGGGAAACCTTTTTGTATGTACCAAACAACCCCGTTCTCGTCTCTTCAGACTTTCTTTGTTTCCCAAACTAAAAGAACTTTGAAAAGGAACATGACCCAAGGATGTCCCTCATCCCTCAAACATTCCCTCTAGGATGTCTGAATGGATCCCTCAAACATTCCCCCTAGGACGCCCAAACTACTGTGTTAACATGATGTGAATGGGCGAGTGCAGACTTCTTAGGAGAAGCATCGTCTTTTCCAGGTGCCGATAAGTCAGTTCTGTATCATTGCTACAATCACTACTAGGTTTGCGCCCATTGCTGCAGCCATGATACTAGCTCGCCCTGCCAAGGGCCTGGCTCTCTTTCACTGACCTGCTATGTTACCACGCAGGGTGTCTTTTTTTTAGGGACTGGTGACCCCTGTTAACAGGTTCGATGTATGAGAGAAAGATTCTTGCCATCTTCATTTCCAAGGAGATTTCTGGCTGTTCTTCTTTCAAGACAGATTTGTTGGTCCTTCAGGCACCCATCATTGAACACCATGATGTCAACACCATAATTGAACATCCCCAATTCTTCTGTCTTCCGTATTCAGCGTCCAGCTTTCAATGGCATGAGAGGCGAGTGAAAATAACATCGCTTGGTTCACATGCATCTCGGTCCTCAAAGTGACATCTTCGTTCTTTAATACTTTAAAGAGATCTTTTATGGAGCAGATTTGCCCAATGGCTATTCATAAGATTTTCAGTGACTTATTTTTTGGAAACGGTCTACCGATTCTTTCTTTCTAGTCTCTGTTCATCAAGAAGTTCCATCAAAACCTGTCCAGAATCCCCTTACAGAAGGGTCACGGGGAGGAGACGAGCCACTCAGCGTGCAGTGTAGCAACGATGAAACATACAACTTTCCTCTAGTTCCTAAATGCTTTCCCCCCCTCCCCACTATCATGATCCCAATTCTGCCTTACAAATCTGGCTAGACCAGAAGATGGACAGTGGTACAGATAGGAGCTGGAAACACAGGGAATCCAGGGAGGATGATCCCTTCAGGAACAGTTGTGAGAGTGGGGATACCAGGAGGGTAGAGGGAGGGTGGGGTGGAAAGGGGGAACCGATTACAAGGCTCTACATATAACCTCCTCCCTGGGGGATGGACAACAGAAAAGTGGGTGAAGGGAGATATCAGACAGTGTAAGATATGACAAAATAACAATAATTTATAAATTATTAAGTGTTCATAAGGGGGGGGGCAGGAAGGGAGGGGAAAATGAAGAGCTGATACAAAGGGCTCAAGTAGAAAGCAAATGTCTTGAGAAATGATGAGGGCAACAAATGTACAAAGGATGCTTGACACAATGGATGGATGTATGGATTGTGATAAGAGTTGTGTGAGCCCCCAATAAAATGATTAAAAAACAAACAAACCGGTCCACCTTGAGTTACACTTCTGGCATTTGAAATGCAAGGGGCACAGGCTCCAGTATCAAACCATTGCCACAGAGGGACACACCGACTGACTCACCGGGGGTGGAGGGGAAGGGCTAGAGAAACGGAAACAAAGCCTTTAGAAGTTTATAGACGTAGATGGAGCATATGCCAAATACCATAGCTTCACGTTTCAATATTTTTGTTTAACAAACATTTCTGTGACATAGCAAGACTGTTTGACTTGCCCTTGTAGACAGAGCCCACCATACAATAACTGTCAGTAAATATAAACTTTTTGAAGGTATTGCTAACAAAATTGGTTAATATTTTAATCGTTAACTACCAATACTAAAATTTTGTTTTGAGTCTAGCGTCATTGTTTTAATAGTTTAGGAAGTTTTTAAACTGGTGGTGCAGTGTTAGGGACTCAGCTGCTATCCCGAAGGTGGGTGGCTCCAACCTCCCAGCCGCTCTGCAGGGAAAGATGTGGCGGTCTGCTGCTGTAACAAGTGCTGCCTTAGAAATCGGATGGAGCACCTTCACTCTGTCTTCTTATAGGGTTGCTGTGAGTCAGAATGGACTGGAGACTATATATATATATATATAAAATGGTAATATCATTTGTTTTTTCCTTGCATTTCAATCAAAAATAGAATGGAGGTCCCTCAACCAGTGTGTGGCAAAACATGCAAACCTTGTTCTCCTTAAGCATGGGTTATGACATGGGACTTGATCTTCTGATTCATTTGGAAAGTAATTTGATTTTATTGTTTCCTCTTTCCCACTCACTCCTTTTTCTGTCTTTCACCTAACACATCCCAGCTCTACCCTGAGAGTGAGTTTATTCTTTGCTTCTGTGCAGGATATTTATGTTTTCATAGTGAAGTATCTTTTTTGTGTGTGTTGATTACCAATGTATTTATAGCTACAATATCAAAGTGATATGTCCCCAATGGGGCATACTTCATTGCCAGATCATGTTTGAACGTTTCTTCTGTTTTTGCCATACTTTTCTGTTGTCATTTCTTCTAGGAGACCCTGTTGTCGTTATAAAGACAAATCCTAAGAAGGTATTAATTGAAGGGGTCCTTGGTGAGGGCTAATAACAGGGTCAGATTGTCATGCTGGGGTGACTCGCATTGTGCTCTGATGTTGAAAGTTATGCACCAGTATTTCAGACGGTAACAGGGTCAGGCATGGGTTCAGGTAAGCTTCCAGATGAATACAGTCTAGACTAAATGACCTGGTAATTTACATCTGGGAATGCACCAGTGAAAACCATATGGATCCCAGAGGATGTTGTCCAGTATAGTTCTGGGAGATGAGCTCCATGCTGGGGTACTTAGAATATGCATGATGCCCACTATGGACTTAAGAACGTCATCGATGGTGAAGATGGTGCGGCCCCAGCAGTGGTTCATTCTGTTGCATTGGGGCCTTTCTAAGTCAGAGCTGACTCAATGGTGTTGAATAGCTTCGGTATCAAGAAGTTAGTAATAACATCTAGGGAGAAGGAATTACAGTGCGCAATTTCCCCCAAATGCGGTTTTCAACTTGCCAATCTGTTACTCAAGATGCTTGACTATTCTAATATTTTAGCACCTCTTGACTTTCATAAGCACTCTTGTTGGCTTTCTGGACAACCTGCTACCATCTCCTTATACCTGAAAGAAGCACAGGGTGATGGCGAGCAGCAGCTACCTGGCAGCAGGACAAACCATTTGGACAGAGCTCAACTATTGCTCAAGGAGCAATTGCCAAGATCAAGGACCTTGCATCAGGAAGAGCCTTGGTCTTCCAACTAAATAAAAGAGAAGACAAAAGCAGATTCAATATTAACAAAAGTGAAGTAACCCTCCCCCAACAACAACAACAACAATACCAACAAAAATGAGGCAGATGTTTACCTAACAAAGTGATATTTACATAGTAATTTTATACCTGGGTGTAAAATCTGCCATCTTAAAACAAACTCTCTGAGAAGTTGGGGAGATTTATTGGTGGTAATTCAGATTCTAGGCATGAAGGTCCTTGATGTCAGCTTTGGAAGTAGAACAGTTAATTTTGTTTTATGTTTTTTTGTTTTGGGCTAGGAATCCAGCGAGGAGGGGAAGGCAATTACACACGTGCCTACACAAAACAGTTGTTGGAAGAACAATCAAATGACGTCACCGAGTGGACTTGCAATAACAATGATTTTATGCGGTCCAGTAACGAAGGCAGGCTGGCATAATGTTAAGTGAAAAGCAATGTGATCTAATAAAGTTTGTGGACGTGTTGAGGTCTTGGCTAAGAGTATGCACGTGCAGAGCAGCTCCGTGACAAATGAAGGCATTGCTAGGTCAGTCACGATCATGGTGCGGGGAGTGGCGGGCCCTGGGCCTGCTTTGCTTGGCTCTGGGGTAGCAGAGTACTCTCTGAGCTTAAGCGCTTCAGGTGCTTGGAGGCAGAACACAGCCAAGAACAAACACACCACAGAGGAGGCTGTGTACCTGCTGTGGGTAGACAATGAGCAAGCCGCACTCCATCTTGGTCCCAGGCATTCTCAGTAATTAGGCTTCCTTTGTCTTGTTTGCATATTTATTTGGCAGGGAATGAGCAGTCAGTTTAAGTTAGAACCTGTATTTTCAATACGGCTGCTATTGGGTTAAAAGAACAGCAACAACCAGTAAAAGACTTACAAGACGAGAGAGAGCATGTCATCTGATTGACAGCTATCAATAATGGATAAGGAGACCTTCGAACAAAGAACTGAGTCTGTCAGTGGATTAAAAGTGAAATTCTAATTATGAGGAGTTGGCAGCTTGAATTCCACTATTGAACATTCATGGAACTTAGGTGGAGAAAAATGATAATTGGAGTGTGATCCTTCAAATATGTATTATTATTATTTTGTAAACAAATAGAATTTTAAAGAAAAGTTCCTTGTCCGGAACCATTTTTTGTGTCTATATGAGTGCATGTGCATACAACTCACATTTTCCCAGTAGCTAATAGGACATCATTCTAAAATGACCTGAGAACTCCTATCCACCCCCCACACCCCTCCAAAAAAAACCCCAAACCCAGCTCTCCCCGCAAAACACACGCCATTGTGTTAATTCTGACCCATGGTGAACCTACAGGACAGACTAGAACTCCCCTGTGGGTTTCCAAGGCTGTAAATCTTTACAGAAGTAGAAAGCCTCATCTTTCTCCTGCAAAAATGTCCTGTCAAGTCCGGAGATAAAAAGAGCTTAGGCGCTGTACAAACGTCAAACAGGTGTCATTGGGCTCAGATGCTCAAGTGTCTCAATCTCAGTTTAAAATTAAAATGCATTTCTGCTCCACGAGGAGGTAAGGTTAAAAGTTCTAATTTTCATTTCTTGCTGTAGCTTAAAATACAAGAGCAGCAGTACAATTCCAGAAGGCTCTTCCTTTTGGCTGGCTATTCTAAAGAGTTTGGAACCTAATAAAGGGGGAGTTAGATATTCTGAAGTTTTCTTTTTAACATGAAAGGTTGAAACCGAAACTTTCAACTCACACTAAGGTGATGATCATATGGCAACCCAGCCCTGTTCCTTCTTCCAAACGTAGATGATTTTATATTTATGCTAATGTGTTCTATACCATATATACTCCAGGATAAGCTGACCCGAATAACAGCCAAGGGACCTGATTTTACCACAAAACTGCATTAAAAATGTGCTGAAAACAGATTAGGGACCCAAAGCCCATCTGTAGGCAACTGGAGATCCCCTTAGAGAAGGGTCATGGGGAGGAGACGAGCCAATCAGGGTGCCTTGTAGCCATGATGAAACATATAACTTTCCTCTAGTTCTTAAATGCTTCCTCCCCACCACTATCATGATCCCAATTCTACCTTACAAATTCAGCTACACCAGAGGATGTACACTGGTCCAGATAGGAACTGGAACCCAGGGAACCCAGGGCAGATGAACCCTTCAAGACCAGTGGTGAGAGTGGCAATACCAGAAGGTTGAGGGAAGGTTGGATAGAAAGGGGGAACCGATTATAAGGATCTACATATAACCTCCTCCCTGGCGGATGGACAATAGAGAAGTGGGTGAAGAGAGACACCAGACAGTGTAAGATATGACAAAATAATAATAATTTGTAAATTATCAAGGCTTCATGAGGGAGGGGTGAGCGGGGAGGGGGAAAATGGGGAGCTGATACCAAGGGCATAAGTACAAAACAATTGTTTTGAGAATGATGAGGGCAACAAATGTAGAAATCTGCTTGACATACAATGGATGGATGTATGGGTTGTGATACGAATTGTATGAGCTCCCAATAAATGATTTTAAAAATTTTAATCATTTTAATAAAATGATTTTAAAAATTTATAAATTATCAAGGGTTTATGAGGGAGTGGGGAATGGGGAGGGAGGCAGGGGAAGGAAAATGAGGAGCTAATTCCAGGAGCCCAAACGGAAAGCAAGTTTTGAGAAAGATGAGGGCAACGAATGTATAAGTGTGCTTTACACAATTGATGTATGTGTGGATTGTGATAAGGGTTGTATGAGCCCCAATAAAATGATTTTTAAAAATGTGCTGAAAAACTTGCCTTATGCATGAGTATATACTGTATATGTATTTTATATTTGTATTATATATATGCACTTCATATTTTATGCATTTTAAAAAGAGCAGTAGTCAAAGTGAACTACTTTGTCTACCTCCCCCAACTCATGTGGTAATTACTGCCACCTGGAAACTGCCCAGCCAAACAGAATTGCCAACTTTGAAGGCATCATATTCTCCCCAGTCCACTTTCAAAAAGCAAACCAAATTCCCTGCCATAAGTAGCACTAACTGTGTGGGTTTCTGAGCCAAGAGTAGAAAGCCTCATCCTTCTTTCTCAGAGTAGGCTGGTGGTTTTGACCTTTCGCTTAGTAGCCCAACACATAATTACTACACAACCAGGCTCCTTTGAATCCACTTGTGTGTATACAGTAAATCAAAATCAAACCTACTGTCATCAAGTCAGTTCTGACTCATAGGTCCCTTATAGCAGCGGTTTTCAACCTGTGGGTCGTGACCCCTTTGGGAGTCAAATGACCCTTTCACAGGGATTGCCTGATTCATAACAGGAGCAAAATTTCAGTGATGAGGTATCAACAAAAATGATTTTATGGTTGGGGGTCACCACAACATGAGGAACTGTATGAAAGGGTCGCGGCATGAGGAAGGTTGAGAACCACTGGCCTCTAGGCAGAGCAGACCTGTCCCTGTGGTTTCTGAGATGGAGCTTTTTCTGGGAGTAGAAAGTCTCATCATTTTCACATGGAAAATTTTCATACGGAACCAGCAGGTCCAACTGCTGACCTGGTGGTTCACAGCCCAGTGCTTAATGCTTCACACCAGCAGGTCTTCCATGCAGACAATAGGAAGCATCTTTGAAAAAATATTGAGTAAAGAAAGATAACTTCTCCGTATCATCCTTCTTTCTGTGGTCTTATCCCAGGAATGAAACCAGTAGAGAAAAATAAACTAGAGAAAGAAACACACACACTCACTTATGTATAAAGTGCTAAAAATCAAAGATATTTCGCCACTTTTCGGGTTAAGGAGCACCTGAAGCAAAGAACGAGTGCTTTCATTCACCTCTTATGCACGTGAAACCTGGACACTGAATAAGGAAGACCACAGGCAAAGGGACGCATTTGAATCCTGATGTTGGTGAGGACTAGGGAAGGTACCAGGGGCTACTCAGAGAACAAACAGGACTGTCTTGGCAGTAGTACCTCCAGAATATTCCTTAGAAGCAAGGAGGGCAAGACTTCATCTCACGTGCTTTGGACAAGTTACCAGGAGAAACTAGTCCCTGGAGAAGGACATCGGGCTCAGTAAAGAGGAAGAAAAAAGAGGCCATGTTTCAAGTTAGGAGAAACTTCAGGCTTGCATCTGACCCATGGACTTGAACTAGGCTTGACTTACCCATGAAAGTCGGCCATGAAAAAAGAGGAAGACCCTTAACAAGATGGATGGACACAGTGGCCGCAACAGTGGGCTCGAACATACGAACAATTATGAACATGGCACAGAACTGGGTAGTTTTCCACCTAATGATCTTCTGCCAATCAGCTGTGACTGAAATCTGTGGGTTTTCTAATATCTACTAATAATTAGAAGATGAATCTGCTTCCTGGGACAAGCTTACATATCCTATACATTTACAAGTTTGCTTTATTTTTTTAAATTAATTTTGTGCTTCAGTTTAAATGGTACCTCTTTAGACAGTCTTCCCTAGTCTATTATAGTCACTGCCTGAGATTGCTTTTCTCTATCATTGCATCCCTCTATTAACTTCATCTGGACAGTCCCTAACAGACGGCAGGTGTTTAATGCAGGTTTGTTGAAAGAAAGAATACTCCGTGGAGAAGCACTGTAAACAAGAGCAGGTATGGGTTTTGTACTTGAATGTATGGCCATATCCTGACTCTTTCCCTTCATAGTTATGAATCTGGGCAAATGTTAAAAATTTCTATTACTTAGCCTCCTTATCTGTAAAATGGGCATGATAACCCTAGTTTATGACTCACAGGATTGTTCTGGTAATTATATAAATCAGTACATGTGAGGTACTTATGATAGGTCATTTGTGGGTGACAACTCAAAATGTTACTTGTCATTATTTTTCCAAGTTATCTTTTCATATATAAATTCAAAATTGGAAAGGAGTCATGGCCTATTAATATAAGGATCTGGAAGATAAATTGTGTTAGGCTGGGTTCTCTAGAGAAACAAAGGTAGTGATGCTTGTGTGTATATGGACCCAGAAAGAATTCATATCAAGAAATGGCTCACACAGTTGAAGACGTGGGTAAGTGAAGCCTAGTTCAAGTCCATGGGTCAGATGCAAGCCTGAAGTTTCTCCTAATTCTTGTAGCTACAAGGATTGACAAACAGGAAGCAAGCAGATGAAGCAGGAAGGCCACAGCTAGTGAATGTAGCGTTGAATGAGTTCAAAGTTGGCAATCTGCGGATGGGTCCTAGGATCAGCAGAGGGCATAACAGGAAGTTGAAGAGCAAGATACAGGACCCAAATCCAGCAGTCGGAGTCAGCTTGCTTCCACGCACAAGGTATTTTAAGAGGTGCCCACACACTAATGAATCTCCCTCAATGTATTTAGGCTGTGACCAGATTTCGGAGGTCTGTTCTCCCCCCAGATGCTCGGATCCCATCTTGGAGTTGACCACTCTATGTCAGATCATATCGGCAAAGAACCTGGACCATCCAGCTTGACATAAAATCTAACTTTCACATACATCTACAATATGCTGTGAGGGGCCATCAAGTCAGTTGTGACTAATAATGATATCATGTAAAGCAGAATGAAACACTGCCTGGTCCTTCACCATCCTCACAATTGGTCTTATGTTTGAGCCCGTTGTTGTAATCTCTGTGTCAATCCAAACACCCTTGTCAAGGGTGTTCCTCTTTTTCGATGCCCCACCATCCTACCAGAAGCATGATGTCCTTCTCCAGGGACTGGTCCCTCCTAATAACACATCCGAAATATGTGAGATGAAGTTTGAAATCCTTGCCTCCAAGAAGCAATCTGGCTGTACTTCTAAGACAGATCTGTTTTGTTCTTTTGGCAGTACTTTCACTATCTTTCACCAACACCATAGTTCAAAGGCATCAATTTTTCTTCTATTTTCGTTATTCAGTGTCCAAATTTCACATGCAAAGGAGACAGCTGAAAATGCCATGGTTTGGGTCAGCATTACCTTAGTCCTCACAGCAACATCTTGACTTTTCAACACTTTAAAGAAATCTTGTCATCAGATTTACTCAAGGCAACGTGTCGTCTGATCTCTTGATTTCCATGAGCATTGATTATGGATCCAAGCAAGATGAAATCCTTGATAACTTCATTCTTTTCTCCATTTATCAGTATGTTACCTATTGATCCAGTCATGGGGATTTCAGGTTGTTTTGCATTGAGTTGTAATCCACAGTGAAGGCTGCAATCCTTGATCTTCATCAGCAAATGCTCTAAGTCCTCACTTCAGCAAACGAGGTGCGTCACCTGCATATTGAAGGTTGTTAGTGAGCCTCCCTCCATTCAGCTTCTCTGATTATTTGCTAAGATGCAGATTGAGCAAGGATACAATCATAACACATATCTTCCCCAATTTCAAACCATTCAGTATTAGCTTGTTCTGTTCACACTACTACCTTTTGACCCATGTACAGGTTCCACATGAGCACGTGCAGTGTTCTGGACTTCCCATTCTTCTCAATGTTATCCAGCATTTTTTATGAGCCACCCAGGCAAATGCCTTTGCATTGTCAATAAGACACAAGTAAACATCTTTCTGATATTCTCTCCTTTGAGCCAAGAACCATCTGACTTCAGCAATTATATCCTTTATTCCATGTTCTCTTTTGGATCTGGCAGCTCCCTTTCAATGTACAGCTGCAAATTTTACTCACAGGTGGTATTAATGATATTGGTTGATAATTTGAGAATTCTATTGGGCCACCTTTCTTTGGGCTGTGTTCAAATATGCATCTCTTCCAGTCTGTTGAGCAATAGCTGTCTTCCCAATGTCCTCGGATCGATGAGTGAGTGCTTCTAGTGCCTCATCAGCTTGTTGAAATTTTTCAATTGGTTTACTATCAATTACTGGAGACGTGTTTTTAGCTAATACTGCCAGTGCAGCTTGGACTTGTACCTTCAGTACCACTGGTTCTTGCTAATATGTTACCTCTTGAAATGGTTGAATTCTTAAAATGGCATTCGTGAGCTAACATGGACTGGTATTGGCCATTTTGAAGAAGAAAATCATATGGGTTACAATGCTGGAATGACTCAATCAAGAGGAATAGTGCTGCATTCATCATCAAAAAGAACATTTCAAGAGTTATCTTGAAGTAGAATGATGTGATAGGATGATGTCTACTTGCATACAAGGAAATCTAATAAATTAACTTATTATTCAAATTTAAGCACCAACTGCTAAAGCTAGTGATGAAGAAATTGAAGAATTACATCAACAGCTTCAGTTGGAAATTGATCAAACATGCAATCAAGATGCATTAATAATTATTGAAGATTGAAATGCAAAAGTTGGAAACAAAGAGGAACTCACTCACTCACTCACTCACTCACTCACTCACTCACTCACTCACTCACTACTGTCCAGTCAATTCTGACTGGTGGTGACCCTATAGGGCAGCCTAGAACTAACCCTGTGGGCTTCCAAAAGTGTAACTCTTAATAGGAGTAGAAAGTCTCATCTTTCTCGCTCGGAGTGACTGGTGGTTTGAGCTGATGACCCTGTGGTTAGCTTCCCAATGCTTTGAATGTGAGCCTTTGAATTTCTGAGCTTTTCTGAATGAAAACGTCTCATTCAACAATAGGTAGTATCCAATTTCTTTGAACATACTTCAGAACATCAGAGGAAAAAATAGTATTTGACAAATATGGGGTTGGTGATAGACACAAAACTAGAAATCACAAAACAGAATTTTGCAAGACCAATGACTTTTTCATTGAAAATATCTTTCTTCAACCACACACAAATTGCCAATATACCTGGACTTCTCCTGCTGGAGTACACAGAAATCTAACTGACTACAACTGCGGGAAAAGACAATGGAGAAGCTCAATATCAGCATCCAAAACCACGTCAGCGCCTGACTGTGGCCCAGACCATTACTTATTCGTATTTGAATGTTGAAGATGAAAAAAATGAAAACAAGTACAAATATTAGACCTTGAGAATATCCCACCTGAATTTTGAGATTATCTCAAGAACAGGTTTGATGCCTTGAACACTAAGGACCGAAGACCTGGTGAACTTTGGGATCACATCAAGGACATCATCTGTGAACAAAGCAAAAGGCCACTAGACAGGAAAGGAAAATGTATCAAAGTGGCTGTCATAAGAGACTCTGACACTTGCTCTTAATCAAAGAGCAGCTAAAACAAAAAGAAGAAATGAAGTAAAGAGCCGAATAGAAAATTTCATAGGGTAGCTTGAGAAGGTCAAGTATAATATAATGAAATGTGCAAAGATCTAGAGTTAGACAATCAAACGGAGAAGAATGCATTCAGCATATATCTTTTTTGTTTGTCTTATTTTTTTCATTCAGCATATCTTAAACTGAAAAAACTAAATAAAAATTTAAGCCTTAAATTGCAATATTGAATGATAATACAATATACATGCCCGTATATAATTTCATAAATTGAATATGGTCTAGAATCTCACATGTACTTATAAGTTACAACTATTGTCCTGCGTGGTTTTGTACTTGGTTTGGATGCTGACATTTTTGGGTAAATATGGAAGACTTTGAACTGTAAGGAAGTGAAAAATCATTCAGAAAATTAAGTGAAGCTGCTCAGATCACAATGTGTATTAATGTCAGATTTTAACTTGTGGTGATGGGTTTATTATGAACAAAAAATGTTGAAATAAATCTCTGTGATTAGTGGATGTTTGCAGACTGGTTCTCTCAGTAATACATTTGTCTTAGTTTTGTTAAGGTGCTTTAAAAAAAAAACGGTTTAATCAAAACAGTGGCTTCCTAGGGGATCTTCTGGGCCAGTTCAATTCAAGGCAGAGAGGTCAGCCAGGAGGTCAGCGCAGAAGCAACTGTGCTTTGGGATTCCAAAGAGATAATCTTGATAGATTTTCTTGAAGAACACCGGACAATCACAGGGGCTTAGAAGGGAGTTTGAAGAAAATTGAAAACTGTATTGGTGAGAAAAAGTCCAGGAAAGTTGCACTGAGAAAATTTTTCTATTAGGACAACACATTTGCCCTTTTCAGAGGGTAGCAAGGGTTTTCCTATGAAAGTTTTGCTTCGAAACTTACTCTATTCACTCTATAGCCTTACCTTGGCCCATCAGACTTCCTTTTGTGCCCCAAACTCAAGGAACATTGAATACAAACACAATTTGAATATCCACTGGATGCTAAAATTAGTATCCACTTTTGATGTGGTGCAAACCAAAGAAAGACTTCATCCTAAGGATTAAAATGGAAATCACTGCCATTGAGTTGATTCTGACACATAACAACCCTATAGGAGAGAATAGAATTTACCATGTGGGTTTTTGAGACTCTTTATGAAACTAAGCCTCATTTTTCTCCCACAGAGTGGCTGGTGGATTTGAACTCTTGACCTAGAGATTAGTAAGTAACCCAAGGCATAACCCATTAGGCCTCCAGAACTCCAATCTGAACAGTTAGAGAGATGGAAACACTGCCTTCAGAAGTTTATAGAGCTAGATGGAGGATTTATTAAGAAACAATAGCTTCATAGTTTGATATTTTTGTTTAATGACGTTTTTTTGTGATTTTGTAGGGATACTTTTTACTTATCCTGCTATTTGGTTTCTTCATGTGCTTCTATTATTTATGAATAATAAATAATCTAGAAGATTTTTAAAATCTTATTGCGCATGTAAATTGTCTGAGGATTTAAAAATAGTTTCTCACTTAAGAAGGATAGAGTGGAGCCTGGAATTCTTAATTTTTAGTCAAAATGTCAAGTTATGCTTCTGGTTCATGGACCACAGTTGGAGTAGCAAATCCCTGAATTATTTTGTTAAATAAATGCATGTTTTCATATATGTGGGCTTGTATGCTCACACAACAACAGAGGCTATTTTAGAAATAAAGGAAAACTGATTAAAGAGTCATGAATGAGATTATTTATAGAGACTAATTCAATTAGGGAAATGCTTTCTCAGAGAAAGTGAGAATAGTAGAATTTATAAAAGACAGAGGGATCAAAAAGTGTGAAATTGACTCTATCGATTTTACTCAAGCTTCACAAGTTTTGGGTCCCTTCATTTAAATGTTTACCTGACCCCCAAACCTCAATGTGTCCACCTATTATTTCTTTCATGGTTCCAACCCAAAGCAGCAAAATCAGAAACCTGGTATTCAACATGCCTTCCATTGTGTCATTCACGTCCTGCATTTAAAGAAGTATTAAATCAATTCACCTCTGAAGTATATTTTAATTTCTCTTATACTTCTCAATATCTACTACGTCTGCATCATAATAGAGATTTTCCAACTTCTCATCCATGGACCAGTGAAAATTCCTTATTATTTATTTCCGAGTCTTGATCTTTGCTGCTCGACTGTAGGGGCCCTGGTGGCATAGTGGTTAGGCATTGGGTTCTTATGGTAAGAAAGCAGTTCGAAACCTTCAGTCACCCCTGGGGGAAAGATGAGGCTTTCTGCTCCCATAGAGCTACAGTCTCAGGAACCCACAACTACGGGTCTACTGTGTCCTACAGGGTAGCTATGAGTTGGAATCAACTCAGTGGCAGCGAGTTCAGTGAGTGACTATAGCTTACAGTATTATAGCTCAATGGAAGGAAAACCAAAATCCTCACACTGAGCCAATAGGGAACGTCATGATAAATGGAGAAAAGATTGGAGCTGTCAAGGATTCCCTCTTGCTTGAACCCACAATCAATGTTTCTGGCAGCAGTAGTTAAGCGATCAAAGGACACATTACATTAGGTAAACCTGCTGCACAGGACCTCTTGAAAATGTTGAAAAGCAAGGATGTTACTTTGAGGATTAAGGGGAGGATTATGGTGCTTTCAGTTGCCTCACATGCAAATGAAAGTTGAGAATTGAATCAGAAAGACTGAAGAAGTATTCATGCATATGGATGATGGTTTTGGTGAAGAATATGGAATATACCATGGACTGCCGGAAGACCAAACAAAGCTGATTTGAAAGATGTACAGCCAGACTGCCACTTGGAAATGAGGACGACACGACTTTGTCCCTTGTACTTCGGACACGTTGTTAGGAGGGACCAGTCCCTAGAGAAGGACATCATACTTGGTAAAGTAGAGGGGCAGCGAAAGAGCGAAACACCTGCAACAAAACGGATCGATACAGTGGCTGCCCAATGGGTTCAAACATCAGAACAGTGGTGAGGAGGGCACAGAACATGTCCAGAGGGTCTTTATGAGTTGGAACTGACTCGATGGCACTCAGCCACCACCACGACACTGTCGTTTTCACGCTGATTCCAGAGTGATCTTTGTCAAGACCTCTGAAGGATCTGAAATGCCACCTTCTTTGAAAAGGAACAAGGTAGCTTGTCACAATATCCAGAAGGTTGGCAGTAGGCATGACAGTTGGGGGCCAGAGAAAAAGGACAGGTATCACTCCCAGCAATAACAGGAGCCTGAGTGTCATCATCTACTTGTACCGATCCCCTCCAAGTACTAGGCCTGACCAGGCAACATGATGAATGTTAGGTGATACCTGCAGACATAGCAGTTACTTTATAGGATGGGACTCTTCATCTCAGGACACCTTGACTCTTTACAGAGGGCTACAAACCTGCCTGGTACTTGCTCTGGAGGAAGTCATTACTGTGGTGGATAGCAAAGAAATTGGTTGACTGCTTCAGAAGGAGATCCTATGGAAATGTGAGCTACTTGTGGATAGTCTTTCCCACCAATAGTCACGCCTTATTTTCACTGTCTTGTCTCTTGCCAATTTTCTCACAAGCACATCTCTCTGCAGGCCAATGTAGTTGATCTGAGTGATGAAGGATGGTACATTTAATTAAGGTTACTCTTACTCTTACTATGACACGAAGCAGCAGAATGAGGCCAACCTTCAGTATTAACTTTTATCATACTCTCTGCAGGGGTCCTCAAACTACAGCCCACGGGCCACATGCTGCCCACCAAGGACATTTATCTGGCCCACCAGGTGTTTTTGCCGCCACTGCCTGTCTTGCTTAGCAGCCGACTCATCCAGTGTGCATAGACATTTGTTCATAGTTCTTTTTTAAACTTTAGTCCGGCACTCCAACGGTCTGAGGGACAGTGAATTGGCCCCCTGTTTAAAAAGCTTGAGGACCCCTGCTCTAGAGACCTCGAGCTGATCAGCTGAGCAAATCCTATAGACTATCAGGGTCTATATTAGAAGCAGGGGGGCTTTTGCATTATGCTTCTCTATGGACCTTCCATTTGGCTTAAGGCATTAATTCAGGTACAGCAGAGTGTGCTAGTGATTGCAGCAACTCCATCAGGGTCCCCATGGAGGATGTACAGGAACATTCTATCAGAGTTGAGCCTGAGCTGGTTACCTTTCAGGGCCTATCTACTCTCATCGATTGCTTCAGTTAAAACGGGATAAAATTTCCCAACTTCTTTTACTTGGATGGTTCCCCTGTAGGGTATCTGGGAAGATCCTTGTGTCAGGAAGGGAGCCTTCATTTAAGAAAGCGCTTCTGAGTCAGCTGAGGGCTATGGGAGACACTAGTGGTGGTTCCACAACATTTCGCAGAGAAGTACAGTCCTTGGGAATGTATTGTACCTTTGAGAATAAAGTATTGGTTCTCATTGTTGGGGCCTCTCCTAAGAGACACCTACATTGGTTGGGAAGACAGGTTGACAGTGCCTTCAGTGTGGCCTCCTGGATGACTGGGAGAACTAGGTTGCAAGTTCAATTTTTTTTTAATCGAGTCTAGTACTTCTTTAGTGGAGAAGGAATGACAGGGAATTATCCGCTGGTCTTTCCTGTGTGTCTCTGTCACCAACCACGAGAAACTTGTCATCCCAAAGAATGACTGCGATGGGTCTGGAAGACATGCAGAGGCATGAACAGGTATTTCTCAGGGACATGCAGGAGCGGCAGCCCCCTCCTCTACTTCTGAAGGTCTTGGGAAGGGGAATGGTGCTCAATTTGTTGGGTGTTTGCTGCGTTTGGGGACAACATCACCAAGGCCTTCTCTTTTATGAAGAAGGCCCCAGATGCGAAGCCCACTTTCTCCTTAAACCTCTTAGGGTTAGGCCATTCCCGTTTCAGACAATTGTGTTTTCGCTCTTCCCTGCCCTTATGGCACCGGTGCTTCTCCTGCCTTTGGCGATGCCTTCATCTTGTTCCGCCCATCCTGCACTCGCGGTCAGGTACAGATATCAATGCATATCGAGGAGGTCCACGGTAAGAGACTGGAGCACATCCTGGCCCACCAGGCCTTGAGGATGAT
>NW_022111373.1:120430994-120432696 GCF_000313985.2 Echinops telfairi
GCAGGGGAGAATCAATGAATAGAAGCAGCAAATAATGAGTTTGGCTCTGAAGCCATGGTGATCCAAAGGATGCTTAACTTGCTGAATTACTGCTTTAAGGCAGGGCCACAAGGCACACCTTCTCTGGTTTCCTTCTCATGTCTTCTGAAGGCACCCCCAGGAAGTGACCTTTACAACATGCCTTGACAGACATTCCAGAGCCCCTGGAGTTTATGGACATAGGGAGTGTATTCAGAAGATTCTTGCCTGGTGAGCACACCCGTTGTGGTATTGTACAGGGCCCAAATGAACTTTGCTCCAAACAAATTAGTCTAGGCCGAGCCATTAAAAGTAGGAGATGCCAAGAAAGGCACAGGAAACAGAAAAAAGGAGGAGTGTTCTCATTTCCACTTGGGTTCCTAGTTTTAGTCCAGGATTCCTCATTTCATCTTTAATTCCTCCTAAGAATGTTAGTAATGAAGAGTTTAATTTTTTTGAGTGACTATAAATTGCTTCTAATTTTTTTTCTTAAAGCTTAAAATCATCCATCAAATTTAGGTCCTAGGAACTTTGAAACTAATTGGGAAGACATGATCAGCATGCCTGCTTGAGATTTTTACTATCTGGAGTTTGAGGTAACATTACAGATTCTTTAGAACACCTCATTAAATCTTAATTTTATTAAGCAAAATGGTACTTTCCCAGTATCTGATTCAATAGTGATTTCCCCCCGTTTTTCTGAGAAATAGTCCCCATCTGCTGGGAAGAACATAGCTATGCCTATGGTTGATGGCAAATATGTTGTGTATGTATCTAGCCTTTGAGTGACTTGGAAGAAAGAAAAAAATTGCATTTCTACCTTGGCTTATCCATCATCTTGCTTGATATTTGGCAAAGATTTTTGAATCATTGCTTTTTGAATCAAGTCAAAGTCAATCTCAATTTCATCTGAAAACTTAGCAAGGTTGCTTAATTTTAATAGGAACATGGAAGATAAATTGATATAATGCTCTTATTCATGAACATTAATTCCTCTTAAGGGCACTTAGGAGGCCATGGACAGGAGCTACAAATCTCTAGAGGAGTTTGCAAAGCCTTTTCTTTCCTCTTTATGCTATTATAATAGTCTTCTAAATTTCTGCTACTTCAATTCTTAGTGGACACCTAATCATGTTTATCTTCTGGAATCACTGCTTCCGTTATGTCCGATCATTGCCCAAAATCCTTCAACGCTTCTGCATTGGGAAAGGATGAGGCGGACCACTTTGTACACATGGTTGTGCCTAGTATGGTGCTTTCCCAAGCGACTGACTAGACGCTGGTTCACTGGCAGGAGCCCTGGTGGTGTGTAGTGGTTCCTTATTGGGCTGTGAGCCACAAGGCCAGCAGTTTGAAACCACCAGCAGCTCCAAGGGAGAAAGATGAGGCCTTCGATTCCTGTAAAGACTTTCAGTCTCCAGAAACCCACGGTGGCAGTTGTCCCATCCTATGGGATTGTTATGAACTAGAATTGACCCAATGGCAGTGCGGTTGATCTTGGTTCTATCATCCCTGAAGGTGGTTCTATGGGCAGCTGAGCTCTGTTTTCATCAGAATCTTGTTAACTTTCTACATACATGATTTACAAGGACATAGAATGAATACAGAATACATAGAATGGGCGCTTACCACATTCACAAGTGACCTGAGACTGGAACTGAAAGCTAATATATGAGGGGCATCC
>NW_022111373.1:120433957-120438027 GCF_000313985.2 Echinops telfairi
CACTAACTCAGAGCAAGTTGCTCCATGCTCGCCTAGGGAAAATGCATACTACAAAAGCTCCGCCCAGTGGAGCTCTTTTCCAATTGTTGGGTGGGACCCCCTCACGTTAGAAGACCAAAACAGAATCTGAAGACATGTTGAAAAGTTGCACTTATCAGGATGAAATTGAACAAATAAAAAAGTAAAGTGCTACCAAAGTCCCAGGATGAAACATCAGTGATAGGGCAACCACATGGGCCAATGGACACTTGGACTTTGTTTTTGAGGCTCTAAAGAAGGAAGAGATCTCACCGTTGGCATCATTCAAACCTCATCTGAAGTATGGTGTCCAATTCTGAGTTCCACATTTTCACACGGACAATGACAAGTTGGAACATACTTAGGGAATGTCAAGAGGCTTCAGATCTATGCTATGGGATGTATATTTTGCTCTGCTAGGAGAAAACCCACAGGAAACCTGCAGATTCTTTTTTAATATTAGAAATACCATGATGAGAAATTCAATTCATCTGAAACTATACGATCTCAAGGATTTGAGCTAGTGACGATATCTGGAAGTTTTAGGGGAGAACATCTTGGAATTACCACACGGCAAATGCTTTTAATTGCCATGAGCTTCCCAGGAAAAACATTGAGTTTTGCAATTTATTTCTAAGTAGGGGAAAACTTAGAAAAAGGGGTTAGAGAAGTTAACGATGGGGTAGAACACAGGGATGGACGCCACTGGGCTGGGCTTTTTCCTGTAGTGAAGGTCAGGGCAGATTTCAGTGGTGGAGGAGAGCTGACTTCAGCATCACTGGAACCATACCAAGTGTCAAGTCCAAAGGGCACTTATGACACCACAGACAGGAGCTGCAATTCTCCAGAGCAGTTTGCAAGGCGGGGTGTAAAGCAATATGAGACTAAAGCCTTCAAGATGGAAAATGAAAGCATAGCAGGTTGTCATGCTGTAGGACTCTGGTGCGGGCCAGCTGGTTCAAAGGCAGACGCTTTAGCTGCTATGCGTTTGCTGACCTTGGAGGGATTCAAAATACACCGGGGGCTACTTCCTCCAGATGCCATATACTCATATACACACACATCACATATGCATACACATACACCACGTATGTGAAAATAAGCAGGCCAATTTAGATATTGATAAAAAGCTATTAAGAGAGTCCAGTAGATCAGTGGGATGAAAAATGATGGATGATGGCATGATTCAAGGCAGAAACTACCTTTACTCAGGTGGCCAGGGTGAAGGCTACGTGGAGAAGCTGTGTGATCTGATATCTGTAAGCTGTAGCGATAGCCAACATAGGAAGAACTAGCATTGCAAGCCAAGATATCTATTTTAATGGTTTTTATATTTAATTTTTAATACCCCTTTGCGCATGTGAGTTTCAGGGTAGTAACCGAAAGGTTGGCCATTCAAATTTACCCAGAGGTGCTTCAGAAGAAAGACGAGAGATGGGGCATGAGAGAGACAGACAAACAGAAGAATTTACACCAAGAGCTCAGACAGGGCTTTGAAAGAATCGTGAAACGCTCATGTGCAAGGATCAGCACAGACCTATTTTCAGCAATGCTATTTTTAAGAAACAGACACGTCATGGTCTCGTCTTTGGTGTCCATGTGTTTTCCATGAAAATGGCAGCTCCACATCAGCAGTGACATGCTATCATGTAATTTTATAGGTCTTACAGATTTTTAATTGGTGACCTTCAAAAATGCTTGTCCACTGGAGTTCACATCTCTAAGAAGCGCAGGGTTAAGGTGGTAGGGTTGAGAATTCCTGAAAGGACGCTGCTTCTGCTACACCCTGTGACTTCCCTGTTGCCATTAGGGCTCCACTGGAACAAATAAAAAGCAAATCATCCATCGTCAATTTAAATCCAGGAGAACCCTTGAGTTTAACCCAGTGAAACTAAGTAATAACTGGAAGTGTATGCCAGTTGCTTCAGTGCAAAGGGTTTTGGTTTGGGTGTATTTTTAGGACTGGATTCAACGCATTGATATAAAAATACTCAATCACCAGAAATAAAGAAAAAAAAATCCAGCAGTTGCAGAGGATACAAGAAGGGAGAAAAGAACAAAGGACTTGTCTCCAATGAAATGCAAATGAAAATGACCCGGAAGATTCTGAAAACAGTCGTTCTCCTGACAATGAACATTTTCATGCAGTGAAATCCATTTTTGAGACTCATTAGCAAACGCTGCGATCGTGCTTATTTTCTATAGCAGCGTCTGGTTATTTCAAATTGATTAGCAGACCTCTGATGTGGGAGAACGAATCACTGACCTACCCCAGGTATTGCTGTAATTGGTTATCATGCTTAATTACAAATGTTTCAGCACAACCAATTTATTCTGGGCCGGATTCCCCATGCCTTCCCGCCGCTGCTCCTGCTGGGCACTGTTTGGAGAAAGAAAGGAAAGAAAGAGAGAAGACAAATTAACCTTCTCTGGTGCATGTTTTGGTCCTTTAAAAAACGCAGCAGATTAATGGATTCATTCATGCAATTCTATCAACAGTAGTAGTGGAAAGTGGAAGACATAGAAATATGTATCCATCCATTTGAAGTGGAGGTCACTCCCTGCCAACAGTTACTGATCTTTTCTGGTTCTTTCATTGCCATTAACGAGTGCTGGGAGGTGGTAGTCCCGCTTCCTCATCTCTCTCACCCTGCCGTGATGTTGGCCGGCCTTCATGTATTCAATCCACTCACGCCTGAGCTCGTCAGAAATAAATGGACCAGAATAGAACCAAATATGGATCCATTTAGCATTATTCATCGTCTGGCAACCTCGAAGACCTGAGCGCTCAGCTAGTTGTGCTGGTATCCCAGGCTGCAAATGAGGCGTTTGTCCCCATCTCCAGTGCTTCACGGCCCAAGCCCGGGACGTTCCAGAATCCAACAATCAGAGGTTGGACACTGACAGGGGCACAGGCATTGTGCCTCAGCCCCTGGGTGTGGCACCGTGTGCACTCTGCAGCCCTGGGGTGGGATGATTGAGTTTAATCAATCCAGATGTAAGGAAACATGGGCTATATTTTATTTTCAGGCTATCACTGCTGGGGGAATTCATATCACCCAAAGAGCTGCTATACACCAAGCTATGTCTTACTTGTATCACAGCAGATGCTCTGGGCAAAGCAATCCCATATGACTAGAGGATGCAAAATATCACTTATGACCATTGTTGTTGCTGGAGGAAACCAGACTCACTGCCACTGAGTGGATTCTGGCTTACGGTGGGCTTTACAACACTGTAAATCTTTATAGGAGTAGAAAGCTTGACCTAAAGGTGGCTCTTACTGATAGTGACCATATGTATGATAGAGTGGAATGCTCAATTCTGTGCCTATCATTTTTAATGTAATATTTGTAGCATTAGTATTCACTATCCATCTGGTATGTGTTAGACTACTAACTGCAAGGTCAGTGGTTCAAAACCACTAGCTGCTCTGAGGGAGAAAGCTGAGGCTCTCTGCTCCCATAGTGATTTCCAGCTTCAGAACCCTGTAGGGATGCTATCCTTTGGAGTCGATTTGATGACAGGGAGCTTGGTTTGGGTTTTGGACCCATCTGTTAGTTCATAGGAGCCCTGGTTGAGGAGTGGTTACAAGTCGAGCTGTTAACACAAGCCACTCCACAGGAGAATGATGGGGCTTTCTACTCCCATAAAGAGTAGAAAGTCTTGAAAATGCACAGGGGGCAATTCCACCCTTTCCTAGATGTAGGGTCCTTTGAATCAGCAGTGACTCCATGGAAGTGATGTTTTTTCCCTTTTGGTTCATTTCTAGGACTGTGGGGGCTTGACTTTGGGGGGCTGGCGTGTTGCTGGGTTGTGGGAAGCTGTGCCACTAGTCTTTCACATGCCAGCAGGGTCACCCACGGTGGACAGAGCTTCCAGACTAACGCAGACTAGGAGGAAAGGTTTGCTCTTCTGCTTCCAAATTAGCTCACCAGAACCTTACGGATGCTAACAGAATGGCGTACGACTCACTCGCTTTGGACTTGTCCCCCGGAGGGCATCACTGACTGGAGGGGCAGTGAGACAGGTGGACATCGTGGCCACCCGAC
>NW_022111373.1:120438597-120449249 GCF_000313985.2 Echinops telfairi
TTCCCGCTGTGGCAAAGATGTCTATTTTTGGGTGGTATTTACCATCATCACTTCAGTCAACTTCTGAAAATCCTTATCAAGGGTGAGAATTAACTTTAAGGAGAAGTAGCCATTGGCAACATTCACACACGTGTGTGAGAAAAACATTCCAAATGGGGATTTTGCCATCACTGGAGGAAAAGCTCTTCTGCTATATTAAGGCTGCCAAATGGGTTCAGAACTCAAAAGATCCAAATGACAGCGCAGCAGATTGAAGCCGCCCTTCTCCTCACATTCTCCTGTCTTTATGCATTCAGGGCTCTGCATCAAGAAAACTTATATGCAAGGGGTGCAGAACAGGCCCAATTATGCAGCGCTCCAGCTAATGTCGGATGCTGTAAGTACTTTTCAGAATTTCTGCAGATCGCTACAGAGCCACCTCTCAATGTCTCAAAGTAATGAGGAAAGCCATGGAATACATTACCCAAAACCCCATAGAAAGAAGTAATTAACATTCATTATCAATTTTGCTTCAATGGCTAATTGCACGTCACACTCATATATTTGATACAAAAAAATGGACCATTGGGTAGCATGCACTATCATTTGTTATATGAATATGGAAAAAGGGCTAAAAGGAAGTTATTGCTGCTACACAGAGTCTGTAAAAATGGGCACAAATCTGACTAGAGTCCTGAGATCCATTCAAATCCAGGCCAAGCACCAGTGTGTCCTATGGGAGGTGCATTGAGTAGGGGGATCTTGATTGGAAAATTGCTTAGGAAATTTGAGAGTTGGGTGAAAGGGGAAGGGTGGTTATGGGTGAGGGGAATAGTCATAATATTTTATCCAGGGGTGTGTCATCCAAAGATCTAGGCTGCGCCTGAATGGGGAAGACCAGAATGTCTATATTAAAATGATGAACAAGGACATTTCTCCTTGGTGATGCCCAAGACTTTCTGCTCTGTGGTCATGACGGCCAAAGAGTACACTAAACTTTGTTTGAAAAGACCAGTGGGCTGCAAATATACATGAAATGAACTCACAGTTTCTTTTTGACTCCCTTACACGATCAGATGAAAGAAATTGAAATAAAGGAATACGTCTGACACTTTTACTCATGAAGACCTCAGTTGCAGACAGAAAGCACAGTACGCATAAGAAATTTGGAAAGGATACACTATTAATACAATTTCAAGAAGGGTAAGCATAGTATGAAATACAATAGAATATTAGCCAGAAAGAGAAATAAAGTCCTGATAACATGCCACATCCTGAATGAGCATTGAAAACATTATACTGAGTGAAGTAAGTCAATCACAAAAGGACAAATATTATATGATTTCATGCAAATGAAATGCCCACAATAGGAAAATACATATTTGTACACACAGAGACCAAAATGTATTCGTATTTACCGGGAATGGGAAGAGGGGATGGGAAGGAGTGAATTTTAGGAAGCATGGACTGTCTGCTTTTTGTTGTGATTGTAAGGTGCCATCAAGTCGGTGTTGACTCAGAGTAACCCTGTACACAATAGAGGAAACACTGCCTGGTCCTAGGCCATCCTCACAGTTGCTAGGTTGGCGCCTACTGCATCCATAGTGTCAATCCATCTCGTGGACGGTAATCCTCTTTTTCACTGCCCTTTTACTTTCCCAAGCACGGTTTCCCTTCCCAGGGATGCGTCTCTCCTGATAACATGTCCAAAGCATGTGAGATGAAGTCTGGCCATCTTCACTTCGATGTAGCATTTCGGTTGTATTTCTTCCAAGACATATCTTCTTCTTCTTTTGGTAGTTCATTAGTATTTTGGGGCAGCACCATAATTCAAATGCATGGAGTCTTCCTCCTTCTCCTTCTAACTTTCACATGCATACGCTGGGTCGTGTCGGGTGCATCTTAGTTCTTAAAGTGACATCTTTGCTCCTCAACACTGTATAGAGATCTGTGCAGCAGCTTTACCAAAGGCAATTCGTTGTTTGATGTCCTAGCCGCTGCTTCTATGAGCATTGATTGTGGATCCAAGCAAGACGAAATCATTGATAACTTCAGTCTGTGTATAGTGATGGAAAATCTGGCAACTGATATTAATAATATTGTACCACATAATTAATGTAGTGACACCATTAAATTGTACACATGAAAATTGTTATATTGGCAAATGTTGTGTTATATATATGTTTACAATGATATAAAATTAAAATAAATAGATAAACGAAGGTGAGTGCATCCCCTCAGGACTAGTGTGATAGGTAAGATTATTGTGCCAACCTGGTCAATAAACACATGTGGGATTAATACGGTTGCAGTTTAATTGAAGGGCAAAGAGATAAATGGCTCAGCGAGCCTCACCTTTATGTCTCTTGCTCTATGATGATCAGACCAGTGTGTGACTACCTTAGCTAGTTTTCTGCCTCAACCTGTGAGCTACCCTACCTGTGGCACACCCAACCCGTGGACTGTGTCACTATAGTTTGAGGTTCCTTCAAGATCTGCTTCGCCACACTGCTGGTGTATACATCACTTGAGCTGGGGACTGTCGGACCCTGTCATCTACCTGATTGTTGGTGACCTACCCTGCTGTTTGCTGCCTACTGGCAGACTGCCTGTATTGCTCTACAGAAGACTCAGCTGTCTGCTTCCTTGGCTTGCACCCAGCAGCCCTTGTGAATTGAAGGACTGCCAGTGTACTAACTATCTCATGGAAGTGAGTTGAACTGAGCCATTTATACTCCTCTGTGGACTAATTAGTTGTTTATTTCTTATTATCTATCTATCTAAAATCATAAGTGTCCTGGTTTTGTTTCTCTAGAGAACCCTGCCTAACACAACTAGGAAGTGTAGATAGTCTTTATGTTCCCTGGGCCTGATGGGCAAATGTAATTCAGAAAGAGAGGCTTCTGCCAGGTGCTCTACATCAGTGAAGAAACACAGCCAATTTAAAATAATTGTATAGAGCAAGAGCTGCATAAATAAATACTCCTTTATTCTCCGTCTTTCAAATCTCAAGCTAGAACTTTCTATTGGTCAGAATCAGCCAGCAGTCAGAAGAAAAATATCCTGATTTGTGGGCTCCATTTTTAGTCTAACCAAATGTATATAACCAGGTGGAGAAAAGTAGGGGTCGCTAGAGAAGAAAATAGACATATGCTGAGAACGCATGCATCACCTCATTTGCTGTTGTTGCTCCAACAACCTGAACTCAGCAATGTTAGGAAGGATTTTTATGGTAAGTAACCGAAGCCAACATTGTTGTTTTTCGTTGCCATCGAGTTGGCTCTGATCTAAAACAATTTTACGCACAACACAATGAAACACTGCATGGTCTTGAACCATCCTTGCAATTGTTCCCATGCCTAAGCTCATTGTGTCAATCCCACTCATCAAGGGTCTTCCTCTTTTTTGCTGCCCCTTCACTTTACCAAGCATGATGTCCTCCTCCAGGAATTAGTCTCTCCTGGTAACATTTCCAAAGTATATAAGACAAAGTCTTGCATCCTTGTTTCTAAGGAGCACTCTTGCCTTACTACTTCCAACACAGATTGGTTTGTCCTTTTAGTAGTCTGCGGGACTCTCATCATTCTTCTCCAGCACCACAATCCACATCCATTGATCCTTCTTCTGTCTTCCTTAAATGTCCAACTTTTACCAGCATACGAAGCAATGGGAATACCATGGCTTGGGTCAGGCACACCTTAGTCCTCAAAATACCCTTGCTTTTCAATACTCTAAAAAGGTCTTGGGTAGAATATTTACCTAATGCAACTTGTCTTTTGATCACTTGAGTGCTGGCTCCATGAGCATGGATTGTGGATACCAGTAAGACCAAATCCTTACAACTTCAACTTTTTCTCCATCTGTCTCCTATCAGTCCAGTTGTGAGGAGTTGAGTCTTCCTTACTTTGAGTTGTAATCCATACCGAAGGCACAATTCTTGATCTTCATCAGCAAGTGCTTTAAATCCTCCTCACTTTCAGCAAGCAAGGCAGTGTCATCTACACATTGCAGGTTGTCAATAAGCCTTCCTCCAACCCTGAAGCCACATTGTTCTTCAGCTAGGCTGGTTTCTCTACTTGCTTAGCATTCAGATTGAACTGGCACACTGAAAGAATACAGCCATGATGCACAGCTTTCCTGATTTTGAACCATAGAGTATCCCCTTGTTCTGCTTTGTGACCCATATACAAATTCTGAATGAGCACAATGAAATGTTCTGGAAGTCTCATTCTTCTGATAGTCATCCACAGTTTATTATTGTCCACACAAGCAAATGCCTTTATATAGTCAATAAAGCACAAGTAATCACTTTTCTGATATTCTCTGCTTTGAGCCAAGATCCATCTGACATCAGCAGTGATGTCCCTTGTTCCATGCCCTCTTCTGAATCCAGCCTGAACTTCTGCCAGTTCCCTGTCAATGTATTGCTGCAGATATTATTGGATGATTTTAAGCAAAAATTTACTTATATACAATATCAACGATATTGTTCTATCATTTGAGCATTCTGTTGGGTCACCTTTCTTTGGAATGGGCACAAATAAAGATTTCATCTCGTCAGTTTGCCAAGTAGCTGCCTTTCAAATTTCCTGGACTAGATGAGTGAGTGCTTCCAGTGCTTCATCAGTTTACTAAAACATTTCAATCGGTATTCCATCAATTCCTGGAGCCTTGTTTTTGGCTAATGCATTTAAGCCAACAATAGCTAGCTTAAAGGCATCTAGTGCCAAAGGGCTCCTGGGAAGGTGATAGAAGCAGGTTCAGGAAGCCTACCACTGCTGCTTAGTCTGTGTTTACATGAGACAACTGTTCCTACCATTGAAGGAGCCACTGAAAGGTTTTCATGCCTAGAAAATTTCCTTCATAGACCTTTTCTTGTATCGCCAGGTATTGGCTGAGCTTTGCAGCATTAAAAGTTGGAAGAGAGAAAAGCTGTCATTTTAAACTTTTTATGGAGGGCACAGTGCCTCTCATAAAAAATTCTCAGGTGAGAACATCTCCAAATTTAGGAGTAGGGTATGATGGTGATTGGTCAGATAGCATGATGGATGTTATTTTATGTGTAGATGCATAGAGAGGCTTATAAAGAACTTAGCATATTTACAGCATTATTTTAGAGTAAAAACCCAGGTGTCATTTTGGCTTTTCCTGCTGCATCAACTTCACTCTCAATTTATCATCCAAGAATGTGGAGGGAAGGAATTGCTGAGTATAGCATGCACATATGTTCCCTACTTTTTCCTAGAGTTGGTCCCAATCCTGTTAACAACGTTCCAGTCATCTGGTATAAAGGGATATGGTCCCTTCCCACCCTCTCTCTGTTACAGCAGTGCTGAAAAACATGGAGATGTCACAGATCCACCGAACAGACAGAGAAACACAAGCAAGCCAAAGGCTAGATATCCTTCTCTTTGATCATTATATAGCAAATGGCTTTATTCAGGAAATATGTTCCCTTTTGAGGTATTGGTGAAAAAGAGTTCAGGAGGTTAAGGAAATAGGGTCAGATTGGGTCTTTGTAAGAAAAAAATGAATAGCTTTGAAGGTTTTTGTTTGTTTGTTTGTTTTTGTATATTTCAGGGATCATTCTAGTCTTTAATATCTAAGTATAGTGATTCCATATCCCAAGCCAGGCATAGATAGGAATCTTGAATCTTTCCAATGTGCCTAGACATAGTCAGGTGACTGGGTTAGTGAATGGGAGAGATTATACTTCTTTTTGAAAAATGCTGCTTTTGGATTCCCATCATTACTATTGGCTACTAGGTTTTGCTTTCTCCACCTTTCACTACATATTGTTGTTAGGTGCCTTTGAATTGATTCAGACTCATAGTGACCCTATATGCAACAAAATGAAACACAGCCAGGTCCAGCGCCATCCTCCCAATTGTTCTTATGCTTGAACCCATTGTTGCAGCAATGCATTGATCCATCAGGTCTAGGGTCTTCCTCTCTTTCATTGCCCTTTTACTGTAGCAAGCATGATGACTTTTTCTACAGACTTGTGTCTTCTGATAACATGACCAAAGTATATGAGATGAAATCTCTCCCTTCTTCCCTCTGTGGAGCATTGTGACTGCTACTTCCAAGACAGACATTTTTGTTCTGTTGGCAGTCCATGGGACTTCAAGGTTCTTTGACAGTACCACAATTCAAATACCTTGATTTTTCTTGGATCTTCCTTATTTAATGTCCAACTTTTGCAAGCTTATGAGGTAATTGAAAATACCGCAGCTTGAATCAGGCACACCCTAGTCCTCAAAGTAATATGCTTGCTTTTCAACACTCTAAAGTGGTCTTATGTAGCAGATTTGCCCAATGCGATGTATGGTTTGATGTCTTCACTGCTGCTTCCATGATCATTGATTGTAGATCCAAACAAGACGAAATCCTTGACAAATTCAATTTCTTCCCCACTTTTCATGATGGTACCCATTGGTCCAGTTGTGAGGATTTTTGTTTTCTTTACATTGAGTTGTAATCTATACTGAAGCTGTCAATCCTTGCTCTTCATCAACTAATGCTTGAAGTGCCCCTCACTTTCAGCAAGCAAGGTGTGTCAACTGCGTATCATAGCTTGTTAACGAGTCTTCCTCCAATTATGATGCTTCATTCTTCTTCATAGAATCCAGTTTCTTGGATTATTTGCTCAACATCTAGATTGAATAGTTAGTTGAGAGGATACTACCCTGATTGACACCTGTCCTGATTTTAAACCATGCAGTATTCCAATGGACTCTCGATCCATGCAGATCGAGTCTACATGTTTTTATGTGAGCACAATGAAGTGCTCTGGACACAGATTGGGAAAAATATTATGTAATAATGCATCCAATAAAGGGCTAATCTCCCAAATCTATAGAAAATTACAACATCTGAACAAGAAAAATATAAAGAATCCAATAAAAAAATGGGCACAAGACATAAATTGACAATCTACTACAGATGACATACAGGTGCCCAACAACCATATGAAGAAATGTTCATGATCATTACCTCTAAGAGAGGTACAAATTCAAACAAAAATGAGATATCACCTCACACAGTTTTGGCAAAATTCAGTACAGCATAAACTAATAATTTCTGGTGTGTTAGTCTGGGTACTTTAGAGAAACAAATCCACTGAAACTCATGTATAAAAGAGAGTTTTATATAAAGGGTAAGTGAACATCAAGAAAACATCCCAACCCAGTGCTGCCCAAGCCCACAAGTCCAACATTAACCCATATGTCCGACACCAATCCACAAGGTCCTCTTCCATCTCACAAAACACACACTATGACACCGACTGCAGGAGGAAAGCCAAATCAGTGTATGTGTAAGCATCTCAGCACTGGCAGGGGTCTTCACATGGCTGCTCCAGCAACTCAGGGCTGCATTGGGGTTTCAACTCAGGGTCCATGTGGTTTCTCCTCGGGGATGTCTTGCAGGAAGTGAGCCTTGCCAGCTGAAGCGGGGAACTGGCTAAGGCAGCTGCACCCTGGTCTGACCATCAGAAAGCAAGAAACCCAAGAACTAGAAAGGTGAGGCTCACCAAGCCATTTATCTCTCTGCCCTTCAATTAATCCCATATGTGTTTATTGGCCAGGTTGGCACAATATACTTTAACTATATCAGCCGGAGAGCATATGGAGGGACAGGAATGCTTTTATAATGCTGGTGGGACTGTAGAGTTGTACAATCATTATGGAAATCAGTATGACACTTCCACACACCAATGCAAATCCAAGTGCCTTATGATCCAGCAATATTTCTACTGAGTATATACCCTAAAGAAATTGAGAATATAACATGAACAGACATATGTGCACTTGTGTTTATTGCAGCAATTTCCACAATAACAGAAACATGGAAGCAAACCAAAATCTCAAGTATAGAAGAATGGATAAACAAGCTCTTGTACATTCTGAATTTTATACACCAATATAAAAATAACTCTATTAAACACCACCAGACATGGACAAAATTAGAGAATGTTATGTTTAGCAACTCCGTCAATCTGATAAAGATAAATATTAAATACCACCATTCTTATAAGGAAAAACAAAGAAGAATTGTGATTTATACACCAAAAGAGAAGACTTTGAGGACTATGAGGATACCAGGAACAGGGGTTGGGAAAGGAGGAGGGGAGGGATGGTCCTGGGTTAAAAAAAAAAAAATTAATGGCCACGTGGCAACAAAAATTGTGTCATATTACAAAATAAAACAAACAACAACAATGAAGTGCTATGGAATTCCCATTCTTCTCAAGGGTTTCCATAGTTTACTAGGATCCAAACTGTCAAATGGTTTTGCATAGTCAATTAACACAAATAAAAATCTTTCTCGTATTCTCTGCTCTCAGCCAACATCCATCTGATGTCAGCAATGATATATCCCTTCTTCCATTTCTTGTTCTGAATGCAGTCTGAACCTCTAGCAGCTTCCTGTCAATGTACTGTTGCAACCATTGTTGGATGATCTTCAGCAAAATTTTACTTGTGTGTGATATCTGTGATATTGTTCTATGATTTGAGCATTTTGTTGGATCACCTTTCTTTGGAATGGGTACAAATATGGATCTCTTCCAGTCAGTTGGCCAACTAGGTGTCTTCCAAATTTGGGGGCATAGATGAGGGAGTACTTCCTGTGGTTCATTAACTTGTTGAAACATTTAATTGATATTCCTGGAACCTTCTTTTTGGTTAATCTTTTAAGTATAGCTTGGACTCCTTTCTTCAGTACTGTTAGTTCTTGGTTATATGCTGCCTCTTGAAATGATTGACTGTACACTAGTTGTTTTTGATACAGTGACTTGGTGTATTCTTCCCATCTTCTTTTGTTGCTTCCTGCATTGTTCAATATTTTTCCCTGACAATCTTTCAATATTGCAACTAAAGGTTTTTTTTTTAAAACGCCTTTCAGTTTAAGATATGTTGAGTGTTTTTGGTTTTCTAATTCTAGGTGTTTGTACATTTCATTATAATACTTTCCTTTATCTTCTTGAGCTGCCTTTTAACATTTCTGCTCAGCAATTTGTCTTCACCATTTCTTCCATGTGCCTTAGCTACTCTACAACTAAGAGTAAGTTTCAGAGTCTCTCTGACATCAACTCTTATCTTTTCTTTATTTCCTGTCTTCTTATTGACCTTCTCCTTTCTTCATTTATGATGTTCTTGATGTCCTCCCACAGTTCATTAGGTCTTCTATAATCAGTGTTTGATGCATAAAGCCTGTTCTGAAGATGTTCTGGAAATTCAAGAGGGATATCCTCTGATTTTATTTTGACTCTTGCAGATTTGTACTGATTTTCTTGAGCTTCAATGTGAACTTACTTATGAGCAATTCATAGTCTGTTTTACAACAGTTACCTAGCCTGGTTTTGGCTTCTGATATTGAGTTCCTCCATCATCTCTTCCCACAGATGTGTGAAATTTGATTTCTTTGCATTCCGTCTGGAGAAGTTCATGTGTATAGTTGCATTTTGTGTTGTTTTTTAAAAAAGGTTTTTGCCATCAAAAATATGTGGGTCTGACAAAATTCTATCATGTGATAGCCAGCTTAATTTCTATCATCAAGGACGTATGTTCTAATTTCTATTCCTTCCTCTTATTTTCCAACTTTTGGATCCCAATAGCCAAAAATTATCAATTCATCTTCATTGGTTGTTTGATCAATTTCAGACTAAAGAAGTTGGTGTAATTCTTCAATCTCTTTCTCAAGAGCTTTAGTGGTTGGTGCATAAAACTGAAAAATAGTTGTATTGATTGGATTCCCTTGTATGTGGATAGATATTATCCTATCAACAGCATTGTACTTCAAGATGGATTTTGAAATATCCTTTTAAATGATGAAGGCAACACCATTCCTTGTATAGTGAACTATGTGATTTTTAGATTTAAATTGGCCAAGACCTGTCCATTTCAGTTCCCTAAGCCTAGAATATCAGTGTTCATGAATTCCATTTCATTTTTGTGGCTTTCAAGTTTCCTAGATCCACATTTCATACAAGTTCCAGTTATTAATAGATATTTGCCACTGTTTATTCTTATTTTGAGTTGTGCCCATCAGTAAATGAAGATCCAGAAGGTTTGACTCTCACAGGCTTTACTCCATCCGGGTCAATTTGAGCGACTCTACTTTGAGGAGGCAGCTCTTCCTCGGTCATATTTTGAGTGCCTTCTGACCTGATGGCTCATCTTCTGTCATTATCTCTGACAATATTCTGCTGGTACTTATGCAGTTTCTGGTATCTGACAATGTTTCAAAGCTATGCAACAGGTTTTCAGTGACTGATTCCTCTGAAGTGAACAGCCGATTCCTTTTTGCAGTCTGCGTTTAGTATGGAAGTTCTGCTGAAATCGACCAACTTTGGGTAGCCCTGCTGTTTTTTGAAATACCAGTAGCACAGCCTTCATCATCACAGCAACACATAACCTATCACAGGACAACACAGGGACAGACAAGTGGGTGTCATCACATACTCGGTACCACTATGTTTTGCCTAAAGCATCACCAACACCAGACTCCTGTGGACATAAGATGGACTATCAGCTCAAGAAGGGGGTGGCAAGGTCAATCAAGATACATTCAATAGGAAATCTAAATTGTTCTTAAAATTGACTGTCGGTTACAAGCTTCCCTTTCTTCAATCTCCTTTATACATCTCCTTGACCTTAAGTTGTTTTTTT
>NW_022111373.1:120451173-120452806 GCF_000313985.2 Echinops telfairi
CTCTCTGTGGACTGGCTGCTCTATTTGGCCTAGTGGGTCAGGATGTGCTCCAGTCTCTCCTCCTCCCACGTCCTTGTCCTTAAGTTTTTAAGACCTTCTCCCTTTTGCTTTCAGAGGCGGAAACTAAAAATCCTTTTCCAAAAGCAATTTAGATCTCTTTTGAGCAGTACCTGTGGTGGGAGAAACTCACCTTTCTTATGTAAAATGGCCCCCATCTGATATTGTAAATGAAAGAGCTATCTTGCTTGGAGATTAATTATTTTGTTCCCATGTTTTCAATAGGGATTGATTAAGCATTCATTTTCTGTTCTATCCATTATAGTATACTGGATTAGAACAACCCTGGGAGAGTGAAAATATTCTGGGGAATCTTTATTTTACCGTGGGGTTTAAAAAAATTCTCAGATGCTACTTTGTAGGATAGATTCATTTCAATACCAGAAAAGACCTTTATTTGGGGATATAGTTGGGAACCAAAAGAAATTTGGAATCTAAGAACCAAGAAACTTTTTCACTTAGGACTATTCTGAAACTGATCTGACAATGAGGTGGGCTTTCAGAATGAACCACTAGTTGAGGGCAATTGGAAAGGAAAGACCCTGCTTACAGAAGAACTGTAAACAGAACACATAAGGGAGAGGAAGGACGGAATGAAGGGATAGAGAGATGATGGACTACTTTAGGCTTCCCACTAGAGATGGAAACATTTACTCTACTGGGCTAATGGACCACGTGGACAACAGCTTGCATGACCCTGAGGCCAGAAGAGCTAGAAGGTCCCAGCTATCCCTACTGAGTCCTCTACCAGGGATACATTAGACCATCCTAGATAGAGTAGGAGAGACATGTAAGAAATCATAAGAAACACCAGGCTTACTGGTCAGATAGGGAATGGTGGAATTCCTGAGGCTGTGGCCTTTAACGATCCCTCAAGTCTGGAACTAAGCCCACCCCTGTGGCCCAATTCTAAACCAATGACAGACATGTCTGTAATGGTAACACAGGGGAGCTACACACGCCTGAGATTATTCACCATTTGTGATCAACAGGGCAGCATTTACCCAAGAATAAAGGTCAAAAGATTAGAAGGGTTAAGAAAGAAAGAGGGATGGAAAAGAGAGATGCAGGTAAGATATGTGAATACGTGATTTTACGTTGTGAGGATTACAATCAATGACATGAAACTAAATGTGTAGGAATTGTTGAATAGGAAACTGATGTTTTCTGAAAACTTTCACACAAACACATACACACAAATTAACTTTTAAAAATCCTTCTCAGGGTGTTAGAATAATTCATAGTTATCTATTCCAACATGCTCTTAATACATAGGGAAATTGACAACTAAATTTGAGTGAATTTGGCCAAAGGGAATCCACCAATTATCACAGATCTCAGGCTGGAATCTAGGTCTTCTGCTCATCCGTCCAGGAGCAGTGGTGGTTTAGGGGTTACACGTTGGGCTGCAGTCAGCAAAATCAGTGGTTAGAAATCACCTGCTGCTCCTCTTGACAAAGACAGAACTTTCTACTCCCGGAAAGAGTGACAGTTTCAGAAACTTCCATGGGAAATTCCACCCTGTTCTACAGGGTCTCTAGGAGTTGGGATGTCCATGTCAGGGATACATTTTTTT
>NW_022111373.1:120454100-120471728 GCF_000313985.2 Echinops telfairi
TTTTTTTTGGATGACATGTACATGAGTGAACTCTCGCCATCTTTAATTCTTCTTTTGTTTATTTACTTGGTTTTGTTTGTTTGTTTGTTGGATATTAAATTGGTTGTCAGTAAAGACTCCAAATCCATTTTAATTTTATTTGTGTTTGTTTATTCATTTGTTTTCTTTTGTTTTCATAAGCCATTCAGACCTCAGTGTAGGTTTGCGGGATAAGCAATCTGGAGGGTTTTTTGTTTTGTTTCTAAGAAAGCTAATCCATAAATTGACAGCCTCTCTCAAGAAATGAAATCAACAGCAATATCCTCTTAAATTCTGCATATATGTGGTTCTTTTTCTTCCTCCATTCCTTCCCCCCTCAATAACCTATCCCGCCTTTCTCCCTGTTCCCACCCGTGTCCCTGGCCTCCTCCTGGTCATCAAAGTCTTGTCCATTGGTGTATAAACCCAAGTTTCTTTGTTTTTCCTAGTAACAATGGTGTGATTAAATACTTATCTTTGTAAAGTTGACAAGAGTTTGCTAAGCATAATGTTCTCTATCTTTTTCCATGTCTTATGCTATTCAAGAGAGTTGTCATTGTTTTTTATTCTTATTTATGCTTAATATGCCATAGAATGAATGTACCAGTTTGTTTACTGATTCCTTTATAATTGAGGTTTGGGGTTGTTTCCATGCTTTTGATATTATGGAAAATGTTGCAATAAACATAGATGTTCATCTGAAAACAAAATAGTGTGGAAAAGACATGGACATTAGGACAAAGAGGGTAACTAACAGTCTTCAGGGTTTGGAATGGCCTCTTCTGGGCATTGTTTTATTGTCAATTTCCCCTGGTTGCTTATAGTATTTAGCAGCTTTCTTTCCCCCTTCCCTGGTTAGGGTGGCATAACCATCGCCAGGCATAGGGATTCTGTGCTGGGCTGCTAAACACCAGACAAGGCCAGCATTTTGAACCCCACCCCCCCAGCTGTTCTGAGGGAGAAAGACAAGGCTTTGTACTCCCATGAAGTCCTGGGAAGCCCCAGGGGGCAGTTCTGCCATGTCCTACTGGGTCCCTAGGAGTTAGAATTTTATCAATGGCAGTGAGTTTGGGTTTTGAGAGTCCTTTCCTCTCAAATGGAATATATCATATTTAGGAAAGTGCCTTTCAACTTGTGAGGATGTTTATGTTAATAAATGACCTAGTTCATTATTCCATACTGTTGAATAATAATACATTAGGGGCTCAAAATTTTTTTAAAAAGAGAGAGAGACTGAGATAGTTAAAGTTTATTGTGCCAACCTGGCTGATAAACACATGTGGGGTTAATTGAAGGGTGGAGGGATAAACAGCTCAATGAGCCTCACCTTTCTAGTTCTTTGGTCTCTTGCTTTCTGATGGTTGGACCAGGGTGCCTTAGCCAGTTCCCTGCTTCAGCTTGCAAGGCTCACTTCCTGCAAGAAATCCCTGAGGAGAAGCCACATGGACCTACCCTGACGCAGCTCTGTGTGCTGGAGCAGCCGTGTGGAGACCCCGGCCAGCACTGAGATGCTTACATGCTCACTGATTCAGCTTTCCTCCTGCAGTTGGCATCATTGTGTGTGTTTTGTGAGATGGAGGAGGACTTTGTGGATTGGTGTCAGACATATGGGTTAATGTTGGATTTGTGGGCTTGTGCAGCATTGGGTTGGGATGTTTTCTTGATGTGCAGTTACCTTTTCTATAGAACTCTGTTATACATATGAGTTTCTGTGGATTTGTTTCTCTAATGTACCAGACTAACACAGAGACCTTGTGATAGTAACATGCATTATTCTTGAGCAAGTATTTTCATGTAGATGATAAATATACAAGGGGGCTTCAAAAAGTTTGTGGAGAAGATAGAATCAATGAAAAGAGAATGGAATTTTGCATGAGCTTTTGAAGCACTCTTGTATATCATCCCTGGGTGGTGCAAATGGTTGAGCACTTGGCAACTAGCCAAATGGTTGGAGGTTAGAACTCCCCCAAGGTTACCGCCAAGAGCATCCATTAGAGAGCTCTTCACCTTTGCAACGCATGGGATCTGCATAAGCTGGAAGAGGTGGAATTGACTCAAGGGCAAGTGCAACTTTATATACAGAGGGACTTCAAAGAGTTTGTGGGAAAATAAAATGAAAAGATAGTGGAGAGGAATGATCTGAAGCCCCCTTGTATACCTTCATTCAGTTAGAAAAGATCAAAGGACCAATACTTGAGAGGCAACGTCAAAAGGCAAGTCATGACCAAGTTTTATCTTCCTGCAGAGGCAGCTACCCAGCCAGAAGGGCAGGGAAGGGATTTCCTTAAGGGAAAGGAAAGAGCATTTGAAGCAGGAAAGAAATACTTCCTGGCCAGAAGGGATAGGTGATGAGGGTTCGGCTGGTGATCCATTATGCCTGGGAAGAGGCCAAGGAGAACTGTAGATCTCTGCGATCCACCGGGGGAGGGGCAAGGGAATAAGACGGAAGGAATAGTAGAATAAGTGAAATGCCTCACAGCTCAAAGGAGCTGATGAATGTGCTCTGCTCCTTGGAAGACGAAACTCCCAGCAGAAGAATAAAGAGCAAAACACAACAGTGGCTGCAAAACCGCAGCGTGGTTTGCGGCCTGATCCTCTAATACCCTCCCCTTTCAGGAGTTTATAATGTGCTATAAAATCCCCCTGTCTCTGGACCGAAACCTGGCACTCCCACACTTAACTGCATCTTACTGCCATTGCACAAATCCCTGATTTACTCTTACTTTCTCTTAAATAGAGCTGGATCTATTTTCAGCTGTGCAGGTGCCAAGATGTTTTGTAAAAAATTTCCGTAGAGAATGGATTTGAGTTTTAAAAATGCAGAAACTGGATTTCAATTCTTAAATTGAAATGCTGGACTAGACACCAAGGGCATTTTGATTAAATCATGCCAGTGTTCGGGCTATTAATTCCACCTTGGATGGTGTCTGCAGATACGGAAGACCACTTGCAAAGCAGAGATGCCCGGCTTCTCCAGTGTGAAGGTCATCCAATAGCTGACCCTCCTGCCTAGCTCCCGAAGAACAGCAGGGGGCGCTTTTTCTTCTCCCTCCTGAATAACTGAATGGAAGTTCCACTTATCATCCGTCAAGCAGAACCGCAATATTTTATTTCAAAGATGGGCCTATTGGTATTTTAAAAATAATAGACACAATAATTCCACATGGATTCCAGTTGGTGTGATTATCCGTCGTGGGTCTTTGTATACTTGTCCCCAACATAGTTTCATTCCAATGGTTGGTTCAGTCCAGGAACTACCCCATCTATACTTCAAAACCAGGCTAACTAGAGTTCTACTTAGAGTAAATGACTGTTCCTAGTCAAATTTAGTGTCAGAAATGAAAGCCTGGGCATTTTACTGCTACTTCCCATTTCTACCTTACACTCTATAATCAGAATCAATTACAATGATCAAGTTATCATTATCTATTCACTAGTTTCTGAATAACTCCTGTTTCCAAGGTCCATAGGGTGCTCTGCAAAGTATAGGGGGAGAAACAAAACAAAAAACAAGCTATGATCATGGAAGCATTCTAAAGGAAGTAGAGGAAAAAGTACACTTTATTATTTACAAAAGCAAATGATCTTAAACAATTTACAATGTTTTACAATTTTAGATCGGTCTTGAAGAAATGGTCACATGGTTCGATCTGCTATTTCAGCTAATTATTTTTCAAAGTGAATTGGTATTTGCTCTTGATTCTATCAGCTTACTTGAACTATTAGATGGGAGCAGAGAGCCTCATCTTTCTCCTAGGGGGAAAATGGGGATTTTGAACAGCAGGCCTTGCAGGTAGCAGCCTAATGTGTGACCTACTATCCGAGCAGTGGGCTGCTAACCACAAGGGCTGTACTGTGGAACCACCAGCAGCTCCTCCGGAGAAAGACGGGGCTTTCTACTCCTGTCAGGAATCTCATTTCGGAGCTCCCGGGGGCAGTTCCACCCTGTCCGGTAGAGTCGCTATGAGTAGGCATGGACTCCATGGCAGTGAGTTTGGCTTGGGGTTTGAAAGAAGAAAAGATTTGCACAATGGACAGAGAACCGTTGTCTTCTTTTCATTCTACTTTTTAGCTACATATTTGAAGGGCTTTCTAATCCCACCCTCTGTTATCGGGAGAAACCAGTCCCCAGAGAAAGCCATCCTGCTTGGTAAAGTGGAGAGGCCTTGAGAAAGAGGAAGACGAGGAGATGGGTTGACACAGTGGCTCCGCCGGAGCAACACCTGTGAGGATGGCGAAGAGCCGGCGTGCTTCTTTCTGTTGTACATGGGGTCGTTTCCACGTGGTCTCTCTCTTGATGGCAGCTAACAATAGCAACAAGAGTGTTGTGACGACGAGCAACAGATCTTGTATATTTGTACCCAACATAGTTTTATTTCAGTGGTTGGTCACAGTCCAGGAACTTCCCAATCCACACTTCACAATTGGTGGTGGTGCTGTTTGCCCTGGCAACCCACGTGCTACAGTCTCGAGCTGCTCCATCACTTTTCTTGACTGTGATCTTTGCTGAAAGAGATAGCCCGACGTTTCTTGAAGTCGATTGGTTCCCTTTAATCAAACTTTATTTATGCCGGCAGCTCAAGAATTAGAGTTTTAGAAACAGACAAAGAATGAACAAGGGCTCTAACTTGTAGTGGATCCTGGTCTGATTTTGAAGTTGAACTCTTGTACATCGACTATCTGAATTATAACATGCTGCATTGCTTGTCAGGGATCTTTACTTTGGTTCTTTCTATGCATTTTTGAGCTACAGGAGCCACTTGCTACAGTGATTAGCATGAAACTGGTCTGCAGTGATTGTTGTCCAGCTTCTTGAAAGACGACGGGAAGAAGGTCCAAGCTGAGATCTATGGGTATCATGGTGCACTTGGTTCACATAGAAAGCATGTTCCCTTGGGAAAGGTGTGCTCGTTACATAATCTGGTGTCAATTTGAGGATTCAGAGTGTAGGGGTGGAGTCTCACCTGTTAATGAGGATATAGCCAAAGAGGCCCTTGTGGTGGCATGGCCTTCTCCTGAGGATTCTGGGAACTACTGTATTTCCTCCTTGGAGGCGGGAGACACACACGCTCTCTCTCTCTGCTCACTGAGAGATGCTCTACTGACAAGCCACATGGCATTACATGGATAGATCCTGTGTCCTAGAACTGGAGAAGCCACATAGAGACCCCTGCCAGCACTGAGATGTTTCTACCACCACTGGATCCACAAGACTTCGCACTCACTGGCCTGTGATCATCCTGCATTCAGCGTCATTACATGTGTTTCCTGAGTCTGAAGAGGACACTCTAGATTTGTATAGGACATACAGGCTAATATCAGATTTATGACTTGATCTGGACTAGGCTAGGATGTTTTCACAATATTCAATTGCTTGTGGATATAACCTCTTATATACATGAGTATGTCTATGAATTTGTTTCTCTAGTCTACCTAGATGAACACAAAAGACTACAGGATGAATGACTTGAGCTGAGTCTTGAACAGGGAGTATAAGTTGCCCAAGGGGTGTTTTCTTGCACATGAATTCCAGGCAGAAGGAACTGTGGGTGACAATTTCTAGAGATAAAATAATATGATTGGCCTGCCTCCCGAGCACTCTACTTTTCTTGCTCTGTCTCCCACAGCACTGTCTACTTTTTTTGCTGGGTTTGATAATTCAATGCAATGGCCACACAGAACTCACAGATGATGTTCGTCATTATGGGATTAATTGGGAGAAGTTAATGGGTTACAATTCATGTGAGAAATGCACACAATTGTTTAGTCAGGACGGTTTCTTCTCTGCTGTGCGCACAAGCAGTCCTCTCTCTGGCATCCAGCTTCTTGGCCTGACCTCTGTCCTGCTCAGGCAAGATTGCAGAGCTCATTTCGGACTGCTAATAAATACCCAAAGGGCATACCACTCCTCTATAAGCCTCAACCCAAAGGCACTGAGTTCTAGCTTAGTGGGTCGGAAAACCCAATGCCCCCAGTTAAGTGCCCAGAGGCACCCTACTCCACAAACCAGCCTCCTGTCCCAAAGCACTCCGCTTTACTTGCTCTGTGGACTGGGACATTCATGTCACACTCTGGATCTTGATTCTGTTGTTGTTGCTCCTCTGCTTCTCCTATGATGTCAAAGCTGTCTCCTGGATCAAGGAGGCTCAACGTGCAGGGGTCGCAGCGTCTAACGGATGCACTCCTCTGTTTGCTCCTCTGTCTCCCTGGTGGTGAAAGCCCCACTTCCTGCTTCTGAGATAGGCCATCTTATACCTAGTAGGATGGCAATGAGAGAGCCATGCTGGTGCAGTGGTTGCAAATTAGACAGCTATACACAAGGTCAGGAGTTAGAAACCACCAGCTGATCCTTGGGAGAAAGATGGGCTTTCTCCTCCCATAGAGTCCCAGTCCCAGGAACTCACAGGAGCAGTTCTGCCCTGCCTTAAGGATGGTTGTGAGTTCCCTGACTTGATGGTGGTGAGTTTGGTTTGGTTTGGAGGATGGCAGTCACTCACAGCTGAATCATATAATCCAATTAGTATCTTCTCCCGCCTCCTTACCAAGACCTATCAGGAAAAGAAAGGCTGTTTTGTAAGGAATAACACAGGCTACGGCTAGAAGAACCATATTAAATAATTTACTGCATTGCAATGATATATTCATAATCTGAAATGTTAGTACGATTAGAGTATGAGGTATAGCAGTATGTGCATATTGATGTCAGATATTCACGGGGCTGGCTTTGACTCATCATGACTTTATGTGGAATGGCTTGAGGAGCTGTTCAGTCCTGAATCGATACACATACTGGGAAGAGGCACTGGGAAGAGGAGGGAGCTAGGAGAGGAATTCTGACTGCCAGGCAGAGTTCAGATTACGTAATGGCCTTGCAAGGTGTTCTCACGGGATGGGGTGGGAGTGGGGAGATTCAAAAAGATGTAGCTGATTGTGTATGGTTAGAGAAACTACTTAATATGCTGCTTGGTGGGGGCGTCATTGCGATCTTTAGAATTCATCATCACACCACCTAGCAAGCTGCTCTCCAGGATACATAAATGAGAGTCTTTCAACCAAATAGAGCATTGTTCTGAGCTCCCTGATCCCAGGGCTAATACTTTTGAGGTACAATACCTGCTTATGGACCTTTTCCCTACTGTGCTTTTAAAAACTGCCTGATTGTTTCCCCGATACTGTGACAAAGTATTGTGATCATGGGTAATATCCAGATTAAAATTCTCCCTTGTCACACAGTTGCAAGTGAAAGACCCCCCTATAGGGTTCCCAAGGCTTTGTAAATCTTTATGGGAGCAGATTACCTCATCTTTCTCCTGAGGATCGACTGGTGGGTTTGAACCTGCAGCCTTGTGATGGGACTGGGTTGATCTTTTGGGCTTGTGAGGTTTCTGCAATGGGTTCGCCGGAAGATGGGTCAGGTCTCTGGCCTGGCAGGAAGTGGCGAAGTCTTTCAGCTCATCTACAGGCCACAGTAGTGACACTTCTCCCCGCCCCCCACCATGGGGACTTCAAAGACAGGTGGCTTGAGTGCTTTATCTAATCCGCTTGTAGGAGACGCTCCATTGTACCTTCTAAGACAAAACTGAAGGTGTATGGATAAGTATTCATATTTAGCATATTAGTGTGTGCCAGTCTTCTTTTTCATCATTAAAAAAAAAATTTCTCAGTTTATGCTTTCAAGAATCAGCTAAGAGAGTTCTGTTATTTGATCCTGCTGATGCTCCTTGCTGACAGCTGCCACCAGCACCGCTTGGCCACTTTCTTTTTATTTCCTATTCCCTTTTAACTGTCGAGATTACTTTGATATGATTGCGTCTCTCTCTGTAATGGCAACGAGAGAGGATGCTTTTTTCCCAAGGCCATGGCATGATAAGCCTTTTAATTCATTTTTGGCTTATTACCTAGCCGATGTAAGACTAAATTAGGTCTCTGTTTGCCTGGGCCAAGCATGCTTTAGACATGCTGGAAGGTAACAAAAGGAGCCACCTGAGATCATGCGGAAGCTGGACAGCTATCTTCTGGGACAGGATGGATGGTCAGAATGTTGATCCCTGGACCCCCGCTTTTCTGCCTTGTGACTTTGGATAATTCACATAATCTATCTGCTCATGGCCTCTTTCTTTATAAAATGGTATAAAAAAAAATTGTGATTTTGCTTTCTGAACTCCCAGGGCTGTCTGGAGCTTTCAGATCAGGTGTGAAAGTCGCTTTGAAGTCCGTGAATTCCATGGAAGAATGCTCTTAAACGGCTTAATACAAAAATGTTAAAGAGCGAGCATATTTTGTTTTAGAAAATAATGCATACCTCTCCCACCCCACCCCCTTTCCTTTCGGAAATCCTATTTCCACCGCACAATTATAGTTTTCCAAAATTTTTTCTACGGTGACTTCTGGATCTTATTTTAGCACATGATCCAACAGTATGCTGTGTTTTTGACAGTGCTATAAATCTTTCTCAAGAACTCTCTAAGACTGTGCTCTTAATTTGAACCTAGGGACTGACTCTAGTCCCCAGTGAATATTGCTGCCACTGGAACCTGGTGTCCTATTAACAATCTGCAAAATAAAAATCAAAAGTCCTGCTGCTGGATGGCAGAGAAACCCCGTCCAAGAGTGGTGGCTGTGCAAAGCATTTTCCGCCTTCCGTCATTCCTCTCGGATCGCATTCTGGCTGACCTACTAGTAACGTCAAACCAGGATGCATTACTCGACCACGTTCAGAAAACAAAACACACCTTTAGAGCGAGCGCAGACACCATGCAGCTCTCTTAAGAAATCATGCAGAATGAAATGCCCTTACGGCCATGCCGTTATTCCTTCTTGCTCCACATCCCCAATTCTTACTGCATCCGAGGGTGGCAATTTACCATGCTTTCTTTCAGAGGAGAAGGAGCATATGGTAAACTCCCGAGATTTGAAAATTCAGACCATATATACCCACTAATTAAATAATTCTGAAATGACAGAAATTGTGTTTTCTCTCTCTAAAGGCTGTAGCTGTCATTCCCAGCTCCAGCTTCATCACCCTTCAGGGTCAATCCGATCATCCCAGAAAGTGCATGAAAATTTGAAGACAAAATTAATTTTAATTCATTTTAAATTAAAAACAAAAGCATGCCAAAACCGAGCTGTTGAACACAGGGTTATCTTGGCATCTGAGAAATGCCGTTTTTAACCTGAAATGCTTGTCGTGCACTATCTGAGACTAACATTTGGGGTGAATGAGTGGAAAAGGGTTGTCTGGGGAGGATGAAGCTCATTATCCTATATAAACTACCTTTTCTAGATTTTTCCTAATTAAGCCTCAAAATAGTTTGCCAGACAATGAGAAGGAAGGAAAAATATAATTTAAGTTTCTCCTTGGTCTCCTGGTAAATGGCACGACTCCATTTGAACTATAGAAGCCCTGGTGGTATTGTAGTTACGCGTTGGGCTGCTAACTGCAAGGTCAGTAGTTTGAAACCAGTAGCCACTCCTTGGGGGAAAAGATGTGGCTTTCTACATTCATAAACAGTTATGGTCCCAGAAATTCAAAGGGTCAGTTCTATCCTTTGTTATAGATTTGATGGCAGTGAGTTTGAACTATCGATAAACTCCCATGTGGTGAGAACATTGTATTCATTTTCCTTCTATTTCATTGTATTTTAGTGGCCTGAGGGTCCTTATTGAAGGTCATCTACTATTAAAAATACTCATTAGGAACATCCTGTTGCTTCATTGCATCCTTAGTATTGTTGTTGTTAGCTCCTCCCCCATGGTGATCTCATGTACAATGAAAATGAAAGGCTGCCTGGTCCTCAGCCATCCTAATGATCAGCTGCAGATACGATGCTTGTGATCCAGGAGGTTCTCATAGGTTGATTTTCAGAAATAGAGGGCCAGGCCTTTCTTCCTACTCTGTTTAAACATGGGAAGCATCCTGGAATGCCGTGCACACCGAAAACACAAGCAAACCAATTATTGCCTCAATTAATTGTCCTTTCTCAAGCAAGACTGCTCTTTAGTGAGTGTGGCAATCTGGTCATCAAAATTTTGCATTCTTTCATCTCTCCTGATCCCATTGCTGAAGGCCAGTAGATTTTCTTTTGAGTTCCCAGGCATGTTATTTTCTTATTGCTATGTTTCTATGCATTCTCTGCCTCATCAGAAATGGGATCCTTATTTCTCTCTAGACTTACAATTTCTTTGGGATTATGTCAAGATAAGGTTTATGTGTATAGTTTTCACAAATCCTCTTAAGTTTACCACCCTATTTATGTGAAATCAGATTATAAGCACTTACTTTCATTGGCTCATAAATAAATTCTCTAATAGGTAATGGGGAAAGGCTAGACTGCTGTTTTCCACACTACTGCAACCGTGTTCACGGAAAATGGTGGCATTTTGGTCAACAGGGTGTGGGTGGGATAGTATGACTGTCTTGCCAAGATGATAGCCGTTTGATGGAGACCTGAGAAAACTGTGACAGAACAACGCTATCTCCACACTGGACCTCAACCTGAAGACACGACCTGGAGCTCTGATAGGTTAAGGATATGCCCAACGGTGCTTTCCTGTTGCATGTGATCGATGTAACACAGGAAGTTGTATGACTCATAGAACCTTCAATTTTTTTTTCATGAATAAGAGAGAATTTTATATAAAGGTTAAGTGCATGTCATGAAAACATCACTACCCAGTGCTGTCCAAGCCCGCAAATCCAACATTATCCCATATGTCCACCACCAATCCTCAGTCTTCCTCCATCTCACAAAACAGACACAAAGACGGTGACTGCAGGGGGAAAGCCTAGTCAGGGAGCATGTAAATAAACATCTCAGCGTTGGCAGGGGTCTCCACACAGGTGCTCCAGCACCCAGGGCTGCATCACGGTAGGTCCATGTGGCTTCTGCTCAGGGATGTCTTGCAGGAAGTGAGCCTTGGAAACAAAAGCAGTTAATTGGCTAAGGCAGCTGGACCCTGGTCAGACCATCAGAAAGCAGGAGACCCTAGAACTGGAAAGGTGAGGCTCACCGAGCCATTTACCTCTCTGCCCTTCAATTAACCCCGCCTGTGTTTATCGGCCAGGTTGGCACAATAAACTAACTACCTCAGTGAGAAAACCTTGTGAAGCACAGGAAGATACATGCAGCTCCATTGGTTAATGCAATTAGGATGCACGGGAACCTGCAGTATTCAAGGTTTCCCAAGGAACCTTCACATTTTTAAGAGGAGTGTGGAGCCCTGATTGGGGTAGTAGTTCTAACTGTTTCTAATTGTAAGGTTGACAGTTTGAAACCACCAACTGCTCCCAGGAGAAAGATGAGACTCTTCACTCCCATAAAATGTTGTAGTCTCAGTGATCACGTAGGGAAGGTGAGCATCACAGAATGCCAGGTTATTAGAACAATGTGTTCTTGTGTTGAGGGAGTACTTGAGTAGAGACCCAATGCCCATCTGCTACACTAATATGTAACACTTATATATATGTACATAGACCCATATTACTATTACTATATTTATATATTTACATATGTGCACGCATATACTAGTACCCTCTATGAACGTCTTTTGCCTCCTAGTTCTTTCCTCTATTTCTTTTTACTTTCCTCCTGTCCCACTATCATGTTTGACCTTCATCCGACTCTCAATACGTTTCTCTCAGCTACATTGCACTTGTTCTAACCCCACCAGGGATATTACACCCTCCTTACCATCAATTTTAGATCCCTTATTGTTCCCTTGTCCCTGGGTTTGTTGGATCCCCGCTCCCTTTCTCCTACCTCCTCCTCTCCCTCGTCCTCCACCCCCACCCCGCCCAGGAGCCGTCAGCTCCCGTTATTTTCTCCTCAGCATTGGTTATCCTGACTATCTTATATGGATAGACATGAGAAAAAGGGAAAAGGAGAAGAAGAAAAGAAAGCCTATAAATAGTTCCAGGTCTGTCTGCTGACCCTTCTGATTGCTTTCCAGGAGGATCTGGTGAAGTGCCCCCACCTGCCCACCGATTCCCACGTCCATGTTCGGGTTTCCTCGGGGACTTCACTGCTTTGCTCCCCTTGCTGCTCTGTTGTGCTCCCTTTCATGTTGGGGTGTGGGGGGGGGATGTCAGACCAGGTATAATACCCACACTGTGTCTCCAGTGCTGTCCCCCATAGCACTCTGGGTCAGTGAGGGGGCATCTTGTCTCATGGTGGGACCAGCTCCAGTGTTCTATTTGTGCATTGGCTGCTACAAGCAGGAATGTAGTCCTCGGAGCTTGGTAGGCTGGGGCGTGGTTCTCTCTCTCTCTCTCTCTCTCTCTCTCTCTCTCCTCTCATTCTCTCTTTCCCTCTTAGTTTGCTCCTGTGTGGTCTGGGCAGACCCGCCACTCTTCCTTTGGCTATATCTTTCATTGCTCTCCTCTGTAGTATATCCTTCTGGGGAGGGGGTGACGTAGCTGGGACTGGGGCTGGCCATGCAGGCCTTTCTGTTAGTTCCCTGCTTCATGCGGGTATGTTGCCCTTGAGGCTTGGCACCCCAGGTTGAGGTCTGGTCCCTTTCTTCCTTTCCTGTGAACAATACCCTCCCCGTGTATTGCTGAAGTCTAAATAGGTGCATGAACAAATGTGGTGAGGAAAGCTGATGGTGCCTGGCTATTAAAAGATATAGCACCTGGGGTCTGAAAGGCTTGGCGTTCAACAAGAGGTCATGTAGTGGAGAAGCACACACCCACATGGAAGAAGCACACCAGCCTGTGTTATTGTGGTGTGTTGACGGGATCAAGTATCAGGCATCAGAAGACACCAAACAAACAAATATATTGATGCAAATGCTGACCCTGGGGAGCACAGTTCTGTTCTGAAACACAAGGAATTGTCATGAGTTGGAGTGGACTCAATAGCAATTGGGTTGTTTGTTTGCTGCGGTGTTGTAATCACTCAAAGCAAAGGTGGAGACACGTGTTGAATACCACTGGGTCTTCTCCATGGTAGAAAGATTGCTGCTGGGCAGTGGCTGCCAAGTTGTTGGCTGTTTTTCTCAGACACGTCCCTTCTCCTCAAGGCTGTGACTAGTTCTTACCACTGGAATATGTATTTGAGGTGACTGAAAATACCATGGCTTGGGGTAGGCACACCTGAAGTCTTCAAAGTGACATTTGTTTGCTTTTTAACATTTTGAAGAGGTCTTTTGCAGCAGATTGTCCTGCTGACAAAGAATATTGGAAAGATCAATGACTGTCAAAAGAACAAACAAATGTGTCTCCGAGGAAGTACAGCCAGAATGCTCCCTAGAAATGAGGACGGACAACAGAAAAGTGGGTGAAGGGAGACGTCGGACAGGGCAAGATATGACAAAATAAACAATTTATAAATTATCAAGAGCTCATGAGGGAGGGGGAAGCGGGGAGGGAGGGGAAAATGAAGAGCTGATGCCAGGGGCTTAAGTGGAGAGCAAATGTTTTGAGAATGAGGATGGCAATGAATGTACAGATGTGCTTTACACAATTGGTGTATGTATGGTGATAAGAGTCATATGAGCCCCTAATAAAGTGATTTAAAAAAGAAAAAGAAAGAAAAAGAAATGAGGATGGCAAGCCTTTAGCTCACATACTTTGGCCATGTTCTCAGGAGAGATCAATGCTTGGGAAAGGACATCATGGCTAGGAAAGTCGAAGTGCAGTCCAAAAGAGGGAGACTCTTCGAAAGACAGATTGTGACGCAGTGACTGCCACAGTGGCCTCACAAATGACCTCAGTTGTGAGGGTGGTGCCGAACCAGGCCGAGTTTCCCTCTGGTGTCCCGTAGATTTGCCCTGAGTTGGACCTGGCTGAGTGCCCAACAACATTAGCAGAAGATTTGCACAGTACAATACAGTGCTTGATTTCTTTTGACTGTTGCTTAGACATTTGCTTATCCATGGACATTTGATTGTGGATCCTTGACAACTTCAATATTTTCTCCAGTGATATACTTATTATATACCTTTTAAAAGTTTCAACACTTGGAAATACTCAGAAATGATTCCCTTATCTCTAAACTCATTATCTTCTTAACTGATAGTAATATCTGAAAAAAATTTTCATTATTTTCCAGAAAGCCAAGAATTTCAAAGCACCTCATATTTGAAAAAGATTATTTTGCAGTGGGTTATCAAAAAGTATACTGATCAATCTTGGAAAAAGATTCAAATACACGACATGTAAAGATTTGCTTGTGGCCTTATAGTACTTTTGATATTGCATAGCACACTGCATCATAAAGGTCTTAAGATGAGAAAATTAAGAATGTTCAGATGTCACAAGAACTAGAGCTAAGAATGTGCTTGGTGGTAACACTTGATAGAGAAGAGGATTTAACAAGCTCCATCATTCTGAACTTTACTATCCTTTAGCATGGACAGCCCCCACCCCCCCACCCCCCCACCCCCACCTTTCCTTACTGTTCTCTTGAAATTCCATGGAGTCTTGGTAAAACTCCAAATTTTAAAATATTCTAACAGAAGTGTAACGTGATGGTAGAAATTAGGAATCATAATTCCCATTTTATTCACTTGTATTCCAATGTGCATTGCTTATGAATGCTTTTTCAGGTCTGAGGCGTATTTTTATTTAAAATGCTACATCAAGAAAATCTTAATGTTGATCACAGGTGGGACTATCATATTTATAACTCAATTGTAATTCGGTTATTACTTTGGGGACAGAAAGACCTCCAGGGAGATCCACACATTTACATGATGTCTCCCAGTGCTCGGCTCTGTATTTGTAACTCTGTTTCAACCAAGAGATGTGTAAAATCACAAATGACTGTTCAACTCCCTGTTGGATGCAACTGAGAACCTTATGAATTCCATTTTCCACTTATTAAAATTTAATGTTCTAATATTAATAGAGGCTGTGAACTAGGCCCTTGTTAAGACTTTCAAACAAATTGACAGAATCTGAAATTGGACCAAACTTGGTCCAATTGGTACCCAGGAATATTTGGAAACTCAACAATTATTTCATCTTTAGAACTTTATTTTGCATCCTTTACCCTTTTAAATGTTTGCCACTAATACTTTTTACCAAGTTCCTCTCATATTCTCTCTTGGTGACAAGTTTTTTCTTCATTTTATGGGCTTCTGCTTTCAATTGTCTCAGAGGAAACGCGTCCATAGCTCTTATCTCTATGATCATCTCTCTACAATCACTCCTAATTTGGAATACTGAAATAGTCCTATTACCTTGTCTCCCCGAATCTAACTCCCTTCTTTTTAATTCATTCTCTAGATTGCCTCCAGAATGAATTTCCAGAAATGCAGATCTGCTTATGTTTCTCCCGTACTTAATAATCTTTCAGTGTCTTCCCAGGGTTCTCAGGGTAAAGTCCAAAGTCTTTGTCAGGGTTGATTGGGGCTTGGATCTGTGGTCTGGTTTGCTACAAGGTTTTCAAAATTGTGCGGCTGGCAGGGGAGCAGGCAGTGCTTCACTCTATTGTACAATATGAATCGGAATGGACTTGACAGCATTCAACAACAAAACTACTACTACTTGCGTGACATGACCTTGGGACATTTTAAATCCCTTGACTCATATTGATTCCAACTCATGATGGCCCCACCTGCATCAGAGTAGAGCTGTACTTCAGCCGGTTTTCAAAGGCTGATGTTTTTTGAGATAGGCAAGCCCAGGTAACTGCAGCCACTAACTTCTCAGTGAGCAGCCAACGTGTTAACCACCCAGGGACTCCCATAGCCTCTTAGTTTCTCTCCCTAAAGAAACATGAGCATAGCACACACTTTAGGATCTTTTTTCCCTACATCTTCACCTGTTTTGGGCAAGCTTATACCTTTAGGTGGGTTATATCTGCTGTTTTCTGTGTAGCCACGTGCTCAGAAAGGATGACTTATACCTTGCTAGTTCATAATTGCCTGATCAAATACTGAAGCTCCTTACTCCCTTTGCCTCAAAAGGTTTAGGGGTGATCCTGTGACCCAGCATATCGAATGAGGGCTGGGGCTGGGGTGGTGGAGTGTTTTGCAGGCTGTCCAGGAGCAAATTTTGTGTTGATGAAAAGGCCAATGGCAAAAGACAATCCCCCGCCTTTTGTGTTAAGAGTTGTTCTGCCTGCCTGGAACAGTAGACAATAGGGACGCTTCTGAAACCATGGTAACAAGGCTGAGAGGCGGAGTAGGGATTAAAGCAATTTGAATGAAACCTAGGTTTTTGAGACTATTGGTGGAAAATTAAATTAATGAAGTTTTCTTGATATATAAGATAATAATAAATCATTATTTCTTCCATTGTGTATAGGTTTTCCTTGTGGCTAAATTTTTAATTAATTATTTGCTATCTAAGATATACTGAGAGCATGTTTAAAAAAATAAGACTGGCATAAATAATAAAAGAAAGAAATGATAAATACATAGATATGAACACATACACAAAGTGCCATCTAATATATGGTTTAGCATTGATAAATGTTAGCCTCCCCTATTGTGTTATTCAGCAGAGAAAGACTATTTATGTTAAGGAACAAAATAACCACTATTTTGGTCATTATTTCAAATTAACAATAAAATGAATTTTAAGTAAACCTTACCCAATATTCTATTTTAATGCTTAGTATAATAATCCTTTTAAATTCTCCCCCTCCCCCTCCCCCGAGTGAGCATGTATAGCTTAATTATTTATCTTTTCTTCATTGTCAGGTAATGGTTAGTGGTAAATTTGTGATATCATGATAATTATAGAATTGTCACAATATTTCTGTACCAAATTTATCACGCGGTGGGGTGAAGAGAACCGACAGGGACTTTGTGAATTTACTAAACGGATATTGCCAAGTTTTCAGAAATTGAGGTTTTATATACAGCAGAATCTGTGAAAGCTGTAATTGGGACGTGTTAGGCTGAATTTTCTAGAGAAACAAGACTAGTGACACTCCTATATGTATAAGAAAGAACTTTATATCAAGAAATAATTTTATATCAAGAAAAAGGCCCAGTCCAATCCAACTCAAGTTCATAGGTCAGACGCTGGCTAGGGGCACTCACTCAGACAGCTGCTAGTGGATGAAGTAGGAAGGCAAAGTGGGAAACTGTAAGGTCACAGGCCACCGGGGCAGAGTTGCACAGATCCAAGGTGGGCAGGAGCATAAAAGGGTGCTGAGAGCTCCCAGAGATGGCGGAACACGTGGGCTGTCCTGGAGCCAGAAGCAGAATCCAAATAATCAGGAAGGCAAGAAAGGGCAAGGGAGGGCTCAGTTCTCGGTGTCTGCCTTATAAAATGGCCCAACTCTAAAGGAATCACCACCAGGCTGTGACTGAACGGATAGGCTGGGCTCCACCCCTGCTTTCACACAGGTGCAAGTTGACATAAAATCTAACCATCATATGAGGAAAGAAGGGAAACTATCAGAGAAGGAAAACTCCATGGTTTTCCATGAAAATGAGCAATAGAAAATTGATTATGACGGTACCCTGTTAAAGGCAGCAAAACCTGTGAGACTTGGAAAAACAAAGCAGTCTTGTTGAGTTCCGGCTGCTCCAGGTGTCTTCTAGACTATTTGGAGGAAGTTTATTTTCAGTTATTGCTTATTCACTGAAGTAAATATTTATTACATTGTTACTATAAAGCATGGACTGGGTTACTAAATATTCTAGAGGAAT
>NW_022111373.1:120472266-120485183 GCF_000313985.2 Echinops telfairi
TGGTTTTATCTCTCTAGAGAACCCTGTCTAACGCAGCCTCTTAGGCGTGACTCTTTGGTATGGCACGTGTGGTCCAGCTTTGAAAATCATATGGTGTTATTAAGCATCCCTGGTACCAGCCTTAGAACTTTTACATGATACTTCCTCGAATCAAATAAACAAATACTTGTCAAAAAGTTGTCCAATACTATTCTGTAGAGCAATACACACACACACACACACACACACACACAATTTGCCAGAAGAATATATCACTATTTCCTCTATTGGATTTTTACATGGAATGACCCCAGGTTCTAGCATTTCCTCAAGTTCACACATTTCTTTGTTAATTACACTGCCTGAAACTGTCTGAGAAGTGTCGTTTGTCTGGCGTTGTCGAATGTTCAGTCACTTGATGATATTGTCATATCCAGTGGCTCCTAGGTGATAGCACTTGGTGACTTTCTTTGTGATTTTTCTTACTTGCGAGACCTGATGAGGCCACACCATTCAACAGGGATTTGCAACCCTGTCATCTCTGGTGAGTGTGCTTAGAGACCTTGCGCTAAGGCTCTTTACCTTTGAAATGCGTTCTTTGAGACAGCTTTAGGATTCTGACAAGTAGTTGAACATGGACTGCTTATCTCTTTTCCACCCCACCCCCCGCCCCTTCCCTCTTTATTCTTATAGATTATGAACTTGGGCACCTAAAGTAAAGCCACTTTTCTTTTGGTAAAAATGACATTTAATTTCACTGTAAACAGTTGTCTACTTTTTTTTCACTTTCATTGCTATTCTTTTTAAAAGTGCATTTAAAAAAATCAGTATGATATAGAAATTGTCATATTATTTCCTATATAATATACACAGTAAATGGAGGAACTTCTAAGCAAACCTCCCTGAATCGTAATGAATGAACACAAAATACAAATTTAAACTGCTTTTGATTGTTACACATATGTCAATGTTATCACTATAGCTATTAAATACTATTTGAAACCGCTATAGCTTCTGATGACATCCGTATAATGAAAAAAAATCACTTTAATTAAGAAATGTATTTATTTTCTCTTTTTAAATGGGAAGCAAGGGATCATTTAATAAAAGGCTTGGATTTTAAATTTGAGGAACAGAATGGCCTTTTAAAATAAAGATAAAAAGTTGGAAATATCTACAGATTTGAAATAAACATTTTAAAAGTATCTACAAAACAATTGAATAATTTGCATAGGTATACGAGTGGGTACCCCCGCCCCCCTCAATTGGAATTTTTTCCCCCTCAAAACTTGTGTTAGTCCAGGTGGTCTAGAGAAACAAATTTGTAGACACATGTGTAGAAGGAAGAGGTTTATATACAAGAACAATTAAACATTGAGAAAACTTCCCAGCCTAGTCCAGTCCAAGCCCATAAATCCAATATTAGCCCATATGTCTGATACCAATCTATAAAGTTCTCTTCAGACTCATGAAATACATGTAATGATGCCGAATGCAGGATGATCTCACAGGCCAGTGTGTAGAAAGTCTTTGATCCAGTAATGTTGTAAGTATGTCAGCACTGGCAGGGGTCTCTACATGGCTTCTCCAGCTTCAGAGGTCTGCTTGCATCAGGGTAGGTCCATGTGGCTTCTCCAGCTCAGGGCCCTAGTGTAGTTCCATGTGTCTTGGTCGTTGCAATGTCTCCAAGGGAGTGAGCCCAGAGAGAGAAGTCTTCCTCCTCCAAGGAGGAAAAACTAGATTTTCCAGAATCCTCAGGAGAAAGCCATGCCCACACAGAGGCCCCATTGGCTATGATCCAATTGACAGACTAGCCTTCACCCCTTCACTTGTAATCCCCTCAAATTAACACCAGATTATATAACTGCCACAAAGCTATGTATTTAAATATTTTTACAAAACAACCTTATCACCTTCAAAGTACTCTCCATTACACTTAATACATTTGTCAAGTCTGGTGAGTAAGGTGCATGGGGTAAGAGAGGCATGTTGGTTTTTTGCCAAAAACTGGTGCACTCAGATGGCTACATGAGCAGGTGCATTGTCGTGATGGCAAAACCTGTTTTCCCTGTCTGCCACAAATCAGACCTTTTTAAAAAAAAATAATTAAATCATTTTATTGGGCGCCTGTATAACTATTATCACAACCCATCCATCCATCCATTGTGTCAAGCACATTTGTACTTTCATTGCCCTCATCATTCTCAAAATATTTGCTTTCGACTTGAGCTCATTTTTCCCCTCCCTCCCCATAACCCCTCCCCTATGAGCCTTTGATAATTTATAAATTATTATTATTTTGTCATATCTTATAGCGTCTGAGGTCTCCCTTCACGCACTTCTCTGCTGTCTGTCCCCCAGGGAGGAGGTTATATGTAGATCCTTGTAATCTGTTCCTCTTTCTTCCTCACCTTCCTTCCACTCTCCAGGTATTGCCACTCTCACCATTGGTCCTGAGGGATTCATCTGTCCTGGATTCCCTGTGTTTCCAGTTCCTATCTGTACCAGTGTACATCCTCCAATCCAGCCGGATTTGTAAGGTAGAATTGGGATCATGATAGTGGGGGGAGGAAGTAGTATTCAAGAACTAGAGGAAAATTGTATGTTTCATCATTGCTACGCTGCAATGTCCAATTGCCCACAGATGGGCCCTGGATCCCCAGTCCGCACCCCTCCTCATCCACAATGCTATGATTTTTTTGGTCTTTAATGCCAGATACCTGATCCCTTTGGCGTCTCGTGATCTCACAGGCTGGTGTGTTTCTTCTATGTGGGCTTTGTTGTTTCTCAGTTAGATGGCCGATTGTTTATCTTCAAGTCTATAGGACCCCAGACTCTATATCTTTTGATTACTGGGCACCACCAGCTTTCTTCCCCATATTTGCTTATGCACCTGCTTTGTCTTCAGCGATTGCGTTGGGATAGGCTGGTATGCTTCTTCCATGTGGGTTCTGTTGTTTCTCAGCTAGATGGCCACTTGTTTATCTTCAAGTCTATAGGACCCCAGACTCTACATCTTTTGATAACTGGGCACCACCAGATTTCTTCCCCATATTTGCTTATGCACCTGCTTTGCCTTCAGCGATTGTGTTGGGATAGGCTGGTATGCTTCTTCCATGTGGGTTCTGTTATTTCTCAGCTAGATGGCCACTTGTTTATCTTCAGGCCTTTAAGACCCCAGATGCTATATATTTTGATAGCTGGGCACCATCAGCTTTCTGCACTACATTTGCTTTTGCACCTGTTGTCTTCAGCAATTGTGCCAGGAAGGTGAGCATCTCCGATTACTAAATTGTTAGAACAAAGTGTTCTTGTGTTGAGGGAGTACTTGAGTAGGGGCCCACTGTCCATCTCTTTCCTTAATACCAAACCTATAAACATATGTACATAGATCTATTTCCCCCTCGTCATATATAAATATATTTACATCTGTACATTCCTGTATTTAGATCTCTATAAGTGCCCTTTGCCTCCTAGTTGTTTCCTCTATTTCTTTGTACTTTTCTTCTTGTCCCACTATCATGTTCAGCCTTCATTTGGGTTTCAGGAGTTCCTCTTGGTTGCATTGTCCTTGATCCAGCCCTGCCAGACCTACTACAGCCTCCTTGCCACTGAATTTGGATCACTTGTTGTTCCCTTGTCCCTGGGTTTGTTAACACCCACTTCCTTTCCCCTACCTCTCCCTTTCCAATTCCCCCTGGAACTGTCATCCCATTGTTCTCTCATCCAGCTGGTTTATTCCCACCTATCCCTTGCAGGTAGACATGCAGTGACAACAATATACACCAAAACAAGAACAATCACAATGAAGCAACAATAGAAAATAAAACAATAGCTATAGCAACAACAAAAAGGCAAGAGCAACAACAACAACAAACCCTATAAATAGTTCAGGGTCTATTTGTTGTCCTTTACGAGTGCTTTCCAGTCGAGTCTGATGGGGAGCCATGCCCTGCCCCACATCTATCCCTGGGGACTTCATTGCTCTGCTCCCCTTGCTGCTCTGCTGCATGCTCCCAGTGGCTGGCTTCAGTGTAGTGGGCTCAGGGTGGGCACAATTCCCGCTGTGTGTTTCTAGTGTTGTCTCCCATGGTGCTATGGGTCAGTGAGGAATGCTGTGTCCTGTGGTGGGGCCGGCCCTGTAGTCATCTCTGCATTGTTGCTCTTAGCAGATACATTGTCCTCTGGGCTTGGTGAGCCAGGATGTGCTTCACTCTTTTTGTCCCTTTCCCTTCCCGCCTCGTTTGCTCCTGTGTGCTCTGATCAGACAAGTCCCTCTACCTGAGCTGTAGCGTCAGTGCTGTCCTCTGAAGTGAATTCTTCTGGGGGGAGGGGAAGCTGTCCACGGAGTTGTCAATGGGCCCCACCCCTCAGGCTCCTCTATTGGTTCCCTGCTTTATGTCAGTGCGTTACATTCTTGTCTTGGAGCTCCGAGTTGAAGTCTGGTCCCTCTTTCCCTGTGGAGACACAATCAACACCCTTCCCCTGTGTGGGTTAGTGCCCTGTTCCCCTGGCTACCCCATGCCTTTTTTCCCCCACCTCCTTTTTAGTGGGCTACCATATGTATCCCTGAGTTTAGTCTCGTCTTTGCCATATTACCTGGACCTCACCCCACAGACGTATGTATACAGTGGCTTTTTCCCTATGTCCCTTTTGGATTTTTTGAGCTCACCTCTGTGGATTCATGTTGTATGTGTCCTTTTGTGCTAGGCTTACTTCGCTTAGCATAATTTCCTCCAGTTCTTCCCATGGGCCGATGTGCTTCATGCATTCATCACTGCCTTTTAGGGATGCGTAACACTCCATTGTATGTATGTACCACAGTATTTTAATCCATCCATCTGTTGATGGAAATTTGGGCTGTTTCCAACTCCTTGCAATTGTGTACTGTGCTTTGATGAACATTGGGGCACAGATGTCTGGCCATGGTTTGTTTCTTGTCTCTTCTGAGTATATGCCCAGGGGCATTGCTGGATCATATGGTAGCTCAATTTCCAATTGTTTTAGATATTGCCAAATCAATTTCCATAATGACTGTACATACCTACAGGTCCACCAGCAGTGGACCTATCTCTCTGCATCCCCTCCAACACTTGTTACTTTCTGATTTCTTGAATTGGGCTATCTTTGAGAGAGTTAGGTGGTATCTCATAGTTGTTTTAATTTGCATTTATCTTACGGCTAGAGATCACAAATCAGACTTTTTTTGGTCACACCCTATTACACAATCTTTTCAGAACCTCTAAATAGAAAGTTTGATAAACAGTCTGACCTGGTGGAGCAAACTCCAACTGCACTGTCTCCCTCACATAAAAATAAAAAACAAATGAGCATCGTCTTGATCTTTGATTTCACTTGACAAGCTGTTTGGGGGCTAGGTGATAGTGGCGTCTTCCAATGTTTGATTGTTGTTTGCTTTCAGGGTTGTAAGATGTACCATGTCTCATCACCAATAATGACCTTGGGGAAAAAGTCTGGGTCACATTGGAGCAGTTCTTTCAAATCATGGCATGTTTCCACTCACTGCACTTTTTTGCTGGTCAGTCAGAACCCCAGGCACACATATCACAGTGACCCTTCTCATTCCCAAATCTTCTGTTAAAATTCCTGGAACCAAACTCCAAGACAGTCCAGTTAACTTCCACATATCTTCAATGGTCTGTCCTTGGTCTTTGAGCACAAGTGCATGAATTTTGTCATGGTTTGGATTGCTTGGAAAGTTGACTTGGACGTCCAGAGTGAAGTTTGTCATCAGTTGACATTTCACTCTTTTTGAAATGAGAAAATCACTAAACACTTGAGTTCGCCCCATAGTGCTGTCCTTGTAAGCTGTGTTCAACCTCACAGCAGTTTCTGCGGCAGCAGCACTCTGTTCCCTTCAATCGGCAATCACAAAAAACAAGGTTTGAGTGAAACTGCTTTCATGAAAAAATTCACTGTGACCAGAGAAAACCTTCCCAGGCATGCCACTGGGTACACAAACTCAGAGCGAGTTGCTGGATGCTTGCCTAGCGGGGGTGTGGGGTGTGGGGGGTGGTGGTGGGGGATGCATATTAGCAAAGCTCTGCCCAGCCCAGTGGAGCTTTTATCTCCCTGTTTGTTTGTGTTTTTTTTTTTTGGGGGGGGGGTACCCTCTCATAACTCAGTGAGTTGATTACTTCCTTCAAATTGTGCAACAATTCTCATCTTATTTTTCTGAATTGTCTCTTCCCCCTAACACAAACTTATTGCTCTCCTAAGCTTTCCATCTACCTTTTAAGTTGCTCGTATGAATTAGAGCCCACAAAGATGGTTTTCTAAAATAGAACAATTCTCAAGGAGTTCTCTGTCACTTATGTTCAACTGATGTTTGGTTTAAGGAAGATTTCAGGGAATATTTTGGTTTTAAGTTTAAATAGTATATCAAAGCAATAATTTCAGGGGCTCATTCAGCTCAAATGGCTCCCCACACTTTGGAATCCATGATAATTTCTAATTTTAAGATTTATGAGGTATTTGATTTATGTTAGTTTGAAGAAACTGATTATGGTGTTTTCTGATTTTTGCTGCTTTCTCGGGGGTCACCCACATTTCTGCATGAGGTAGCATGTTAGGCTGCAGTTAAGAAAATAATCCCAATCTTAATATTAAAGCCACAGGCATTGGTTTCTATCTCAGACTTGTACATCATGGATTGGGAGAGGGAGAGGCAGTTTATGATAGTCACTCAAGAATCCTAGCCCAAAGAGGCTGATCCTGGACACCAACTTCCTAGGGAAAAGGAATAAGGCTCTTAAAAGGAATCATGGGAAATGGCACATTTTATTTGCACTGACATTTCATTGGATTGGCAAGGCCCATGACATGACTTCTACTATCAACAAGTTTGGTAATCTTTAAGAATGGAAAAATACTTAGAACTATACCATTACTATAACTTGTCTTACAGTTTGTTAAACCATGGTGGTTTGTGTTGGAAGCTATGTGGCTGGTATTTTAAATGCCAACAAAGTGAACAGATTTCAACAGAACTTCCAGATTAAGAACAGATTATAAAGAAGGAGTCGACTGCCCACTTCAGAGGATATAGTTGCTGAAAATCTTACGTACAGCATTGAAACCCAATGGGTTGACACAGTGGCTGCAACAATGGGCTTAATCATAGGAACAATTGTGAGGGTGGCACAGGACTGGGCGGTGTGTCATTCTGTTGTACATAGGGTCCCTATGGTTCAGAATGCCCTGGATGGCACTGAACAACAATACCATATACTCTAATTAACATGGAGAGATGCAGAAACCTGAACAGAGATCTGTAACAAAAGAAGAAAGAGATAAGGCCATCAAGAAACTTCCAACCAAGCCCAGGCTTCAAGGGAAATTCTATCAAGTGTTCAGGGAAGAACTCACTAATTCTACACTGACTAATCCAGAATATAGAAAGGGGAAACAAGCTCCCAAACTCATTCTACGAAATGAGCATAATGCTAACATGACAATCCGCAAAGACCCAACAAACACAGAAAAGGGGTGAAGCAAGAGCTCATGGTTCGGGAGGGAAGTAAAAATCTTTAGCAATGACACAACAGACAAGGGACTAAGGACTAACATCCATACAGCTCGGCAACACCTCAATAAGAGAAACACCAAATGAACTGATCCAGCAGATCTTCTTAGAAGCTGCTTTTTTGATTGGGCCTTTTTTGAAGGCCCCTAGTGAGACGAAAACAAGTGTGTTCCTGGGAGAACTTGTCTCTGCAGCCCTCCACTGGTCACAGAGACATGTTTAAACATGTTTTTCAGAACACACCTGTGTACCTATGAACTGGAAACCTAGTAGCAATGCTTTTTCACTTACCCTGGGGTGTGCAGGGCAATACCCGAGGGATGGCATTCAGGACAAGGAGATTTCTGTGCACGTTAGATGAAGCATACGTTCTACTTACAGGTGTGAGGTTGAAGATGATGAAATGGCAATGAGCACTGCTTCCTCTTCTGGCCCTGGATCCTAGTATTTATTGCTTTTATTATCTGTGATGCAGTGATACCGTAAAATCCTTAACCTGGCTATCGTAAATGATTATCTGCCCATATCTTCCATATGGGCACTTCTGATGTACTTTTGTGAATGTTTGTAGCTTTTCGCTTCTGAACTGAGTACACACTAAAAAAGCAATGATGAAACAAAAATAGCATCATTTTGTGAGCGTTCAATTATTACATTATATCGTAATATTTTCCCATTGGTGTCAGCCATTGTCCCAACAGATTTCAGAAGAAGAAAAGAAAAAAAGATGGAAAGAAAAGAAAAGTGGAAATAAGACTGTCATCGCGGCAATTAAGAAAGTGCTTTTTTGGGAAGGGATCAGAATGAGCCTGCGTGGTAGATAGGTTTTATTGCTCTAAGTACACATCAGAAAGATTATTTTCAAAATTGATTTCAGGAAATGCAAGCCTAAATAGACTAATTTTCATTTGGTATGAATTCAAAACAAAACAAAACAAAAATGTGGATGTATGCCTTTTTTTTTAAAGCAAAAGTTTAGCATTAAGTGACCAATATGCCAAGTGGAAAGTAATGTCCTTAATGGAAATATAATGAGCAGTGAGGTCAAGGAATGGATGCACTCTATTTCCTTAATAAAGAGGAACAGACTTGTATTCTCGGATTTCTTTTAATTTCAACAATAATGATTTTTCAACAATAGGCTAAGACTGCTAGACTAGGCTTCTGTTTTATGAGATGCCATCAACAAGGGAAAAAAAAATCAAATACGACTGTCTCACAATGCTGCGTTTCCTTTACAGGGACTTTGAAACAAGATTTCCTTAGCTTGGCACTTACTTTTTTTCACTGCTTTGCCATCTGTTGGTTTGTCACTAGTACTCTCGAAAGGGTGTTCTTAGCAGGAGCGGACTTCCTCTATGCCCACTCTCTGAGGAGCAAAATCTCTGGGACCAAATGGACTTCTCTAGAGCAGATGTCTCCTTTAGCCAGAGAGGAAGGAGAAAATGGCCCAGTCTTGTAAACCTAGGAAGATAAATGAGACTCACTCCTGAACAGAAGCTGAAAGATGGGTATATGTGAAAAGTTCCTTACTGCTCACACCTTGGAAATGAAAAACACTTAAGGATGAGAATCAGGCATAATTTGAGGCTTCTTTTCAGTAGTGTGTACCAGGAACGTGTTTGCACTACTCCCACTGGTCTGACTTCCTCTTTTTAGATAAGAAGCACCAAGCCAACCAAGCAAGCAACACACTAACTAATCAACCAACCCAAAACCACTGCCTTCAAGCTGATTTATATTTATAGTGACCTGACAGGACAGAGTAGAACTTTTCCCAAGGTTTTCACTATGCATCTTGACCAGAATAGCCTGACTTATCTTGTACCTGCAGAGCAACTGGTGGGTTTCAATGGCCCACCCTGTGGTTAGCAAACCAGTGCTTCACCCACTAAGCTACTGAGGATCTATGAGGAAGCACACGACACTGGAAGCTCAAATTAGTGAGCTCTACTGAACATGCATTTCCCACTTAAAAATCTGGGAAATCAAAGCTATAAAAATAGCTCTGACCTCAGAGGCATGATTCTCTACAATATGCAATACAAACTTGAGTGGCTAGGTCTAACATTAGCTTTATGAAAACAGAAATTGCTACAATTGAGCTGCAAGCTATATGTTCTCAAATCACATCATTATTTTGTCAAGACATTGGGAAGGAAGCTAGAGAAAGCAAACTCCATCCCCTGGAAAAAGAAAGCTCCAGACAATAGCTTCTGTTCCACTGCTTCATATTGTTCTATTACCTTTCATCATTTTATACCTTTCTTCCTCATGAAATAGGATTTGAAAGTCAAAAACTCAATGCCAACTACACATCCTCTCATTTGATGAACTCTGAGTTGTCCCCACCCCCTCCGGCTCCCATATTTAGTTAGGATACTTAGTAAGTTATTTACGAAGTATCTCAGAGTATTTGTTGTTGGTCATATTGCACATTATTGTGTCAATTCTGACTTAAAGCAACTCTATATGACAAAGTGGAACTATCCTCATAGGGCTTCCTAAGCTGTAATTTTTATGGGAACAAATGGCCAGGTCTTTTTTCCCAAGGAATGGCTGGTGAGTTTAAAACACTGACCTTAGAAGTCAAACATTTAACCTTGAGCTGTCAGGGCACCAGTGGATATTTACTTATCTTGTTTGTGAATTGTTAGGTGAGTCCCAACCAGCTGTGACGGCGCTGTTTCTGACCCACAGTGATCCTATGTACAGCAGGATGAAACACTCCCAGTCTGGCATTACCCTCAGAATCTCTGTTCTATTTGAGCTCATTGTAGTTACTGTGTCAATCCACTTTGTTGACAGTTTTCCTTTTCTTCCCTACCATTATACCAATATCTTCCAACAACTGTTGCGGCAGTACATGGACAGGGAGTGGTCAAAGGTTTATGCAGGATTCAGAAGCGGACATGGAACAAGGGATATCCTTGTCAGATGGATTTTGGTTCAAAGAAGAGAATTGCCAGAAAGATATTTACTTGTGTTTCATTGGCTATGCAGAGGCATTCGACTGAGTGGATTATAATCAACTGTGGATAACCTTGAGAAAAATGGGAATTCCAGAACACTTCCTCGTGCTCATTATACGTGGATCAAGAGGCAGTTGTGCGAATAGAGCAAGGTCATACTGCACGGTTTAAAATCAGGAAAGGTGTGCAGCAGGATTGTATTCTCCCACCCTATTTAGTCAATCTGCATGCTGAGTAAATCTTCCAAAAAGCTGAATTATATGAAGAGTGTGGCATCAGGATTGGAGGAAGGCTTATTAACAACCTGCGGTAGGAAGATGACAAACTTTTGCTTGTTGAAACTGAGGAAGATTTGAAGCACTTACTGAAAAAGATCAAGGATTGTAGTCTTCAGTATGAATGACAGCTCAATGTAAGGAAGACCAAAATCCTCACTGGACCTAACTGGACCGGTATGTAACATTGTGATAAATGGAGAATAAATAAAAGTTGTCAAGGATTTCGTCTTACTTAAATTCACAATCAATACTCATAGAAGCAGCAGTCAAGAGGCCAAAAGATGTATTGCATTAGGCAAATCTACTGCACAAGACCATTTTAGAGTGCTGAAGACCAAGGATGTTACTTCGAGGACCAAGGTGCTCCTGGCCCAAGCCATGGTATTCTCCATGGCATTATATACATGAGAAAGTTGGACACTGAATAAGAAAGACAGTAGAAGAATAGATAGATTCTAATTGTGATGCTGGAGAGGAATACTGAAAATACCATGGACTGCTAAAGGACAAAGCAATCTGTATTAGAAGAAGTAAGGCCAGCATGCTCCCGAAAGGCAAGAATGGCAAGACTTCTTCTACTATACTTTGGACATATTGTCAGGAGAGATTGGTCCCGGGAGAAGGACATCATGTTTGGTAAAGTGGAGGGGCAACAAAAAGGAAGAAGGCCCTTGATGAGATGGATGGACACAGTGGCTGCATCACTGGACTCGGGCACAGGACCGATTGTGAGAATGGTGTAGGACTGTGCAGTGCTTCATTCTGTTGTGCGTAGAGTGGCTAGGGGCTGGAGCCCACTTGATGGCACTTAACAACTACTTAACCCAACAGGCTCTCTTTTTCTAGGATCTGGCTCCTTCTGATAATCTGATTAAAGTATCTGATGCAAAATCTCACCATCATCCTCTCTAAAAAGCATTCTGGTTGTACTTCTTAGTAGATAGATTTGTTTTATCTCCCGGAAGCCCCTGGTATATCCAAAATTCATCCTGAACACCCTAATTCAAGTGCAGCAATTCTCTCCCTGTCGCCTTTATTAAATCTACAGCCTACAGAGGTATATGAAACCTCTGAATACCCTGCCTTGGGTCAGAAACACCTTAGGCCGCAAGGTGAAATCTTTCACAAAACAAGTGAAATTCTCGTCCTCAGAAAAGTGTAGCGTCCATAATAAAATTAAAATATAGACTAAAAAACACCAAAAAAGAATATTAATGGAAAGGGGCAAAAAGATAAAGGGAGAATGAAACCGTAGGATCTTCGGATAAAACAGTCAGTATCAGCTGGTTAGTGAACAAGTGTGAGTTTTGGGGGGACTTTCTGTATCTGTCTCCTCTTCTCTCTAAGGATAATTGTAAGAAGTCCATGCAGAAAAGAAAGTTTTGAAACAAATCCTGAACAAATATTGTCTCAGTAGAAAATAAGATTTTGCACACAATAGGAATTCAGGCACACAAGGAACAGTCTTATGGAGAACTCTCTCTGTTGTTAGTTACCATCCAGTCAACTTGCTCACGGTGACGACAGGTATGCAGAGTAGAACTACACTTAGTAGTTCTTTTTCCTTTTTTTTTGTATAAGAAAGAGCTTTATATAAAGAGTAATTGTACATTAAGAAAACACCCAGTCCACTCCAGATCAAGCCCACAAGTCCAATATTAGCCCATATGTCCAATACCAGTCTATAAAGTCCTCTTCAGACTCATGAAACACATGCAATGATGCCAAATTCAGGAAGATCACAGGCCGGTGGGTGGGAAGTCTTGTGGATCCAGTGGGGTTGTAAGCATCTCAGTGCTGGCAGGGGTCTCCACATGGCTCCTCCAGATCAGGGCACCAGCGCAGTTCCATGTGGCTTGTCAGCTGCAGTGTCTCCCAGGGAGTGAGTCTGTGTTCTGCCTCCAGCCAGCTGTTTATCTCCTTAAATGAGGCCTCTAAATGAGTTCATCAATCTGCTACCTAATTGATAAGCTAAACTCCACCCCTTCACTCTTAATCCTCTCAAATTGACAACAGATTGTCACTGCCACACCCATTTTAAAGTTACTTTTATGAAGGGCACAGAGAGATCCCCAGGCCAGGGGCTGGACCTGCTTGCTGACTGCCTAGGTGTGGTAAGAGAGCCTAGACAAAAGCCAGATC
>NW_022111373.1:120486574-120487772 GCF_000313985.2 Echinops telfairi
TGTTTCATTTTCTCTACTTATAAGTTCACAAGGCAGTTTGATCAGTGTACATTTGATGTTTTGACATGGATTCTAATAAAATCTAGAAATAGCATCAATTTTAAAGCAGAATCGCTAACTCTTCATGATTGTATATTCTTCATTTGAGTCCAATTTCCTTCTCTATTGATTTTAGTGGGGAAAAAAAGGATGAAAGTAACATTGCGGTGGAACATAGGCAGTTTCCATAAGTTGTCATTAAATGGCTTTAAGGTTTTGGTTGTTGTTGCTCTCCACAATTTAAGTTGAGCAATATTATCTAGTATTTACACATGTCTGCATTTACACTATTTTATTTGTGAGTCAGCTTTAACCTGGGAGAAACCAGACATTGACGTGGCTGTGACTCTTGGGTGGTAAAATATGTTGTTTTCCTTTGGGGATAACCTAGTGAGTGATTGGGGCTATAAACACAATGGCTGACCGCACAGCACGTTTCAGCAGCACCGTTTTCAAAACCCTTTTTGGTCCAGTGCAGAATGACTTAAAGATGAAAGCAACTTTGTGGTATCGAAAAGTATGATGATGGTCAGCCAAAATTCCACAAGGGTAGGATTATGCACCATAAACTTTATCTTCCTTCCCAATGGTTTTACAAATCTAATATTTTAGAGGTAGGTTCTACATAGATTTCCCTTTACACATGTAATACATATTCTGAATTACTACAGAAGACTGTGCAGTGCTGCTTAAACTCTCGGGATTGGAGGGATGACTTGGTCCAAGGACTTGCGAGAGTGCTCTGGTCGTTAGCATACTTCATGCCCTAAGTCAGATGAAATAAGGAAGCCTGTGGGAAAGTCCCGCTCTCTGCAGAGACAAGGCACTTAATCTTCCTTGAATTTGCTCCTTACAAACAGGTCTTATCACTATTCTCTTTATGCGGGATTCTTCAACTTTGGGTTTCCTTAAATGCTTAGGCTGTCTTACATTCACACACACACACACACACACAAAACCCCTGTATTTTAGTTTACCTTAGAGTTATAAAATCTCTCATGTAAAACTCTTGAGGTTAGAAATGATGAAGAATTTAAATTCTTGCTCCCTTACTCCACATCCCCAGTTTTGGAAAGGTAGTATTGTTCACATGCTATATATAATGCAATAATCTCAGCATGTCTGAGGAGGACCCAGTGATCAAATATATTGATATTTT
>NW_022111373.1:120489144-120503140 GCF_000313985.2 Echinops telfairi
AGCTTAAAGCCACCTCACCACAATGTCAGTCCTTTTCCCCCTTATACCTCTTCCAACCCCAGGAGGGATGAGAAAGCACAGCCAGCCAGGAGAGAAGGAGAAATGGAATGACTCATGTCATTCCCAACATCCCTTGTGTCACCTAGGGCATTACAGGATATTATTGCTATGGAAATGTTATCGGATTTAAGAGTATCCGTCTTTCTAAACTTCTTCCCTAAACTCTAACTTAAATGGAAATCTTTACTTTGAAAGAAATTGGTCACTTTGACTTCTGCGTGGCCTTGGGATTTGTAATGACCAGAGATCGTGTTTTGTGGTTCAAGGTTACTACAGAACTCTGAACTTTCTAAGAATTACCATGGACACCATGCGCTGGCCCATGCCTTCATTCAGAGAAAGAAAAGAATAAAATGCACAGTAGAGTTTAAAAGAAGAATTGGAAGTAAAACATCAATTTGTTCATTCCATGAGTCTTTTTTGGTTAACTAAGTGGTTTCAAATTATACATCTTGCCTCTATATTTTCTTCCAGTGGGTGCCCTGTGAATTCCTGGTTCTTGGTAGAAGAAAACTCTGTTTCCTTGTAGAACAAATGCTTGCCTAGGTTCATTGCTTTACCATCCACATTTCTCACTTATAATAATCCCTTTAAAACCATGGCCATAACTATCACTCGGGGGAAACTAGTCTTGAGTCTTTCCAATGAGCTCTGGTTGCCAAATCTAATACCAACTTTGCCCCCTGAAACTCAGCGATATCTGACCCGAGTGATCCTTTGGGGTACTTTTCTCTCTCGGTTTTTGTGACATACTCTGACCTTACTTTCTTTCCTGGAGACGTGCTCTCAGTTTCTTTGTTGACTTTTCTCTACTTCTGATCTCTCCAGCAAAGTGGATCAGTACAAGGTTCTGGACTCTGCTTGTTCCCTGGTCTCAAATAATCTCTACTTGGTCCATTGCTTTGTGTTTCCTGTAGGTTGATGACACTCAGGTTTATATTAGCAGCCTTGGCTTCCTCTGAGCTTTGAACTTTATATGCAGCTATCTACCTTAACATTCTATTTAGATATCTAACAGGGACTCCAAAGTGAATGTGCCCAGAAGGTAGCTTTCTCCTGGGCTTGTTCCTCCTGGCTATCTCACCGTTCACTTGTTCTTTCTTTTATATTCCACGTCCACGTCAGCCTTTTGTCAGTTTTACCTTCAGTATTTATTGTGAGACTATTTTGTTTTTCTTTCTCTCTACTGCAACAATCTGAGTGAGAGATTATTTATAGTTTTAGATCACTCTGAAAGTTGTATAAAAAAAAGGCTGGGGACAAAAATGGAAGCTTTCCACTACACCCTCCACTAGTCTTATTCTTGGCAAGGTCTCGAACATCGTCTCAAACCACATCCCTTTCACTCACGGTGTTCCAGACATTTGCCTCTTCCCGTCCTCGATGCATTTGAAATGCCTTCCTACAACCGTCTAGACAACTTCTTGTTTAGTTATTGGTTTACTTGTTTATAGTTTCTTTTCTTGTTCCCGTGAAGCCTAAGCTTTATTCCCAAGGGCTATAGAAGGCCAGTAAGCATCAAGTATCTGAACATATACATTGATTGAATCAAACAATATAAGTATTTAAAGCTTTCCATCTAAGTAGATATAAGAATTCTGCAATGACAGAAAAGGCACTGGCAATTGTTGCAAAAAAGAGGGGGAAAAGGCACCGGGAGGCCTGGTGCCCACTCTTGAGTCTTGACTCAGTCACTATGACAGTACCTGGACTTTTTAATATAATAGTTGTTGGTTCATAACTATGGGCTGTATGTACATTGGGTGTTCATAAGCCAGGGACTTCATATATATATATATATATATATATATTTAACTTCTGCCTGTCAAATGTACAGTGTCTCCTGGTACTTTTTTTTTTTTTAAGCCAATGACAGCCAACAGAGCTAAAACATGTAGGACCTGCATTTCCACACTGACTTCAGTGCAGCACAAAACACTTATAATTTCAAGCAATAGTCTCTCCCCAGTAACAGTGCCCTTTTGAAAATTTCACACCACAGGAAATCCATTACAATAAATATCTGTTCGGGTATCTGTCCATTTAGCAATAATTCTTTTTACATTAGATGCCTCTTCTGTGAGGGACTGTCCTGGGGCTCCTCCTCTCCTTCCCTCTGAGATTGCCACCAAGTGTATGCTCTGCCTCTGAAGACATGCTGTTGGCATGGAAGCCCGAGTAACTTTACTTATAATTCCGCACCCCCACCCCCACCATATTTTCCCACAACCTTTGAAAAGACCAAGCTAAATATGTGCCAAAGGCTATTTCTGACTTAATGTTGTCGGCATGAAAATATTTCTGTGCTTAGCTTCTTGAAAAATGTTAAATGGTTGTCTCAGCATCATTGATTGAAGCTATTTGTTTATTCCCTGGGCTGAAAGTTAAGGCCATTCTGTTTTGATGGAACTACTTATTTAAAACAAGCTCAAAATCAAAGACATCTCAGACAGTATGCAGGGACTGCTGTTTCACCCAAGTAAATCCAAAGTAAATAATTTATTGGATTACTTGGTAGATTGAGAAGTGAAGGTAGGATTTGGGTGTATTTGGATTGCCTTTTTCTTTTTAATTACTTCCTAAATAAGTGCATGTGGTTGGTGTTAGCTTAGAAGCAAAGGATTATTGGAAAATGAGCCCCACCACAACACATGATCCTGGTAGCAGCCTTCATGGTTCCAAGAAGAACAGATTCCATTCAGATCCACGGAGTAGGGGCAGCCTGACTACCGAGGGCCACTTGGGTCAGCCCCTTCGGAATCTAAGATGAAGCTTTCCTCCAAAAGCAGCTATGTGGCTTCAGGAAAGCTTCAGTCTCTGGGCTCCAGTTTCTTTACCTGTAAAATAAGAGCTAGACTCTCCATTTCTTTCCAGGACCAGGACTGAGTCAACTTTTAAACATTATTTCAGAAAAGAGGCAAAATGGAAGGCAGCATCGTAAGGGCTGCGAGACTACAAAGAGTCCCTGGGTGTTGCACATGGTTTACATACCTGCCTGCTCACTGCAAGGTTGGATTTTAAGTACAATCAGAGGCACCTAGGAAGAAAGGCCAGGTGATGGAACTACCTCTCGAAGCCTAGCCGTTGACAACCCGCTGGAGCACACTTCGACTCTGACACAGGATGTTGCTATGAGTTAGATTCAGCTAGACAGCAACTAATTGAGAGACTACAATGTGTGTCTTTGTGCAACTCAAGATGTGAGTGGATTAACTCTAGTTAAAAAACAAAACTCTTAGGAATTGCAAGAGTTTTAAGGGGGCAATTGGTAACCACTTCCGGTGAGTTTTAAAATATTTAATCATCTGCTTAGAGAAACCTTAATTAGATGGAATGCACAAGCTCCTAAACAGGAACGGGGGTACCAGCCCTAGCACATTTGAACCAGGATACCCTTGGGAATGTGAAATAGGTTTTTTAGGTCAAATTAAAGGTAACAGATTTATAGGGCTCATTACACCATAAGTAGTGCATGATTAAAATATCATGAGGCAGATTTAAATGAATTTATGAGTGAAGGTGCATTTCATGTTAATAAAGGAAACCAGGATATCTGAAATAGATGCTTGATCTGAGAAACCCATTTACTGATAGCCTCAAATATTTTGAACTTGACAACAGGCACAGATGTACCCTGCTGCCACTCTAAGAGAAAGCGATATCAGACTAGCTGGCTCATTAATTTGACCTATTATGCCATTTCTTATGTTCCTATATTCCTATGACCTCTTGGAGAGCTCATTTGGCCTTGAAGCACCACAAGGTGAAAAAAACCCACCAACCACATGAAAATTAATTGGGAAGTTACCTAAGTGTGCCTTTATATATGCTTAGCGACTTTACAGCTTTTCCTTGATAGAGCAGCCTTTGTCAGACTCTCCCTGCTCCCAATGACTTAGGTGCAGGGGCCAGGGAGGGGGTTGTGACAATGCTGCCAGAGACTTGGTTTCCTCCCAAATGTTGTGTCCATTTTTGTGCCAGACGCAGAAAAAACAACAACCTGAAAGTGAAACATTTAGACAAAGAATACGGAGGAATACATGGAATACAGAGGAATTTAAGGAAACAGAGGTACCGATTGCTTAGCGTTTCATGGTAAGGCCTGATCAGCTGGGCACAATATGCCAGGAAAGTGTCTTTCAATACTTGTGAGCAATTCAAAACGGACTCAGTCTAAAGCAAACATGTCCACGTGGAACAATTCAACTCCAGCAACATGCATTTCTGTTTCAAAATACCACAATAATCTTACACCAATCTTAAAAGTGTGCTCTCTTTGGCCTAACGACAAAGTAATCAGTTACCTAAATACAATGACTATGATTTATGTGGAAGGCATGTAGCATTTTATTGCCAAATTAGACAGCACGGGGCATTCGTGGTGTGGGAATGGATCTGTTGTGATGAAAACACGGGTGAAGAAGCCTTTGTTCTGTTTTCTTTGTTTCAGAAGGTGGACATCTGACTGTGAAGGGTTGATTCCTTTACCTTATTTGCTATGCCTGAGAACTGAATGCCTGTTCTGCAGCCCCAAACCCGCCTGTAAGTGAAAACCGCTCCGCCACCATTGTCTGCGTCATTAGAGGGGTGACCAGTTGTTCTCCTGTCCTTTCTGCGTGGCTGAACTTCCTTCATGATCGATTCCTTGTGTGTCTTCAAGCATGACACCTGAAATGCTGTGATCTCCTTAATGAAGGGTCCATTCGTCTTTCAAGAATGTGAACATGCAGAATTGAAAAACCCATTCACTAAGGTACCTCCTTGAAAGAACGAAGTACATTGACACAAAATAGGACTTCTTCATGCATGTGTGGCTGGGAAGAATGGTTGGGGGAGTCTCCTCAACGGACCCCGAGAAGAACACAGGCTCCATTTCCCAAGTAGCTTCTATTTTCATGAAATTACTAAAATGCGACTTTCCCCTCCAATCCCCACTTACAGAGATCAGAACATTGTTTCTTAGGACCTAGGCCATTGTAGAGTCCTCTTTCTCTGTTCTTTGAACCTCGGCAGCACATGAGCTCCAAGATGCCACAGTCGTAGAGAGTCACCCTGCTGTGGTGCACCGTGTACCGCTTTCTACAAATCTCCCTGGGACTATTGGAAGTAAATCCCAGGTGTCCAAGAAGGGCCCAGGGTTATATACTCACTCCTGCGTTTCACCTTCATAGTTCTAGACCTATTCAGAGGCCCTTCTGCCTGAGCTTCTGAAGGTTTACTACTCTCCGCTGAATCTAGAGAGAAAAAGATGTAATTATAATACATGCACTGCCCTTGCTCAGCACATGAGCACAGTAATAAGAAATAAGAGTTTTTCAATTCGAGAAATAGGGTTCTGTTCTTATTTCGAATATTTAAAAATAATGCAATACACCAGGAATTAATTTTAAGGTAGTCAAGTGTGATTCATCACTTTTAAGTCACTCTTACCAAGGAAAATAACTTGATATACTTTCTATGTCATAAAAAGAGAAATAAAGTATATTTCATTTTAATACAGAAATACAATTTTGAGCCCACAATGTAATTGGATTAGTGATATAGGAAGGCTTCTCATAATAGGGTTTTATTGCACTTTATTCCTAAAGTTGCATAATAAGTATCCACTTCCCTACAGACACTTACCTGCAAAATCGTCTTTGAGTATATCCCATATTTTCCATGAACTATGGCCACTTCGGAGATTTCTATACTGGCATTGCCTTTTAGCTAGTTAAGTACATGGATATTGATTGTTTTGAAGGAATTGGAGCTAGTAATGAGCTAGTGATAAGCAAAGGGTTGGTCTATTAACCTGTTTTTCTAAGTCAGAAAGGACGTGGTTAATGGATTTTATCCCAAGCCAGGGGATACAGTACTATACAGCTGTTAAAGTTAGGGTCTTGTTTGAGCGGAACACCTTGAATAAATACCTGTCTGGTCATGTCTGACACCTTGCAGGGCACTGTCCACTCTTTGCAGGGAGGGAAGAGGGAGCGACTGTGGAGGGGAGGCCTGAGGAGAGGAGGAGAGAGGCAATCAAGCCTGACCCAACAACAAAGACTTCATCTTCAGAAGGAAGACGGGATTTTGAGTTCGGCATGGAGTCTTGTTTGCAGCTCAGAGTTGTCTCCTCATCCAGACCCCTGTGGACTCCTTCCTGTGGATGCCAAGTCTGTGAAGTGTGTGTGGAAGGAGACTGAGTGGGCGGGAGCGGGAGGAGGACTTAATAAACACTGAAAACCAGCAGACAGACGAGCGGTTCTCTCAGACGCTGTCTTGGAATCGCTACTAATAGACGGAACTCCGAAAGTGGGAGGAGTATCTGCCTGCTTTGTCAACAAGCAAGCAAACAAACAAAAAGCTGTTGTCTGGATTGAGGCGTCTACAATGTGTCCCTCTGGTTGAGATTGTGAGGCCCAGTGGGAAGTGAGAGAACACAGTGGAAACGCCTTCCTGTGTTACGTGGTGTAGGGCAAGAGACCACCAGGAGTGGAGGGGTGGGGACAGGGGACATGATGGAATGAGTCACTCAGCCATCTGCACTGTAACGTTTGTGTTGAACTTAAGTGAATTCCTTACAGGCTCTCCACCATTCGGACACTCATTGTGCAAATGGGTACCAGTGCCACTTGTTCTCTCTCATATGTAATGGATGGGGACATGCTTAAATGGCTTATTTGCAATCAAACGTTTCAAAAGAATCTTTTCGGGATTTGTCAATATATGGAAAATCCTTTCTATTAACACTGTGATGGCAGGAAAAACGCACCTTTCCATCTCCTCTCCATACATAGCACATCAACCCTGAAAATACCAGTGTTGCCAAAGTGGGCAACACTGCCCCCTGGGGAGACCTGAAACGATGCATGCATATGTGTCTTGGGGGGCAGGGGTGGGAGGGAGGCTGCAAAAAGAGCTACATTTTCCAATTGGTAAAGTAGAGGAGCAGCAGCAGCAGCAGCAACAACAACGACAACAAAGGGAGACCCTCTACTAGAGGATGCCGACAGTGGCTGCAGTGACGGGCTTGAACTCACAATGGTGAGGATGGCGCAGGAGCGGGGAGTCTTTCTTTCTGGAGGGGCTCTAGGAGTCAGAACAAATGTGACAGCACCTCATCCTGAATTAGGGATGTAGGGCCAAAGCATCCTTGCCACGGAGCCGTGGAAAACCACAACCACACCCATCGCCATCACGTCAATGCTGACACGTAGTGACCCCCGTGGGGGTTTCCCAAACCGTAACTGTTTATGGGAGGTGAGGGGCCCATCTCTTTCCCACAGGGAGGTGTGGAGTCATTTTGCTTGTTTCTGAGAAAGAGCAGTAGGCCAAATGCTGCATCTCAATTTTGGTGCTGGGGAAGAACAGTGAAACTACCATGGACTACCTGAAGGACAAACAAATCTATCCTGGAATCAGTGTAGCTAGAATGCTCCTTAGATGCAAGGATGTCGAGACTTGGTCTGACGCGCTTCGGACATGCTGTTGGAGCGATGGGTTCCCGGAAAAGAACATCGTGCTTGGTAAAGCTGAGCAGCAGGGACACAGAGAAAGACCTGTGACTAGTTAGATTGGCACAGGGGTTGCAGCAAGGACGCCAACACAACAGTTGTGAGGATGACGTGGACTGGGAATGGTTTCATTCAGTTGAACATGGGCTTGCTGTGAGCCGAAACTGACTCGATGGCGATGGCACCTAACAACAACAACAACAACAACAACAGTCACGTGTGTTTGGTACCTTTGTAAATGTGTGGAATATAAAGTTGGCTGGGCCTTTTCACCCATTTGAGTCCTTGCAGAGTTTCTCATTGTTGGCACTACTGACACTCTGTACTGGACAATTCTTTGTCTCATGGGGCTGTCCTGTGCACTGTTCACCTCTATCTCTGGCTTCTACCTACTAAATGCCTAAACTCCCTTCCTTCCCCCAGTTGTCATTATGGAAAATGTTTCCTGACTTGCACAAGTCAAAGAATCTAATCAATGTCACAGAATTGTACATCCACAGGTGATTGAATTCGTGTATGTTCTGATGGGTATCTTTTCCAAAACAACAACAAAAATAGATGATTTGAAAAACAGCAATTATTAAAAATAAAAACAAGCAAAGCATTGCCAGTGCTCTGTGGGGGGCCAAATTGCTTCCAGTTGGGAATCACTTTGCCAATGCATCATCAGCTGTCTTGATTGGACAGCTAAACATAAACCCCCAAAACCCTTGGATAAAATAATACTGGTGGAGTAGGCCACAGAGCTCATAAAATAGCATTACTATTCTTATACATTCTTTGCTTAGTTGCTAAAACAGTTGTTGAGGTGTGGATAGGATGTGCTTAAAATGAACAGGAGCAGTTGCCCCTTCTTGCAGACTTGCCGAGAACCAGGCTGTGTGTTCAAGGATTCATCAACAGACCCTCACATTCGCGTGGCCTCGCATGTCCACTCTCTGCAGTTGGTCTTGTTCTCCTCACTTTGCACAGAAAGTCCTGAGAGACCAAATAACTTGCTCAAGATCACATGGCTGGCAGGTGAAATATGCTATGATCAAGAGCACATTGCCAGGCCTAGTGCAGCAGAAGACACACTCCCATCATAATAATAACTACTGGGAATAATCTGCCCTCTCAGGGTTGACAAACTTCTTCCGTAAAGGGTCAGGTGGTTAATATTTTAGACGCTGTAGACCATCTGGTCTCTGTAATAATTACCCAACTCTGCCATTGTAGGGCAAACTAATGAGTGTGACTGTATTCCAATGTAACGTTTTTCCTTTCTGTTTTTGGCCCATGCACTTTGGTTTGCTAACCTCTCTCTTACAGGGAAACACAAAGCTACACCACCATGCATACTAAATCATGTCACATCTTTGCTTCCCAAGCCCCAAAGCCTATAGAAAACAAACCAAAACATGAAGCGAGTTTCTCTGAAACACCTGCACGTTACCTGACCTCAGTTTAGAAAGTTAATATGAACCTGCAAGAGGATTTTTTTTTGTTGCTTCAATATGTTCCTACAACAACAGGTTAAAAGAAGAACGTGACTTTGCATTTTGCAAAACACGATACAGTATTTGCTTATTGAAGAGTGAACAACAACTGGAGGGACAGAATTGCTGCCTGTGAATGAAATTGATATACATTAATTGAAAATCAATTTAAAACATCATAGTTACAATACCTGCCAAAATAATCCTTATTAAAGTGGGACTCATTTGAAAAAAAAATGAGGCTTGGTTACTCAAGCGCTGGGCAGACACTCTATAAAGAACTAGTAAAATGGCTAATATAGAAGTTTATATTTGACAAAGGGGATTAACTTCAGCTAAAGGTTTTAGGGGAAAATGGAATCCAGATTTTGGCCAAGTACACTGCCCTTGCCTCTGGGAATTCGGCCTTCTCGGGCCCCTGGGAATTCTGGAAAGGGAGGGATGGTTGTCTCCTTAGTCGTTCCTGTTCTAGTTGCAGCCGTTGATCTGATGAATCATTTTGTTATTGCAGCAGACAACTCTGTTTTGTGCCTTGGTGTCCAGAAGAGCTGCTTTTCCTGGATTCCCAACTCAGACCCCGCCATTCACAAGTATTTACAGATGTAGGGAACGTGACTGACGGCGTGAAGAGCTATCGCAGGTGATGTTGGATCCCCGATGGCACAATGGCTCAGTGCTCAGAGGCTAAGCAAAGGATTGGTGGTTCAAATGCACCAGCAGCTCTGTGGGAGGAAAGACCTGGCAATGGGCTTTTGTAAAGCTTATTGTTAGGTGTCATCCAGTTGCTTCTGACCCACAGTGATCCAAACACTGCCCGGTCAATCCTGTGTCAGCCGCACAATTGTTCCTGCGCTTGAGCCCATTGTCGCAGCCACTGTGTGGATCCATCTCCTTGAGGGTCTTCCTCTCTTTTGCTGCTCGTCTATCAAGCATGGTGTCCTTCTCCAGAGACGGATCTCTATTGACCCCATGTCCAAAGTATGTGAGATGAGTCTCACTATCCTTCAGAAGACTTACTGCCCAGGAACGCCTATGAAATCATTATGAGTCAGTATCAGCTCTATAGTACATAGCAGCAACAACAAGAGCTATTATAATACAAACAACTGACAATGGATTACTAGGCAAATTTACAGCTAGGTAGTCCACTTAAGACAGAGCTCCATGCAGAAGACTCTGTCATAAATTGATTCTGATGTTGTTATCTTTAATTTTTATTATTATTGGATTTATCAATAGTTTCATGACTCTGATCCTTGTTTTTCTTTAGGGATATTTTGCAGTGGATTGTGCAGACTCACTACAAACCTGGGAGAAGATGAGCATATTATATATTGCAACATTGCATATAATATTTATTACCAACTAAGGAGAAGATGTACAAAGCTCTTTAATGGAAAGAAAATAATTAGGCACTAACTAGATATAAGATCAGCTGTTTCTTAATTCCTGAAGATCCAATTATAAAGAACAGATGGAGGAAATTTTTCTTAAGAATAGTGTTTTAGGGTGCAAACAAGATCCCATCTCGAACATAATTTAAAAAGAACATTTATTAAATCTTGAAAAAGACAAAGAAAACACAGAGACAGAGACAAATCATCTGGATGAAGTTGAAATCCACTGGGATGTGAGATTAATAGGGGATGAGGCGAGGGCAAAGGAACCTGCCACAAAAGCATGATTGGTGGCAGAGCAATATATCACTGTTACAGGTGGGACTACGGAGACAGAAAGATTCCATGACTGGGCCATGCTGTTAGACAGAAGGGCTTATAAGATTATTTCTTGGTATTCTGACTACGTCAGCCAGGGCTAGACTGACAGGTCATGATCATGACAATGTGACCCCCTATACCTTCTCCAGTATGGTGACTTCCACCAAGGACACATCTAAGGAAGCACCCAAGAGAAAGACTGCCCCTCCCTGGGCTGGCCAGAGAGGGGTGCAGGCAATCCCCTCTCAAAGGCATTCTGCCGATGGTTAGATTATCTACACCCGTGGTTGATGATCAGGAAGAATTCAATGGCGGCTTCATCTATGTGGGGACTCTGAAAAATGGATTTTGGGCTGTCACTGCCAACCATAGCCTTTTGCAAACCAGGGTGCTCAGAATTTAAGGTCCAACAACAGTTGGATGACAAGAGGTTTGAACTTACTATTTTAGAAGACCATGATACCAATTGAGATCATCACAGCATAGTAGAGCACCACCAGGGGTAGGCCTTTGTTTTCCCAAGAAGCTTTTCTTGAAGGCATTGCTAGTTTCCATGGGCTCAGCCTGTTTTGAAGTTGCTACTAGAAACAAGCCAAAAGCCATGAATCAGGTGGAAGTGTACAAGAAATACGTGTTCCTTCTAAAATATCATCAATTGAGTATTAAATTTTTAAAAAAGACAGAATAGTTTGCCTTTTCTAAAAGCTTATTTTAAGAAAATTATTTACCTCATGGCCTAAGGAAGCTTAATTCCATTCCTTTTTTGAGGGGAGATAAAAAGCTGCATTAACACAATGCTGAGAATATAGAAACCCATGGAAAAGAAATGGTGATTCAAATGAATTCCCGTTACTATAAAGGTGAAAGGCAGGGAGCTAACCGAGGTGAAAAAGAAGGATATGCCGTAAGGAAGAGTGGCTTTAAACCATCAAATTGTAAGTCACCAAGCGGAGGGACTTGGGACGAATTATTTAACTCAGTAGTAAAATGTAAACATAATCCAAGTAATGGTTTCTAAGGTAACCCACGGTGCAAAACTCAGTGCAAAAATGCTGTGAGCATTTCCATCTGAGTAACCGCTAACTTTTAACAGAAAGAGATCTTCCCCACTGACTGATAAATTTCCGGGCCACGATGGTTGTGGGGAGGTGACTTAAATCCCACTGAGGCTCACAGTGACATCAGTAAGAAACATGGCCCCGCCCTGCACCATCCTCACCATCACTCTGCCTGAATTCATTGTCGCCGACACTGTGTCACTCCATCTCATTTGCTGCCAACTCTGTCCTTTCTCAAGCATGAGGTCTTTGCTTAGGAATTGATCTCTCCTGATGCAAAGAATGGGAGACAACGTCTTACCATGCTCACTTCTAGTGGCTGTGTTTCCACCAAGACAGATCTGTTAGTTCTTCTTGGGTACTTTCAGTAGTCCTCACCAACATCGTCATTCACTTGCATGTGAGGTGACAGACAATGCTATGACGGGGTCAGGAGCACCTTACTCTTCAAAGTGTGATCTCTGCTTTTTAACTGTAAAGAGGTCTTTTGTAGCACTTTGGTGCACTGCAACACATCCTTTCATTTATTTTGGCTGCTGCTTCCATGACTTCAAGCACTCCACTTCATTTCGGATGGCTTCCAATTTTCTTGGTTTCATACTTTGTACATTCCACATTCTAATTATCACTGAAGGTTTGAAGCTGTTTCTTTTCGTTTTGAGTCACGCCACATCAGCAAACGAAGGCTGTCTGTAAGCTTTACCCCATCATTAGGGTCAACTCTACTTTAAGGAGTCATCTCTTCCCAATCCTATGTTGAAGGCTTCCTAACCCGAGTGGTTCACTGCCCAGCTTGGTTAGCAGATAACATCCAATTGCTAATCATAAAATGTTCATTACTCAATCTTTTCAGGAGTCTCCTTCTCAGTTTATGTTAGTCGACACTCTGCTGAGACCTGTCTAACAGGGCTTATCCTGCTGGCGTTTGAAATCCCAGTGGATTTCACTTCTTAGACTGCAGCAATGCACACACCACCGCAATAGGGCAAACTGGCAAATGGGTGTTGGAGTGCTTACATACATAATGTGAAATGGCATTTTGACATTAGTTTTCTCTTTTGATTTTTTTAAAAACTTTTTTTAAACGTTAAGATTTTGTGGTTAGCAGGGACCTAAAATGACCAATAAAACCAATGAGGTTAAGGGCAGGGGGTGTCAACTCCTGCCGTCCAGTCATTTCTTATTCATGTGACCTGTAGCACAGGACAGCACTGCCACTATAGGCTTCTGAGGCTAACTCTTCTTGGGAGCAGAACGCCCTGTCTTTTTCCACCAGAGAGACCAGTGGTTTTGAACTGACACCTTGCAGTCAGCAGTCCAGTGTATAACCCACTCCTTTCCTACTCTAATATTTAGTCTTTTAAATTCAATTCCACACATATTTTTAAGTTGTATTGGCATATACTTCGCATATCATACAACTTAATTGTTCAATGACATTAAGAAGAGTTGTGCAATCATCACCACAATCAATTTCAGAATACTTTTTCTTTCTCATACTCACTGTTGTTAGCTTCCTATTCCCCTGCCATGCCCATAGACAATTATTAACTCAGCTATTGCCTCTATAGATATATCTATCTTGGATTTCACATACAGAAAATCATACAAAACTGTCTCAGCGGCGGCCACAGTCCTCATGGACACCGACTTGCTAGTCTCTCGCCCACTTCCTCCGTAACCACATCTAACCAACCTGGTATGGCTGAGATTGAGAAATTCGCTAAATCGAAACTGAAGAAGACAGAAATGCTAGAGAAAAATCCACAGCCTTCAAAAGAAGATATCGAACCGGAGAAGCAAGCAGCATCCCCTTATCTCCTTCCTCAGCTGCGGAACTTTGTAAGATGCAGGGAGGGTGGGTCACGTTTAAATGACTCTGCTGCCCCTTTTCACATCAAACAACTACCGACAACGAAGGTGCGCCACGCCTGCCGCTCCATCGGCCTGTCTGGCTGGCAGGGAAGGGAAAGAACTGGCTTGTTGGTGCTTTGGAAAGAGCTGCGTGGGGCTACAGTAAATAAATAGGGCAAATGCAAACTGGCTCCGGGTATCCTGCAGACATAAAATGCAGTTTACTAGGAGTGCCATGGTTTGGGTTCAAATGATTTTCTTTATTGGAATGCATAATTTAAAAATATGCAATGAGTAACAATGATGAGAAATACAACTTTCCTCTAGTTCCTAAA
>NW_022111373.1:120503721-120505676 GCF_000313985.2 Echinops telfairi
TCTCCGTTGTTCTAGGCAGTTTCATAGGGCTGATGTACACCAGCTGCGGACATCTGAGAGCGCTAACCGCATAGCCTCTTAAGCACTCCTGGGTCTCTGTTGGCTTGAATTGGGCTGTCCTTGTTGTGGGTGTAAGGTGATAACTTGTCAGTTGCTTTGATTTGCATCTCCCAGATGGCTAGTGATTGTGTGCATTTCCTCATGTATTTGGTAGCCCTTCGAGTGTCCTCCCCTGTGAATTATCTATCCATGTCCTTTGTCCACCTTTTAATTGGATTGCCTTTTTAAAAATTGTGGTATTGCAGAATTCTGTAGATTTTAATAATTAGTCCCTTGTCTGTTCCACATGTCTTTCTTGAGGGTCTGATAAGCATCTTGATTTTTCAGAAGTCCTGGGAAGGTAATGATATTCACTTGGTTAGGAAGCGTTTGGACCAGAGAATCTAGATGTATTTTTTGATCTCTTAGTTTTTATTCCTTTCATCTCAGCTTCCCAGAAACTTTCTTTTTTCCTTGGAGTTTCCCAGTTTCTTCATTTTAACCCCGTATCCTGTTCTGCTGAGAGAGTTCTTAGGGAGTCAGGAAGAATCTTAACATTGTGATTGTTTCTGAGTCCCATGATGTGTGATGTCCTGTCTTCACAAGGATCACAAGAACAATGGTGATTGTTGAGGCTTTCAGCGTGAAGACAACGCCTGAATTCCAATTATTTGCACCTTGAACATGTATACAGAAATGAGAGGTTAAATTCTCCTCTCTTCTTGTGTTTGGTTTCTGCTTTATTCTCGATGCACTTGCACACAGATATGTTGCACATCTCACCTTTGCTCTCGTGTCTATTACCTTTAGCCTCAGACCAGTTTCATCCATGATCACCGTGTCATACAATGACCAACACAGGTACCCTTCTTTAAGCTCATGGCAACTCTTTCCTGGATACCAAAGACGCTTCTAATTAGATTCCTTGTAATTCATTACCCACATGGACACTGAGTGGTCTTTTGAGAGCATGAACCAGAAATTCCTCTAAAACTCCAAAGGCTTACCTTCATATTTAAAATAAAATTCAAGGGTTTTTTGGTCCCTGCAGAACTCATCTCACACCTGCTCTCTCTTGTCCGGCACAATCCAGGATCATTTTGTTTGTTTGTTTGTTTTGTGTTTTGGTTTTTGTTCTTCCTCCTACAGGTCTGGGTTTTTGTTTTGGTTTGGTTTTTGTTTGTGTGTATGTGTACAATGCTTTCCCTTTGGTCTTTCTAATGCTGTGCCTTAATGTCAGTTGGCTCTCAGTTATATCATCACACTCACAGAAATTTTCAGCATGCACTTAGCATTTATTCCTTTATATATTTTTATTAACTTCTAGTTGCCTTCACTCAAGAAAATATAAACTCAGACTGAGATTCTTGCCTGCCTTATTCATCTATTTTCTTAGAGACTAGTCAATGTTTGGTATATAGTGGTACTCAATTCATATTAATGGATAATAATCATTTTTACATTTTCCTCCTGGGATACATATATAATAATTGTAATCAATTTATAACAACTCTGGGTTACCTGTCATTAATTCAGTTGATTAACTGTGTCTCCCATGTAAATAGTGAGATAAAATGTGCCTTTCCTGAACTAAAACTAAGGACAAACTCACTGTCATTGAATCATGCGACTCATAGCTATCCTATGACAGGGTAGAACTCCCTTTGTGAGTTTCCAAGATGGGAACTGTTAATGGGAGTAGAAGGTCCAGTCTTTCTCTGGTGGAGTAGATGGTTGTTTCAAACTGCTGACCTTACTGATCACAGCCCTACTGGTAACCACTACACCAGCAGGACTTCTCTAATAGGATAGACTATCTATATATGGACTTCTCTAATAGGATAAACTATCTGTATATATGCACTTCTCTAATAGGATAGACTATCTATATATGGACTTCTCTAATAGGATAACTA
>NW_022111373.1:120506330-120507397 GCF_000313985.2 Echinops telfairi
ATATAATGTATCTATTTACAACAGGTTTCCACTGCTCTTGAACTGAAAGGTGTTTGATACCCCTTTCATTATGGATTCTTTGTATTCGAATACTGCAGTCCATTATCAGTTTCAAAACTGACAGTTGTATCTTCCCTTTCTCTATAATTTTAGTTTCAGTCGGTCCAAATCCATTGCCATCGAGTCAATTCTGACTCAGTGATGCTGTAGATTTCCGTGAGAGAGCCTTAATTTTCAGGTCTTAAGGTCAGATGTATCAGAGAACCTTCCTTTGTTGTTGTTGTTGTTGTTGTTGTTGTTGTTAGGCACCGATTTTAACAAATAGAGACCTTAACTGTAACACTGCCCCATTGGGTTTTCTAGGCTATAATTTTATAATCGCACATCACCCACCAGGTTTTCTCCTGCAGAGTTGCTGAGTAGGTTCCAGGCGCCAACATTTTGGCTAGTAGTTTATTGCTTAATTGTTGCTCCACCAGGACTCCTAAAGGTAGATTAAAGAGAGCTGTCCCTGAGTTTGTTTGTTTGTTTTGTCCTTGAGTTTGTGCGGGCTGACAAAGGGCATTCAGCAGAGATTATTCATATGCTTTGTAACAACATTGGAGTGAAGCAAACGCCTGATATAATTGGGTTTGTCTTGATTAAGTTTTACTATTAGAAGTTGAAAGTGCTACCCTAGAGGTGGTAGGGGAGGGAAAAGAACTTTCTGACCCACTCAGGCTAAAAGCACGGAGTTCCTGTGGTCTCAGGGCTGAGTCAAGCAAACATCTCTCAGTCATGCTTGGTGAAGTAAAGGGCAGTGAAAAGGAGGAAGAATCTCAACAACATGGATTGACACAGTGGCTGCAACAAGGCCTCAAACATAAGAACAATTGTGAGGGTGGCAGAGGACTGTGGTAGTTACATAATCTGGTGTCAATTTGAGACTTGAGAGGATTAAGAGTGAATGGAGTGGAGTCTAGTCTGTCAATTGGTCATAGCCAATGAGGCCTCTGTGTGGGCTTGGCCTTCGCCTGAGGATTCTGGGAATTCCTGGATTTCCTTTCTGGAGGCAGGAGACACACATT
>NW_022111373.1:120508425-120510644 GCF_000313985.2 Echinops telfairi
ATTTGTTTCTCCAGTCCACCCGGACTAACACAAGGACCAGGCGGTGTTTCCGTCTGTTCTACGTAGGGCACTATGAGTCAGACGTGACTTGATGGCAAGTAACAACAACAAAGAAAACATGCTTTCAGGTGTTTTTGAAGTCAACTCATGGTTTTAGAGTTCTTTTTGGCAAAACACTTGTGATTTAACTAAGGCTTTACTTAAGGAAGGAGTGACTTTTGAATGTTTGACCCCATTTCACTAGACATAGTGAAGGAAAAGAAAGACCTAGGGACTCCTACGTAATGTCTTCAAACTACAGCAAGGCGACCCATTCACGGGTTGTAAAATCAAGTCAGAGAGTCACAATCTACGTTGTTGGGTTTTCTTTATAGCAGAATAGAAATAATTCAATACAATTGAGCCAAATGGAAAGTACCAGAGGGATCAGCCGTCATAAGGCAAGTGTTTGTTTCAAACTTTTTTTGAGTGCTTATTGTATCATGATGTAAAATACAGTTCTTACTGGGAGTAGGGTGGCAAATATTTAAAAGCTACCAGGGAGTATTGGATTGGACTGGATGGGGTTCATCTAACATCAAATGAAGAATCATTTACAGAGAGCATTTTCCCAAAGGAATGGGAACCCAAATCAGGGCAAAATGAAGTGGCCACCGAACGCTGTCAAGTAGAAAACTACAGAAACACAAAAGATGAGGTGTCGGACTCCATGATTCATGTTTATCTCATAGGCAGAGAACTGTGCCCGTTGATGATTTGTAAGTTGTTTAATAGTGTTTATCTCCCCTATCAGAAGTAAAGCTTCTGGAAGTAGAAGAGGTCATGTAATTCTCCTGTGTGTCTTGTCATGTAGTAACATGAAACCGTTTTGGTAATTGGGTGATTGACAAAATAAGACAGTGGATGTGTAAAATCATACATAGCCTGAGTAATCTTTGCCAGACCTACATTTTCACCCTGTATTTCTTTGCTCACCATCTTTTCCAGGAGCTGGTCTGTCAGCTTCCTAGCTGCATGTATTTTCAAGTGTAATCTCCCTTAACTGCATTAATAATATGCTAAGCAATTGTTATTGACTATCAAAAGCACCTCACCAAAAAAATCAAAATAGTTTATCACCATTGATTGTTTGTTTAACCTCCAGATCTGTGATCCTATCAGGGAAAAGTCTCATCTTTTCAGAGCTTGATTTGTTTTTCTTTATTACGGCAAGGTCTGAGCCCGGGGATGGTAGAAATGGCTTCATATTTCTGTTTAAGATTCCTTTTGTCTAACTCAGGTTTGGGATCGGTTCCTCCCTCACAATCCCAACTCCTTGAGTTAAATTAAACAGGAGATTCCTGAGAAGATGAAGCCAAGCGTGACTAAAGTCTTGTCTCAGACACATGTCAAGCTTGGTTAAAAAATTAGACTCCCCTTAGCGATTGTGGTGAACGAAGACAATCTCTTTTCCTAAGACCCAGTATGAGAGAGCTGGTCTCTTGTTAGTTTTAAGCCATTTACTTTGCTTTACTCTTTTGTAGTTCACAGCAGGGCCTTGGAGGGAGAATGAAAGGGCCCTGCCTGCAATCTACCTTGATTGTTTCACTGAAGAGCGGAAGCAAAACATATTTCAATCAGAATTATCCCTGAGTGCCACACATGTTTCCAAGCCAGCCGAGAAAGTCCTGACACATTTAAGGTTGGTGTTGATGCTTTAAGGAGAAAATGGTGGTGGTAAGCCTATGGAAAAGTTAAATCTTAAACTATCCTAAGTGAACTATTTCACTGGTTAGCAATCAGGAGGTCAGACTAGAAATTCCAGAGATTAGCTACCATAGAGAAGAACCCCAGATTGCTAAAGACACAAAGACATTGCTAGGATACACTGTGACTTCTATGGAACGTCAGTGTCACTGTTTTATAGCGTGGCCACCTCTCTATTGATCAGTGTTAATGAGATGAGAGGGACTCACACTGATGGATTATCAAAGTCTACCTAAATTTTTTTTGAACCATGTAATCTTTCTTGTTGCTATGGTTAGAGCTACGTGTAAACTAAATTCTTGTTCTTCTTTCACTTGACCTTATTCTGATTCATTAAATTGATTCTCTTACACTCCAAGCAATGCCAATTATTATGTCTGTCAAGCCATACATTCATTAGAGCATTGGGGCTAATGGACATGCTCTAAGAGCACATTCATCTTTAGAAATACGGTAAAAGCTCTTTTTTTTTT
>NW_022111373.1:120511334-120512714 GCF_000313985.2 Echinops telfairi
CGACACTGACTAGGAAAGGCGGGGGTGGGGCAATTTCAGTTACTTATTATTTTGTGCCACAAGCATAATCAAAGCTATTTTCAGTGGCGGTGTTGCTATTAGCTGTCATCAAGTGAAGTCTGACTCACAGTGGCCAACACAACTGAACGAGAAGGTGGCCAGCCCTGTGCCAGTCCGCGGAACGATTGCCATGCTGCAATTGTTGCAGCCCCCGGGTTAATCCTTCTTTTCCACTGACCATCTACATTACCAAGCATGATGCCCTCTCTGGCCCTCCCAGACCCGTCAAGACTGGTCGCTCTGGAGAACCCGCCCAAAGAACTCAAGGCAAAATCTTGTCATCGTTGCTTCTAAGGAGCATTCTGGCTGTTGTTCTTACAAGACAGACAGACAGACTTGTTTAGTTATCTGTCTGGGACTTGAGTATTCTTTTCCAAAACCATAATTTAAAGGCTAAAATTCTCCTTCAGTGTTCCTTATTCACTGTCCAGCTTTTATATTCGTATGAGGCAACCCAAAATAGTATGATTTTGTACAGGCAGACCTTACTTAGTCCCCTCATTGACTTCTTTATTACACTTTAAAGATATTTTACAACAGGTTGGGTCAATGCAGTACATACACATGCTGACGCCATTTGATTTCTTGGTTGTTGCTTCCTGGAGCAATGATGGTGGATCCAAGTAAAATGAACTCCTTGTCCACGGTGATCTCTTTTCAGGTTATCTTGATGCTGCTTACTGGCTAGTTGTGAGGATTTTTGTTTTCTCCCATTCGGGTGTAATTCATGTGGAAAGCTGTGTGTGGTCTTTGGTCACCATCAAGGATGTTTCAAGTCCTATTAGTTTTCAGAAAGCAAAGGTTCGTTGTCTGCATATCACAAGCACTTTTTTTTTTAGCTGTTTCTCCAATTCTGAGGCACCATTCTTTTTCAAGTAGACCAGATTCTTGGATCATTTGATCAGCAAATAGATGGAATAAGTATGGTGAGAGTATACAACCCTGATACACACTTTGCTTGATTTAAAAACATGCAGCATCCTAGTATGTTGTTTAAGGACTGCTTTGTTGACCCTGTACAGGTCTCACATGAGCAGAACCCCATGTTCTGTATTTTCTATTCTTTGCAGTCTGTCTATAATTTGTTCTTATCCACACAGTAGAATGAATGCCTTTTCATAGACAATAAACGATAGGTAATCATTTCTGTATTCTCTTCAGTCAGTCTGTTCCATGTCCTGTTTTGAATCCGATCTGAATTTCTAGCCGATCCCTATCAATTTACTGCTACAACCATTTTGAATGATTTTCAGCAAAATCTGACTTGGTGTGATATTAGTAATATTGTTTGTTCATTTCCTAATTTTGTTACACCCCCCC
>NW_022111373.1:120513857-120515490 GCF_000313985.2 Echinops telfairi
ATTTACTGCCTGTGGGATTTTTATCAAGTCTCTCAGCTTGTGGGGTCATATGGTCACATAGTTTGTGTCTGAGCAGGAATGAACACATATGACTCCTATTTCATACCTTGAGGTGACTTGCTCTGCCCCTCAGGATAAGAATAATGTGGACCAAGTAGAGACAGAGGTCATGTTGCTGATGATTGCGGCCATTTAGTTGCCTTTAAGTCATGGCAACTCCATATACAATGGATCAAACCTAGCAACCCCATTAATGCTTGAGAGTTGTGTTATTGTGATCCATGGGGGGTAATAGCCTGAAATTCAGAAGTAGACAGCCAGTTCTTCTTACCTAGTCTTAGTCTAGAAGCTCTGCCGAAAGGTTTCCAGCCTTATAGTAACATGCAAGACTCCCCTGACAGATTGGCAGGTGTGTGTGTGTAGCTGCTCATGAGGTGTATTGGCTGGGAGTTAAACCAGGACCAAATTGAAATTCAGCATTACCTTTAATTGTGATTATTTAACTCTTCCAGTACATTTTTCTAAAAATAATAACCTCTTTCCCAGGCACAATAGCTATATGCCTAACCATTAGCTTTTGACCATTGTTAATAACTTTGTTTTGTGTCTCATCTAATTTTGTTGTTCAGTTATCTCTCACAGCAATCCTCCCGACCCCCAATCATACACTGGTGGTGTAGAATATGTGTGTGTGTGTGTGTGTGTGTGTGTTGTAGAATTTTTAACAGCATATTCCAAACATGCAGAACAGTGGAGAAAAATAAGAGTGGATACAATCAAGTCTTGGCATAAACAATTAGTTTCTCATATATCCTTTTAACTCTCATCTCATTCACCTCCAGTCTCCCAAAGATATTAAATGGAATTTGCTGTTTCTCATCCCATGATTACTTTTCTACTGTTATTAAACGTAATAAGTAAATACAGTCAAACTGCCATCAAGTCAATTCTGACCTAATATAAGAAAAAGGAGCTTCAGAATAATACTATATAAATTTCTACCAAGTCAATATAATGAATACTATTTCATAAAGTAGTATTCTGAAACCACTTTTTAAATTAATGCTATGATATGGTAACTCATGACTCACATTTATTTACTTTAACTCCTGTATCAGGGTCTGGATAGGAACCCTGGTGGGATAGTGGTTACGAGTTGGGTTGTGATCTGCAAGGTCAGCAGTTTGAAACCATAATCCGATCCATGGGAGAAAGACAGGCTTTCTGCTCCTGTGAAGAGCTACAGTCTCAGAAACTCCCAGAGGTAGTCCTACCCTGCCCTATCGTTTCTTTATGAGTTGCCATCGATGGCAGGGAGCTTTTTGTTTGTTTCATTTTTTATCCTGGTGTGGGGCTGACGGGTAAACATTGGACCACTCACTGCAAAGCCTAGTGGTTCAAACTTGTCAGTCATCCCACAGAAGAACGGTGAGGCTATTTGCCTATCACACTTTGCCACCTCTTGAGTCACTGGGAGTTGGAACTGAGTGATGGCAGTGGGTGCCTTGTTTTTGGCATCATGCTCTTGGATAGTCACCCAGAGGAACTAACCTCGGAAGGAGGACAGCAGGCTTGGTAAAGGGGAATGCCAGTGAAAAGGAGGGAGACCCTCAATGAGATGGACTGAGGCCGT
>NW_022111373.1:120515590-120523249 GCF_000313985.2 Echinops telfairi
ATTGAGCCAACGTACCCACAATGGTGGGGATGGTACAGGCGTGGGCCGTGTTTCCTTCTGTTGGGCTTGTCACTACGAATCAGAAGCAATTTAAGGACACCTAGCAACAACATGATGCGGCACTGAATAGCCGTACAATGAATTGATTAGTTGTGCTAGTAGACAGTCTATTTCCAGCTTTGAGTTATTATAGACAATGTTTCAACAAGTTTCTCTGAACTTGTCTCCTTGTGCAATTGGGTTCACCTTTCTCCTCCATCCCCAGTGCTTTGTTAGTCGTTGGAACAGCTTCTCCAAAATTAAGCCTTGCCTGTTCCTACCAGAGGGCTGAGAAGCAAGTGTCCTCATTTCCGTTTCATTTCTGTGCATTCTAGGGGTGTGAAGAGTAAGCTTTTGACCAGGGCGAGGAAAAGAGGTTGAGCTACCTGTTAGAGTGAAAACAGCCCTTGGTGTGATCTCTGTGATTCATTGGCTGCCTTAACTGTAAATTGGTACTACTCTTGCAGTAGATAATTTCTAATATGCCACATCCCCAGTGTTCCTTCTAATTTTCCTTTGACTAGGAGCACAGAGGAAATTACTTTACACACCTCTCTAGGATGAGAGATTTTCTCAGGTATTTCAAAGGATATGCACATTGTAACCCTCCTGGAGCAATCAGAGATTTTAAGTTGAAGGTCACTACTCCATCTTTCCGTAAGTTGGCTTCTCCTGCTCCTAATAAAGCCAGAATCATAACCATATATTTATGATAACTGCCCTCTCTTACTTTTGATGGCATTGTGGGATTAGTTCAAAAGCACAGCGTGAAAGATTGGTTCATCAGTCTGCACACCTACACCTCTCCCCTCTGCCTTGGGTTCATTTCTTTTTATCACAGTAGGAGAGTCTTTCCTGCAACACCTCATCAAACGATTTTAACCACGGAGAAACGTAATATTCCAGGTGGTGGAATCATGTGCTTTTTCAGGGAGAAATGGCAGCTCTTTCAGTGGGTGGGTGCCATTCCTATTAGGGAAAAATAGTATCATGATTATTCACAGAAATATTATGTATACTCCAATTCTTGCGGGTACAGACAGACTAGACAAATAAGCAACAAGAACAAAAAAATCAAGATAAGGTGGATGCCATTTGGGGGCTAAGAGACCATGAGCTGGTTTATATAGTGGGCTTGTACCATTATCTAAACCGTAGAGAGAACCTAAAATGGTCAAAATGCTCACAACTGGACCGATAGGTAATATCATGATAAACAGAAAAAGCAAAACAGAGAAATGGTTGAAGTTGTCAAGATCTCATCTTTATCAGATCCGCAATCAACGCTCAGGGAAGCAGCAGTCAAGAATCAAACCAAGCATCCATTGCACTAGTCAATCCGCTGTACAATACCTCTTTGAAGTATTGAAGGGCAAGGATGTCACTCTGACAACTAACTATGGTGTTTTCAATTGCTGCATTTGCATGTGAAAACTGAACCTTGAATAAGGAAGCCTGAAGAAGAACCATGGACTGTCAAACGAACACATTTGTCTTGGGAGAAGTACAGCCAGGATGCTCCAGAGCAGCGAGCAAGGTGAAACTTCGACTCACACACTTCAAGCATGGTCTTAGGGGAGAACAGTCTCTGGAGAATGACGCCATGTTTGGTACAGCAGAGGGACCGCAACAAAGACGAAGACCCTCCACAAGGCGGACTGACCTCCTGGCTACAATGGGCTCCAGTTAACCACTGTGGTGATGGCACACTGCTTCCTTCTGTTGCAGACAGGGATGCTACCAGTTGGAACTGACTTGCCTCCACCGAACCACCACAAAACAAAGTGGCCCTCAAGATGCCTTGCCTAAGAGAAAGGTGGTATGTACACCATCATGGCTTTATTTCCTGCCTGAAGCCCTACGGTTCGCTGAGCGGGCAGGCCCATGTGCCTGACCATGTAGTGCCCCCACCCCACCCACCCCTTCATCAGGCTAGAGTATTTAGATCCATGGTACCCTGTCTTCTTCAACTGAGTTCTCATGGAGCACATGGACTGGCATATTTGCCATAGCGAACTGGGAGTGCCACAATGGCCTCCATGCCTGGAGATGGCGTGCAGCTTACATCTTTGAAACTAGAGAGTTGACTTGGACTTGGGCGGACAGTAACTCTCCAACCCCCAACACCATCTCTAGCCTCCAGCAAACTTTCAAGTTTGCCCTAGTTTGTCTTACAGATACTATCCATCTCTCTATGGGAATGCCCATATCCAGTCCTCTGCCCTTGAGTTCATTCTGATTCATAGTCCCCCCAATGAGATAGAGGGTGGGCAAGAGGAACGCCTGGTTGAGAATGGTTAAGGTTGGGTGATTTGACTGTGGTTACAGAGGGAGAGCTCTGCGGATGGGAGCCCCAGGGGTCCCAGAAAGATACTCTGCCAGAATATCTTCTTGGGCCTTTAATTCTAGAGTGAAGGAATCATTACCTTAGATGCCTCCAGCGTTGTAATTCCTATTACATTTTTGCATCCAACATTGTAATTCCCATTAACAGCCAAAGTTGCTGCTGTCAGAGAAGAACAAGTATCACACTAGAGAGCTTGTTGGTGATCAAACGTTGTGGTCCAAGTGGAAAAGTAGTAGGAATGTGGGGCAGAGAATTTGCTTTCCCCGTCGGCACAGTGGCTGCAGCACTGGGCTCAGACATAAGAACCAGGAGGAGGACCGGCAGGACTGGGAGGGGCTTCCTCTGCTGCTCACAGGGCTCAGATGATGAGTCAGAGCTGACTCAATGGCTCCAACAACCGTAAAGAATGGGTGCAAAAGAAAGATAACAAACACTTGGAAGTTGGGGGATGCCTGAATTATATGAGAAATTACATGTGTGTACATGCAGACTGTTCACCTCTTCTAACACCAGGAATAGTTATAATCTAGAGAAGTGTGCCAATTCAAACCAAAAAGCAATCCAGTGGACCGCAAATAATGGAACAGCCAATTCTTCAACTAGTCAGGCTGCCAACTTCCCCCAGCTAAGTTCATTTATCAAAAACATTGCGTATTCAAAAGGGGGTACAAATAATCACATTACATTAAAATTTTAAAACATGCCACTCGAAATACACGTAGGCTGATTTTAAGGAATGGATGTAAGAATATTAAATCTGCTTAAGAATTAAAATATATATAAAGTAACACTTAAACACACATGAAAGTAAACAGAACTAGCCAAAACGAATGTCGCGGAACAAAACAAAACAAAAAACAACCTTTGAAATTTTGGTTTTTAACAAGTAGACTCTGTTGACTATTTAGTGGTTAAAAAAAATTTTTTTTAAACACAAAGCCTTTCAAAATAATAAAAGGATGGGGGACTGCATGGAAGGTAGTCTTAGAAAAGTGAGGAGAAAGTGAAAGAGACCAAAGTAGTCAAACTCAGTGCCATCGAGTGGAAGCCGACTCCAGCAACCCTCTGACAGGGAAGAGCTGCCCCGGTGACTCTCGAAGGGAGAGAAGTCCCGCTGGCCTTGCAGTTAGCAGCCATCATGTAGCACAGGACACAATCCGGGATCCTAGTAAAAGGACAGTAAACATAAATGACAAAGGATAAGAATGAGAAAAAAATCATTAATTTGGTTAAATCCTTAAGATGACAAAACTGTGTATATACTGAAAGATGGGTAAAGTTTGAACTAGGCTGAAGCAGGGATCTTTTAAATTCTGGCTGATTTCAAGAAAGCATGGGCTAATGTTTGCGTGGTACTTGAATATTATTTTTGAAAAGTAGAAATGATATGGAAACGAATTGGAAAGACATCAGAAGAAACCGAAACTTTTCCATATGAAGCTCTGAAGTAAAAACCAATCAACTAAATCTTTGTAGAAATCCTGAGGAGGTTAGAAGCCACCCCATCCTGTACACATTGCTATCTGAAACACTTCCTTTTAAAAAACAAATTGTTTATAAGTACATGTAGATATTGGATATTCTTCATGTTGATATTTAGTGAATCACCTACAATGGTCAGGTATATTGTGACAGTAGGATTGTCCCTATTTTCTGGGGTAATCCCCCCCAACTAATACTAAATTTGTTTCCTCAATAAAAGATAGTACATGACTATTCTGTGCATACAAAAGCATGCTTGATGTGGCTTAGAGACCTGAAGGCTAGAAGAGATGATTCAGTCCCATGTCTTACATTTGAGAAATACAACAGTAATCATTCATTTAAACCCAAACCAACCAACCAAACAAACAAACAAAAAACCCCCAAACCAAACATGTCTCTGTTCAGGCAATTCTGTCTCATCTCAACCCTGAAGGACAAAGTAGACCTGCCTGTGGGATTCCCAAGGCTGTACTCTTCTCAGAATGGATCCAAGGAATCACAGGGGGTTATGCACTGGGCTGCTAACTATAAAGTCAGTGGTTTGAATCCACCAGTCATTCCGTGGAAATAAGCTGAAACTATCTGCTCCCATATAGACTTATAGTCTAGGAAACTCAGAGGCAGTTCTAACTCTGGGCTCCTGAAACAGTTGCTAAAGCATATGAATTAAAATATATCAGGTAAGAAATATAAAATGGAATATAGTTGATTGCCAGAAAATTTCCTACCCAGCTTTTCAGAAACACAAATAATGTCACTTGAGCTCTTATGGAGAAGAAATAAATCCATAGCTACAGAGCTCCGAGTGCTAGTCTATTTGAGAAAATTGTCACTTCCAGATCGAGGATGGTATTTGGCACATGGTCTGACATATGTCATCTTCATGGCAAGCCATTTCCTATGCATATGGTCCCTCCAGCTAGAGGACCCCTCCACGGCTGGCTTTATCAACAGTGAAGACAATCACACTGAAAATAATCTGGAATTAAATAGGATCAACTTATTTTTCCCCAAGAAGGCAGTCCATATTTTAGAGATACACTGCTTTTCTCAAGCAATTACTGCAGAAAATCCTGCACACTGATGGTATAGAATCGTTTCATCAATTGCTACACAATGCCGAACATCATGTAAGTTGGGGAAAGAGCATATGAGTGTGTAACACATATGCTATGTAGGAATCCATATAAATCCCATGTCCAGCTCAACATAAAATAAAAAAGCAACACTCTCACCCCAGTTTAAAAATGGTCCAGGGGGTTGCTATTTTGTCCCACTAATGTACAACCTTGGAAGTTTTATCAGTCATCTGCGGTGGTCTGCAACAAGCAACTTTCAAAAGGGAGGCACATTCCTTGAGGATGTCTGCCTATTGCAAGAAAGTGAAACCATGTAAGTAACTATTACGTAAATGCAATATGGTAACTTAAGCCAAGTTCATTCCCTTTTAATAGGTTTCTAAATGAGAAGAAGGTGGCATGTAATCTGTGGCTTCATTTTTGATTGTTTGCTTGCTTTAAAAAAACGAAGGAAGGTAATTTTATAAACGAAAATAGACCATGATTTAAATACTCCTTTTGATAGTGGAGAAATGATTTCTGAAAAGCACCTTGCAGTCAGTGTGGCAAGTAAATTTCTATAGACACTAAGAGAACTCACAGCTGAACTCTAATGGCTATTTTTTAATGTTGGAAAGGACCAAGGAATTATTTTGAACATCAATAAGAGAATTCAGAAATAACCAAGAACCGAGAAAATGAAAACTAACATTCCACTTGAAGAAATACTTGCACTCATTGCTAAGGAATTTGTTTGTCAAAGAATTTGAGAGAGTGAGTTAGCACTTGGCCAATATTCTGCGCGCCGGGAAGCTGTTGGTACATTCCAGTAGATGTCCAGTGGATTGTCTCTTAGGGCGAGACCATATTTGGTGCCGATTCTCCCGGAGCAAGATACATTAAATTACATCTCTTTCCCAGATTTTTTTTTCTTCAGAGTTACACTGATGGCCATGAAAGCTTGTCTCCGACAGTCTGACTCTCCTCCTCTTGAATCTGTGCTGGAATAGCCACTCCTTTAGAAAGCGTTGGCCATGTTTTGACCAATGAAATGTGAGTTGAGATCATTTGATCAATGGATGGAACCTTGAAAAGGCAGTGTGCTGTTTGCTATGTTCATGTTCCTTCCTGGATCTCAGACAGAGGACACTTAAACCCCCAGCTGACCCAGGGTTGGCTTGAAATGGGTCGAGAAATAAGCTTTTGTTGTTGTTAATCACTTGGATTTGGAGGATTGTGTTACTGGAGATAATGCTGCATATCTGTAATTTAATACTAATGGAGACCTGAATGCAGTGCCATTGGGTAAATTTCAAATCATAGTGACTGCCGGGGAAAGAGTAGAACTGCCTCTATGGGTTTCCCAGACTATAAATCTTTATGGGAGCTGAAAGCCTCATCATTCTTGCATGGCCAGTGGTTTTGAACCTCGGGCCTTCTAGTTAGAACCCAATGCATAGCCCACTGTGCCACTACGGCTCATTATAAGAAGTAATTGAAAATCACCTAGAAATTAATTTACTGCTATCTGAGGAAAGAAAACCAACTGAGAAAAAATATATCACAAACTGTTTGCTAAGGAGCCACCACTTTTTATGCAACACATGAAGAAATATATACAGTGAGAAAAGACTGTGTTTAAATTGTTTTATTTGATTTTAACACATGGTACAGGATTTATCTCTGTCCCTGCTTCTCTTAATTTTTTTTGGTTTGGAGTCTGCCAACATATGCCAACTTTTTAATAGGTGACCAGATAACAAATGTTCTAGATTTTATGGGACATGCCACTCTGCCATTGCAGCCTGAAATAGCCCTAGACAAGATATAAACAAAAGCGTAGAGCTGTGTTCCAATGAAACTTTATTTATAAAAACTGGTGGGGTGCCTGATTGGGTCTGCGGGCCGTAGTTTGCCAACTCCTGATAATAGGCACTGTTTTCTGAGACCCTGTTGTTGTTGCTGTTGTGTGCTGTCCAGTCAATTTTAAATCGCAGAGACTCTAAAAGAATCAGACAGAGTAGAAGCACCTCATAGGGTCTCCTGGGTTGTACTCTTTTGGTCAGCCGATCACCAGGTCTCTTCTCCCATGGAGAAGCTGGTGAGTTTGAACTGCTGACCTTTGGTTAATTACTGAGACACCAGCACTGCTTTTCATACAGCTCATTTATATTGATATGTATTACGTCTCCTGGTTTGACCCAACTGGGTATATTTTCTTAAAAATGAATTCTCATTTTAAAAATCCTACATCAGTCAGCGGTGGTTGTTATGTGCTATCAGGTTGGTTTCAACCCATAGCGACCCTATGCAAACAGGACAAAACATTGGTCCTGCATCATGCTCACAAGGGTTCTTATGCCGGAGCCCATTGCTGCAGTCGCGGTGTCAATCCATCTCCACGAGGAATTTCCCCTTGTTTTTCAGCCCCTCCACTTTACCAAGCAAGAGCACCTTCTCCAGGACTGGTCTCTCCTGACAACCTGTCCAAAATAATGTAAGGCGAAGTCTTGCCATCCTTGCCACTAAGGAGCACTTCTTCCAAGACTGATTGCTTTGCCCTTTTAGCAGTTCCTGGTACTTTCAATATTCTTCTCCAGCACCACGATTCAAAGGCTCTGTTCATCTTCTGTCTTCCTTCTTCAATGTCCAATCACCACATGAGGTTTTGTGGTTGAGGGGCATCATCAGCATCCGGCTGGGGGACATGTTTGCTGGTGTTCTTAGGCA
>NW_022111373.1:120523711-120525301 GCF_000313985.2 Echinops telfairi
GTTTGCTTTCCCTTAAGATACACTGACTTCCAAATAAACAGAGTAAATTTTAAAGGATTCGGCCAAGAATCCTAAGCAGGTTTCCTGGACTTATTTAAAGACTGTGGAAGCTGATTTGAGTTAATATTGAATAAAACATGTGTTAAACGGATATATGAGAATATATACAAAGTGTATTAAGTTTCAGTTTAAGGTTTTTTTACTTCCAGGTAGGAGGGAAAGGAAGATGTAGAGTCCTGCTATTAACCTAATTTATGATGTTTACTTATCCCTACCTATCTGACTAATGCTCCTTTTGTTCTCTTTATAATTCGTAGCTTCTATCTCCTACCTTTTCCCCCCATAAGAACTGCAAACATTAGCTGATTAATACTCAGTCGTCTTAGCTGCTGTGATCAGTGGAGGTAATCTCTCATAGCACACTGATATCTAAATCAACATAATATATCTAAATCACCTTTTGCTAATCTTCTGGAATTTGCTCAGAGTTTCCTGAGCTTGTATCTCCACCACAATAGTGTGTTTGGAAAAAAGAAGTTACCAGGACATAAAGATATGAGAATGCAATTCTATAAAATAGAATAGGCTTCACGTTTGTAGTCTGGACCATTTCATCAAAGTCTTTTGAAAGTTTCTTGTCTTACTTTTGTTTTGTTTGGACTGGGTTATGCTCAGGTGGATTTTTTGAAGAACAAACCACCAATATCCACAACCATTGTCCCTCATGTTTCACACACTCTTTGTTTCTCTGTCCCCAAATAATGTAGGAGAAGGATAAATGGAACATTGGAGTCTGGAAAACAGAGCATATTTGGGTAGTTCTGTAGTTCAACTGCACGTACTTGCCATGTAATGTGCCATTCGATTTATTTTCTCAAAGAACTAGATTGTTAATTGTTATCTTGTCCTCCTGTAGGCAGTATAGGTTCTCGGTACATATCATTGATCAAGACTGACTTGGTTTACTATGAGGGCTGAATAATTGCTCTCGAAGAGGTCTGTGCCCTCGTCCCTGGGAGCTGTGAATGCTACCTTTTATGGCAAAAGGAATTTTGCAGATGTGATAAATTTTGAGGTAGATTATTTTTGGCTCTCAGGTGACCCAATGAGATCATAAGAGTCTTCACAGGAGAAAGACTACGGAGTTACAGTCAGAGAGGTGAAGGAGGGGGACGTGAGCCGAACGAAGAAGGCAGCCTTCAGAAGCTGGAAGAAGGGAGGCAACGGCTTCTACTCCCATGTCTTAGAGATGACAGTCCAGTCAGCGCCTCGCTTTCAGACTCTGTCCTCCCAAACTGAGACTACATTTGTGGGAATTTGTGACAGTGGCCTTAGGAAATGAATGCAGCCACCTTCTGGGATTATCAGGGAACATTTGGATTTCCCAATGAGTACCTACAAGAGAAATAATAGTTTCTGTTTCCAAAATACTAGCACACATGTTTTCATAAACTAGACATTTGTCTTGGATTATTTGTCATTCTGTCTCTGTTTTCCCTTTGGGATAATTATGAGAAATTGTCCTGATTTTCAGACTAGTCTTCCATTTGCTACGATCTCTCTGCAGCTGGTTCTGATCATTTTATGTTC
>NW_022111373.1:120526806-120527946 GCF_000313985.2 Echinops telfairi
GTGATTATTTGTAAATGAGCATATTCTCAGGAAATAGAGTAAGGACTTGAATGCTCAGTATGTGCACGACTGTGCCAAAAATGAAGCTCACCGTCATCGAGGCAATGCTGACCTAACACAACCCGCTGTGGTTTCTGGGTCCTGTGACTGTTGACGGGAGTAGAAAGCCCAGTCTTTCTCCCGAGGAGATGCTGGTGCTTTTGAACTGCTGACCCTTTGGATCACAGCCTAATGCATAATAAGATGCAATACTAGTTATTTCCCTTTCCCACAAGCCAGTTTATACCTTCCTGGGAGGCGAAATCTCAAGGCTACTTTGTAAAGATCACAAGTGTGTGTGCTCTTGGCCACCCAGAAAGGGCATGACAGAGAATCAAAGGAGTGAGAGAAGAGAGTCAGACGAGATGGATTTGAGTTAGATGCTGAAGGATGGGGAGGGCGTAGGGACATGAAGAGAGGATGGAGAGGGAAGGAAGTCTCAGACTCCAGGAGATGCCAATGACAATTATAGACTGAAAGGCATTCTGGTTTGCTCCACTGAAAATGTGTCTTCTTTATCTAATTTGGGGGCAGGGACCTGCTGTCTTTGCCTTTTCTTTCGGATTTCAGGGAGAAACACACTCTCCCTTTCGGGGGTGGGGGATACAACTTTTCCTCTGTTGGGCTAGCCTCAACTGGGAAGTGCTGTTCCAGCTGTAATAACAGACTCTCCTCCAACAAGCACAGGTTTATTTTAGAAGGCGTAGCATCCTGTCACTTTTCACTTAGCATTTGCTTCAAGTGGATGAAGAAAAAAAAATCTAGCCATTGGAGGTTTTGCAGTATCAGCAAAACCACTGGGGGTGTTAGTCCTTATCGCCATTGTTTCCCTGAGAAGACCCTCTGGTACCACAGGCCCCCATCGCACCTCGTGAATTATCCTGCTGGGAAGACATGATTTTGACAATGTAAAAATATGTGGCTCATGGTTCTCTAATGCATCCATTAGGATTTTTGAGCTAGATGTTGTGAGAGACACAATCTTCTCCAAGGTATCGCTGCCTAGGCTAAAATGTTGAGAATTAATTTTTGGCCGCACAAGGTACAAATATGACACACTCTGAGAAAACCCCTATTTCAAAATGAAAACAAAGTGGGTTA
>NW_022111373.1:120528981-120530836 GCF_000313985.2 Echinops telfairi
TGTCTCAAAATGAAAAGAAAACAACTACAAAAACTCATTAATTGTCAAATGCAGAGTGCAGGAAATCTGAATCTAGGAAAACTGGAGGTCATCAAAAATCAACTGGAATGAATAAAGCTCAATCAATGTCCTAGGTAGTAGTGATGAATTTCCCCCCTAGAATTGCCTGAATTTCTGACTTCAGCCAACAACATTCTGCCATTCACTTTGTTGCTGTAACTATGAAGCTTAAAATCATTCCTGATTTCTTCTCCTTCACGGTTCTTATCTCCATCCTTGTCCTCTTTCCATTCACACGGGAACTCTCCTGGTTTCTTACCTGATTAACATGAAGAATACCTCATTTCCTCTTATCTCTGACATATCTCTTGTACCGACTGAAATAAAACACCAATCTGCTCATTATACCATCCTTTGAAAATCCTCCACCCTAAGAAGAATATCCAAAGTTCTTGGAATAGAATATATATTACTTCATAACTGGCTCCAGCCTATTTTCCTTTTATTATCTTCCCACCCAACATTCCGTTATCTTGTTTATTAGATGTCATCGAGTTGGCTAAGGAACAAAATAGGGTCCAGTCTTGCACCACCCTCACAATTGTTCTTATGCGTGAGACCATTGTTTCAGCCTGTGTCAATCCATCTCCTTGAGAACCAGTCTCTCCTTCACTGCCCCTTAACTTTACCAAACAGGATGTCCTTCTCCAGGGTCTGGTTGCTCCTGACAACATGTCCAAAGGATGTAAGAGGAAGTCTGGCCATCCTTGCATTTAAGGAACTCTCTGGCCTTCCTTTCTGCCAAGACAGATTGGTTTATCCTTGTAGTAGTCAATAGTACTTCCCATATTTTTCCCAAGCACTACAATTCAAATGCAGTGTTCTTTGATCAGTGTCCAGTTTTCACATGCACATGAGCCAATAGAGAATACATGACTTTGGGCAGGCCCATGTTAGTCCTCAAAGTAATGTCCTTACTTTTCAATACTCCCGGGAGGTCTTGTGTAGTGGATTTATCAAAGGCGACTTGTCTTTGGATCTCTTGACTGCTGCTTCCAAGAGCATTGATTATGGATACAAGCAAGACAAAATCCTTGACAACTTCGACCTTTCATCCAATTACCATGACGTTGCCTGCTGGTCCAGTAGTGAGGATTTTGGCTTTCCTTACGTAGAGTTGTAATCCATACTGAAGGCTGCAGTGTTTGATCTTCATGAGCCAGGGCTTCAAAGGGCTTCCTGATGGTCGGTGTACCTGAGGCCATTGTGGGCAGGGTGTCTGTTTGTGTCCTTAGGGATTTCTCTCCTTCTTGGACTCTACAAACATGACGTCCTTGCCTGGCTTCTGATCCTTCCTGACAAGATGTCCAAAGTCATTGGGTAGAGAGATCCTTGCTCCTAACAAACATTCTTGTTATTTCTTTTGAGACGGATTTGCTCTTTTTCTTTTGGGAATCCACATTCTAGTCAATAATCTTTGCCAATAACCAATGATCTGATGCTTCTGTCTTCCTTTCTCATCATCGAACTTCTACCTTCATAACAAAACATTTCATTTGCAGGCACATAGGACTTTGTAATCTTCTCTGTAATATATTTTTCTTTGTGAAGGCTTTTCATTTTTCCTCATTTTACCTTCTGTATCTTTATATTAAAATCCTATCTCTCCTTCCTGACAGTTCAAACATCACCACACCAATAAGTGTACCGTTAACATTTCAATTCTTGTTACTCTTTATCTTTTTCTCTCTCCAGACATATACAATTCCACTTGTAGCATAATTTAATAGAAGAAATTTGGAATCATCATCACAAATTGAAGACCAAGTCTGAGCTTGCCTTACCTATGATGTGG
>NW_022111373.1:120531440-120542628 GCF_000313985.2 Echinops telfairi
GACAAGGCAAAGGTAGATGACACTTATTAGATGGAGGAGAGAAACTCAGTCCTCCCAGCATCCCTAAAAAAGTGCCTTCAGCTGGGTGACTTTCTTTCTGGCTTTCTACATGTAATGACTATGTCTTCATGGACATAGCACATGGTGTTCTTCATTCCATCTTTGTTGAACAAGGCTGCATACTACTTTTCTAAAGTCTTCTCCTGTCATATTTTATTTATTTATTATTATTTTTAAACTGGCCCATTAGTTCCCCTTAGAGCCACTGTTTTGAGGATACTTCTTTTTCCCCTCAGCACCCTCAGTGTGCCACCCCCCCATCCCACCCCCACCCCCCACTGTTTCCGGCTCACACTGCTCCTTATTTCCCCATCCCCAGTCCTTGGGGAAATGCTGCTTTGCCCCCAATCCCAAATGGCTGGTTATTTCAACACTGGGGTGAGCTTAGTGAGCGCAGAGTCCATGGGCCGCTAAGGAGCACAGTCTCGGGGTGTCCCAACAGCCCCCATCCAATCACCAGGCCCGCGGTCTTTCATGACTGTACTCTGCCTCACACCCTTCTCCCTCTCAGTCCAGGACCTTAACTTCCATGGTGTGTGATGTGCTTTAAAAACGAAATAATTTTCAAAGCATTGTGTCTGCAGTTTATGTAGGAAAAATAAACATATAGGATACTCACATGACTCCATGGTGGAGGGAAGCTTCCAAGATGCACATTTAGGGTTGTAGGTGAGCATCCAAGGCTGGCAAAATGTTGCATTACTGTGGATTCTTGATCTTGGACCTATTGGTAAAGTCAAAAGGTCATGCTAAGAGTTAAATAAGATTGTGTATGTGTGCATAGACAGAGGGAGAGCACCCTGATGACTTAGTGCTTGTGTGATGGGGTGTGAATCACAAGATCAGCAGTTCAAAGACACCAGCCGCCCAAGGGAAGAAAGATAGGCTTCCTACTCCTGTAAAGAGTTACAGTTTCAGACACTCACAGGGCAGGTTCTACCCTGTCCATAGGGTTGCTAGATGTTGGAATGAACTCAGTGGCACTGAGCACATGTACATACGCACAAACACACTCACGAGGGTAAATAAAAACATTGCTGCTAGGGTTCCATTTAATACATGTACAGGTTTATTCCAAACAAAATGTATTTATGCATGTGTCTGCAATTAGCGGATGGCTATAGACAAGTTCTTTCTGTAATAAGCCTCAGTCTCATTTGGATACTTTAAACAAAGGTCCAATCAAATACTGGCTTCCAGTGCATCTGTTGGGTCAGTTCAAGGCCAGCTCAGATTGTTGTTGTTTCTTCCGAGGAGATAATCTTGATAAAACTTCTCAAAGGACACAGAACAATCATTAAAAAATATGAGGATAGTTTAAAAATAATCTTGATAAAACTTCTCAAAGGACACAGAACAATCATTAAAAAATATGAGGATAGTTTAAAAAAATTGACTACTGCACTGGTGAGAAAAAGGCCCAGAGAGTCACATCATGAGTTGTGTTTCCTGTTATTACAACACATCTACTCATATGTTAAGCATAGGAGGGGCTGTCCTAGCCTATGAGCATTTTACTGAGAAACCTCACCCCATCCACTTGACAGCCTTGATCTTGGCCTTTCAGACTTCTTTCTGTTCCCAAATCTCAAATAACATTGCATAGGAATGCAGCGTGAGCTTCTTGAGATGGCCAAACTGTTCTTTTGGTGCAAATAGAAGAGTGTATACTTCTCCACAGAAGGGTTAGAAAGACGGAGCAACACCTGCAGAAGTGCACATATGGTGAATATGCTGAAGAACAATAGCTTCATATTTTGCAATTTTATTTCACAGAAAATACAATAATTTTGTATCAATACTTTTTTCCTATTCTATATATAACATGCCTAAATACATCATTGTTGGTTTTTTTCCCCCTTTCTTTTCCTCCTTTTTTTCTCCCCACTAATGTATATTCCCCTGGGATTTAAAATATATTTGATAAAATAGTATATAGCATGTGTGGTAGTTAGATGATTTTATGTCAACTTGCAGATACATAAAAGTATAGGGGTGGGATTCCATCTGTCAATCAGGTCATAACTTGATCCTGCTTTCTTGGGAGTGTGGCCTTCTGATAATAAGGACTCTGGGAACCGCTGTCGCTCTCTGGCACTCCACCTTCCTGCTTGCTGGGATTCTGGTGGCCACCCCGAGAGTGGCTGGAACCCTGCCATGTTTCTACCAACAACGGATCCCCATGGCTCTGTACCACAGGCCTGCGCTCTCCCTGAATTCTGCACGCTTGCACGTGGCTGTGTGTGTCTGAAGAGGAACTTATAGACTAGTATCAGACTTATGGACTTGTGTCGGACTGTGATGCTTTCTTGGTATATGATTGCTTATTGATATAAAGCTTTTTCTAATAGCTATGCGAGGGTCCCTGGATTTGTTTCTCTATCAAGCCAACCTACTGCAGCATGTCAGACAGGTTTAATTCCCAAGAGAATGATTGAAAGTGGTTGTGTTAAAAACTGGGAGGCTCTTGTACATTGAGACCCATTGAGAAACAAGGCTATTGTACGTTAATACAGTTTGCCACGGGTGTGCCATAGGGCAGTGGCTGCAGCCAGGCACTGTGTTTTCCACTTTTGATGTCTGTAGATGGCCGTTTGCATACCTGCCTCAGGAAGCGTTCAGGGACCCACTATGCTAAGTACAAAGACCGAAGCTTAAGATCTCATTTCAAGGCCCTAAATACTTGTCTAATTCTGAAATAAGAGTTTGGACAGTACATACAAAGGTCTATGTGTTGTTGTTGTTTAGAGTAAGGCTCCTGATAAGAAAACCACTAAAATATTAAACCCACATTGGGTGTTGCTACCCATAACAGGATGAACTCTGGATTTCTGACTTGAAATGGCCTCAATCTCCCACCTTCAGCTCCATGGTCCGAAAAATGAATGGATAATGCTTTAGAAATTCAATCACAACCTAATAAACAAAATAACCTACCAGCGCACCCCATGGTAGCCTTGGCTTTTAGAAGCACTGACAGTATTTTAGTTTATATATTTCTTAGAAATGGATTTTCATGATTTGGGGACCCCTTTACTTTCATCTGTAGGAATATTTGCAGTGAACCCCAGTGTCTGGAGAAAAGCTTCTACCCTTTTCGGCACCCTTCTTCCTAGAGCCGATCCAAAGGCTGGGGCTCGTGGATAAATAGGGGCTCTCTCCTCCAGTCCATTCTTGGGAAGGCCTGTGGGCATTTAGGATTCGCTGCAGTCATGAACAGCTTTCTAGTCGCTTCTGAGTAAGAAAGGGGAAAAAGCTCTCTTTTCTTGGATAGAAAAAAGTATTTACACATCCAGAACTGTTTTCTAAATCCTCTTCTACATGTGCCTTAAACACTAGACGGTGATTGTTGTCTGAGAGTGAGAGTACACGGATATCATGGTGACTGCCAGGTGAGACTTTATCTCATTTCCTTCCTGCAGGACCTCGGGGGATCTTGGGCTGTATTGCTAAAATCCCCTCTCAGTTCCCCTCCATTTGTTAAACTGAGGCCCAGCGATTACAGTTAAGCCTAGCAATGCATGCTGCTCTAATGCTGATCATTAACTGCCTTGTCCAGATGGTCCCTGCTCTCCCTGACAGATATTAAGTCTAAACTGTTCATCTCCAGTGTTTCTTGTAGACTGCCCAATATGTTTACTGTGCTCCGTTTGCAGGAGGGTGACATTAAGCAGATCTGATGCTAACATTCTGGCACTAGCCCTGATGGGAAAGTGGCAGATCTGGGGAGGTATGTGGAGGAAGCAGCCAATGAGTAAGTTACACCCTGAAGCACCAGGCATCCAAGGGCAGCCAGCTATTTTAGTAATCTGTCAAAGGCAGGTAGGAATTCAGGCTCTGTGCTCACTTCATGCTGGCCTGGAGAAGATTAGCGCTGCAGCAACTGACACCTCAAACTACTTTCCTTTAAGTCATGGAAACAACGAGCAAGCACCCAAAAATCAACACCAGCCTCACGCCTACCTTAAGGTCATCCTCATAAATGTCAATCATGCTGAGATCAGTGGGGTTTCTAGAGATACGCATCACAAGAGACTTACAACTCACTCTCATGCTTAAAACTTGCATTCTCCTTGGAAACTTTTGCACAAATGCCCATTTGCTCTCACAGCTCTGAGCATCACCCTTCGCCTTGCCTCGCTAGCAACTCGGTCAATGCCAGCCTTTGTTTTTTAGCTTGGAGCCATAAAACCTAAAGCCGGAAGTATCTTGCCTCCTTCTTCATTTCATTTCCCCCCTTTGAGCTAATTGGCGAGGACCAACCAAAGGGGCAGAATGAATCATTAAACATGCACAGTCATGTTTAAGGGGGTGCTGCCAAATCGCTTTAAAAAGAGACAAGTCCCTGTGCCCAAGACACTTGGTTTTATCATGGTATCAGAAATGCATGTTTATCACCAAGATTAAATCCCTGCCATCAAACAAAGTGCATCAAAACCACCAGGTCGGCCCATCAAAAACACATTTAGGTTGTGTTTTTGACACTGCATTTCACCATGGCTGAGGTTTTCAAGAAAGCCTTTGGTTGTTTGAAAGCTAATGACTACCCATGAGTGAAGGTTGAATACTTGTGACCGCTTTGGAAAAAATGGAGCATGCAAGAGAAGAAAGAGGAAAAAGGTGCTTGAAATGTAGTCCAAATTCGTGGGTTCGAAGTGAGCTTTTGGACACACATGGGTTAGGGAGAGGGCACGTGCTATGTTGTGGGTCCACCTGAGACTCGTCACGCTCTATATCTCTTGGGTTTAAAATACAGATCTATTTTCCCTTTAGAAACACACAGAGCCAAAGGTTTCAGCCCTTCTGGATCTCTGGAATACTAACGTTTTGCAATAACTCACTCGATGATTCAGCCTGGTGTGGGGTGATGTAAATGGGTTCGACATGTTGGGGGGAGATTAATTTGAGAGGAAGCAAATCTAGATATGAAAGCACTACGCTAATTTTTTTCTCTAAGGTTTCTAAAGCTCAATTCAAACTCACCCTTTGCTAGCAGTGGCAACGGGAAAGCGTGTTTGGTGTGTGCGCGCTTCAAGCCCCTGAAACGATCCTCCTTTCTGGGGACTTCAAAGTGGAGAAACTGGTCCAGCCCATTTTTCTACTTCAAACCACACTGTCTGGTGGTCAGGCTTTGAACTCTGGGTGAGAATAGAATTAGCCTTCAGGAACTTTAGGGGAGATTTATAAAATAAGCAATGATCATTTCTCTGCTCTCTAAAGACTTTTAGCTGCCATTCCAGATAACATCCCTGGTGTGCTATAATAAGCATACTTGAAAAAAAAAATCCCTCTTGGATCTCTACTGTCCCACTTTCTGGTTTTGAACAACCCAGGAAACCATTATCTCTAAAAGGGTTTCTGGGTTTTGGAAAGGCTCCCTTAGTCTTCTCGAAAGGTAGGATTGGAATTGAAGAACAAAAGAATGAAGAGACAATTTAGGATTTTTCAACCAATTTATATCTATAATTTGACGCAGGAAGTATTCTCCCACTTCTTTAATGCTAAGAAATACGCACTTTATTCATGGGGTTTATCCTTTTGTGTAACATATCAGAATTTTAGGAAGACCTAAGATCTGGCCCCTGCTCCTCGAGACTCTACCGGGGTAACTCCCTTCCCTACCAAACGGCGAGAACGGCCTCCCAGGGAACCGGAGCTAACGCAGGAGGAATCCTTGCCGCCACCTCATAGCTCTGGATTGTTGGGCCCGAAGCTTGAAGGCCCAGCTCCTCTGGGAGAGTCAAGAGATACAAGCACGGAGGCCTTGACCCCTCACATCTGGAATCGTTTACATACTTGCCACTAGTCGGAAGAGTTACCGCCCTGGCGTGGAGCCCTGGATGGAGCCCCTGAGCCCTTTTGAGGATGTAGCTGGCACCGAGATGAGTCAGTCTGACAGTGGGGTAGACCTGAGTGGGAATTCTCAGGTGTCATCAGGTCCCTGCAGCCAGCGAAGTTCCCCTGATGGAGGACTCAAGGGGGCAGCAGAGGGGCCCCCCAAAAGGCCCGCTCACCCCTGAATGCAGGTTCTGGTGAGGGTCCACCTAGCTCTGAGCCCTCTGAGCCTCCCAGGAGACTGCCACCTGTCCCCCACGACAGGGAAAAAAAAGGAGCTGCCCCGGGAGCAACCTCTGCCCCTTGGCCCTATTGGCACAGAGCGATCACTGCGGCTGACCGAGGCCCTGAGCCTGGCCCCCTTCACCCCTCCCAGCGACCTGGTCCCCCGTCCAGTTTGGCACCAGTGACAAGGACACAGACTTGTGCCTAGTGGTGGGAGACAGTTTAAAAGCAGAGGGGGAGCTAACAGCGTCAGCCGCTGAGGCCATCCCCCTGCCCCGAGACTGGGAGCTGCGCCCCAGCACTGCTGCCTCTGCGGAGCCACGGTCCAAACCCCCGGGCTCTGGGCACTGTGGTGGCCCAGAGCCCAGCTACTCAGGCCCGCGCCTCCACCCTGAGGTCTTCTACGGCAGCCCTGGGCCTCCTGGTTCTCAGGTGTTGGGGGGAGCCACAGACTCGCAGTTACATCCTAACCAGGGGGGCTTCCGCCCTGGGACCCCCTCACTGCACCCTTTCAGGTCACAGCCCCTGTACTTGCCCCCAGGCCCAGCCCCTCCCTCAGCATTGCTCTCTGGGGTAGCCCTCAAGGGCCACTTTCTGGATTTCTCAGCATTGCAAGCAACAGAACTGGGAAGTTGCCCCTGGAGGGGTGCTCTATCCTCCCCCTTCCTTTCTCTATTCTCCAGCTTTCTGCCCTAGCCCTCTGCCAGACCCACCCTTGCTGCAGGTACGCCAGGATCTGCCATCCCCTTCGGACTTTTATTCTGCTACTCTGCAGCCCGGTGGCCAAAATGGCTTCCTTCTCTCGGGGGCACCTGCTCAGCAGGTGCTTCTGCCCGTGCTGGGCTCACAGCTGCCCGTGATGAACTTTGCCTCTCTGCCGCCAGCACCACCGCCTGGCCCCCCGCCCCTCTCTCTCCTACCTGTGGGCCCAGCTTTGCAGCCCCCCAGCCTGGCTGTGCGGCCTCCACCTGCTCCTGCTACTAGGGTGCTGCCTTGACCTGGCAGGCCCTTCCCTGCTAGCATGGGGCGAGCAGAGCTGCACCCAGTGGAACTGAAGCCGGTGCAGGATTATCGAAAACTGAACAGCGGCCTTGGAGGGCCTGGGTCTTCACGGACACCCCCAGGCGGAAGGTCCTTCTCGGGCCTGAATTCCAGTCTCAAAGGCCAGTCCTCTACCTACAGTGGTGTCTTCCGCACCCAGCGCATCCACCTCTACCAGCAGGTCTCCCCCGCCCGGATGCCCTGCGCTGGATGCCGAAGCCTTGGGAGCGGACAGGGCCACCACCTCGAGAAGGGCCCTCTCGATGGGCAGAGGAACGTGGGTCCCGAGGGGACAAGGACCCTGGGTTGCCCCCACCCCGCTGAGGGGGAGTTCCCCCTAACCCCCTCGCCCCTGGGGCTTGTATATAGATTATAAGTATATAAGGGGGAAAGGGGTGGGTGGGGAGGGCCTGTGGGGCTGGGGCCTCACTTCCCCTCCTCCCCTTTCCCCTGCTTCCCTATCCCTGGGGCCGTTTGTTTAAAAAAAGAATAATAAAAGGATTAAAAAAAAATCTAGTCCCTGACTTTTATTCAACCTTATTTCTCTACTACTCTTTTTTCTTCACCAATCCTTCAGCTACAACAAATTATGCATGGTTACCCTAAAAGGTTAAGTTATTTTATGTAGCCTGTTCTTTGCTCATGATGTTATCTCTGTATGGGAAAAACATCCCAGCTACTCGACCAAAGGAAAATGCCATATCTATTTCATACAAAAAGAAACTGAAGTTTAGTAAGGCTAAGTATCTTTCCCACTCTGAGTATCCCAGTAATCATTCTTGTGCCTCTGTCGTTACTAGTGACTGTAGCGTGGGCTCTGGCTCTCAGCGACTTCATATATAACCAGGCACACATTGCTTGGCCCTGTGCCACTTTCATGACTGGTGCTGTGTTGTCTGTGATATGCATGTTCGTATGAGGGCATTGCAGTGCCCACTAAGTGGATAGATTTCATCCAGAGTTTCCTTTGTTGTTGTTTTTCTGACTTGGTACTTCACCAATCATGCTGTTTGTTTTACGGGAATGGTCTTGCCTGATGATAAGCCCACATTTCAGCGTTCTTCTAAGAAGTGCTCTCATTGTAATTCTTCTAAGATTCATTTGTTCATTCCGCTAGCATTCCATTGTATATCCAATATTTTTGCCAACACCATTCTTCCAATGCAGTGCATCTCTATTCATCATATACTTATTATTCTAATTATTAGTATAATCGGTTTTCTCTTTTCTGTTCTCGTAGCATTCATGTATTCATTCATTCAGAAAGTACTTTATACACTTAATATACACATATGCAGGTGCAATATGGCACCATCCTGATGCCAGTTGGATGCAGAATGACTTGTTAGCTGGTTCAAATAAGAGGGGGTACCCAAAAAGACACACCCAGAATTGTGCTGGGCAGCATGTAGCCTTAGTAGTAAGCACTTTTTTCCAGCTAGCAACTCACTCTGAGTTAGTACACACAGTGGAATCTCCTGGGAAGGTTCTCTCCAGTCACAGTGAATTTTTCCATACAAGCAGTTTCACTCAAAACTTGTTTTTTGTGATGGCTGCTTTAATAGAACAATGTGCGGCCTTGAAATTTTGTTTCCCGATTGTGGGGTGGGGGGTACCGTAGAAACTGTTGTGATGTTGAACACAGCTTACAAGGACAGCACTAAGGGAAAAACTCAAGTGTTTGAGAGGTTTTCTCATTTCAAAAAAGGTGAAATGTCAATTGATGACAAATCTCGTCTGGATATCTGTCAACTCCCCAGGTTGAGTTCGTTCCATCAGGTCAGATTGTTAATCGAGCTTTCTCTTTAGAGGTTCTGAAAAGATAGCCTAACAGTGTGCAACAAACAAGGCCTGATTAGTGGCAGACAGGGCACTGGTTTTGCCACTATGATAATGCACTTGCTTACACAACCATCTCAGGGTGCCAGATTTTAGCCAAAATCAGCATGCCTCTTTGGCCCCATGCACCTGATTCACCAGACCTCATTCCATGTGACTTCTTTTTGTTCCCACAAATGCAGAGGAGCATGAAAGTACAGCAATTTGACAGCATAGAAGAGGTAAAAACTAAAACAAGAGAGATGCTGTTAGCCATCCAAACAGAGGAGTTTGAAAAATGTTTCCAAGAATGGAATCGCAGATTTGACAAATGTATTAAGTGGAATGGAGAGTACTTTGAAGGTGTTATGTTTATTTTGTAAGAAAAAAATTTAAATAAATAGCTCTGAAAAAAAATATCATTTTTTCCACCAGTACCCCTTGTATGCCAACTGTGAGAATATCTTTGGTACTTGTTCCATGACTTCCTTTTGGAGCTGAAAAGTGAGCACTCTCTAGCGTTTCTTTCCTTGAAGTTGTACCTGTTGAACATTGTCAGCATACTACACACAGCACTCCTCATGGAGAGCTGTCGTTCGATTGTCACCTTCTAGCCACAAGGTGGTAAAGCAGTTCAAACATGGGGCTGCCCTTGAAAGGTCAGGAGTTAGAACCTACTAGCACCTCTGGGAGAAAGATGTGGTAGTCTGCTTCCATGAACATCACAGCCTATGAGGAAATCCTACAAGGAAGTCTGAAGCGGTTCTGCAGGAGGCCTGTGACTTGTGGTTGATGGGATGGATGGTAACGGGTAACAATACTCTGATCTTTTAAAAACCTAATTTGATATTTCTTTTCCATGGCTGCTTCCCATCACCAACGGATTAAAATCTTACATCCGTATTGTGGCGTGCAACACTCTTTCACATTGTTTATCATCTTTACATTTTACACACTGACCATACTAAATAGTGTGCATTCTGTAACCAACCTGCTGACTTATCTCCCTGTCTGTGTATCGACTGCTCCCTGTGCGTGGAATGGGTTTCATTTCGTTTTCTCTCTGTAAATCTCATTTAAAACTTACTAACTGGCTCAGTCTTTGCCACAAAGATAATGTATGTTATAGTTTATCTTTGATTTTTGAATGAACATCTATTAATTGTTATCATTCAGAGTGTAATGGAAAGTGGATTAAGACAGATGTAGGTAGGTTAAAATTTAACACTTTATCACTTGATCTCCTTTTTGACCCATTTAAAAGTGGCTCGATTTTTAATATTTTCTGCTTTATTTTTGATTGAGATTTTCTGTATTTTATTTTGTTATTGTTCTTAGCTTTTTTCTTTCTTATTTGTATGTTTCCTGGCATATGAAATCCAGGAGGGGTGAATCTTTTTTTTTTTTTTAATCATCTTATTGGGGGCTCTTACAGCTCTTATAACATTCTATGCATCAATTGTATCAAGCATATTTGTACATATGTTGCCATCATCATTTTATAAACATTTACTTTCTCATATTTTTCCCCCTCTCTCCCTCCTCTTCCACCCTGTGAACCCTTGATAAATTATAAATTATTATTGTTTTCATATCTTTTTAAAATTAAAAGATCATTTGACTGGGAGCTCTTACAACCTTTATTACAATCCGTACATCAATCGTGTCAGGCATATTTATACATATCTTTCTTTTCTAGACATTGACTTTCTACTGAGACCTTGGTACCAGCTCCTCCTCCCCCCTCCCCCATGACCCCTGTATAGATGATAAATTAGGATTATCATTTTCATATCTCACACCAACTGCTGTCTCCCTCCCCCATGGGTTCTGTTGTTCTTCCCCCTGGAGGAGTGTGTGTGCTTATGTGTTGAACATTGTGATCAGAACCCACTTCTTCCCTCCTCTCCCCCACCCTCGCCCCTACCCATCAGATATTGCTATTCGCATTCCTGTTCCTGGATTCCATGTGTCCTGAGCCCCCATCTTTTATCTATACCTGTGTACATGGTCTGAAGTGAGAAGCAGCACTGGGGTCATGATAATGGGGGGTGAGGAAGCCTCAGGGAACCAGAGAATTATTATGCATTCTATCGGTGCTTTACTGCGCCCTGGTTGACTCATCCCTTCCCTGTGATCTTTCTGTGAAGGGATGTTCCTTTGTCTACAGATAGGTTTGGGCCTCTGCTCGGAACCCCCTCATTCTCAA
>NW_022111373.1:120543337-120545362 GCF_000313985.2 Echinops telfairi
TTTGCTCAGCATACCCTTGCCATGCTACCTTCTCTGTCCAAGTGCCTCCTGGACTATCAGTCTTGTTGCTTTGTCATTGAGCTTGCTTCCCATGCCTATCTTATATACGATAGGCCAACCGACAATGACATAGACCAAACAAAAAGAAAACAAAATATTGAAGAGAAAAAAAAGAAAAATAGAAAAAGCATACACAATTTTAGGTCTGTTCGCGGACCTTTATGACTATCTCCCTACCGGTCTTGGAGGAATTCGGGAGCTGCCCCTCCTAGTCTGGTCTATTTTGGGGGCTCTTTAAGGACTTTGTTCCTTGGCTTTGCTCCAGTTGCTGATCTGTTATGCTCCCTCTTTTTTTCTTTTTCCCTGCTGTGGATGGTTTAAGACTGCACTACCTCCCTGTCTGGTGTCCCTGGTATTGTCCTCTGTCACAGTATGCTCCAGTAAGGGGACAACATGTCATGAGCTATTGTCAGCCCTACAGTCCTCTCTGTGCCTTAGCAGCCTCGTGCAGGGACATCGCCCTCCAGGCTTGGTGTGCCAATATGGAGTCTAGACCAAGTGTCCCTTTCTCTTTCTCCTTCTTGGCTTGCTTCCTTATGGGCGTGGTATGCCGGCCCTTCTCCCCAACCTGTAGGTTTAGCGTTGTTCTCTCTCATACATACTTCTAGGGAGGGGGTGAGTTTGGCTCTGGTTGTGGCTGGCCCTGTAGCCCACTCTTTTCATGAATTCTTCCACTTGGTTATATTGCCCTCCTAATTTGGGAGTGCCGTGGTGGGGTCTGTATGCACACTCCCAATTCTGTGGAGACATAATCAATACTCTCCCTCTGGGTGGGTTAGTGCCCTACTTCCCCCATGCCTTCATCTCGCTTTCGACACCCCCCCCACCCACCCACCTTTATTCCCTCCCTCCTTTCCCCTTCATAGTGTTGGATTCACATGTACCTCCTTGGGCTTGGTCTGACCTACACCCGACTGCCTGTACCTCAACCCGTATATTGAGAGATAAGTGGCTTCTCTTCTATACTGACTGTGATTATACTTACCTCAGGGGACTCATGTTGAACTTATTTTTGTGTGATTAGCTGACTTCACTTAGCATAATTTTCTCCAACTCTTCCCATGAAAAGTGTTTCATGTGAACATCAGTGCTTTTTAAGTGATGTGTAGTACTCCATTGTGTATATGTGCCAGAGTTTACTAATCCACTCATCTATTGATGGAAATTTAGGTTGTTTCCAACTCTGCAATTGTGAATTGGAGCACAGATGACTGGTCGTGGTTTATTTCTTACCTCTTCTGGGTATGTGTCCAGTAAAGGGATAGCTGGGTCATAAAGTAGATCAATTTCCAGATCACTTAAAATCGGTCGCCAGATCACTTTCCACAGAGGCTGGACATATCTACATGACCACCAGCAATATCTCACCACATCCCCTCCAACATTTGTTGCTCTCTTATTTTCTGATTTAGGCTAACCTCAAGGGTGTTAGATGATATCTCAAGGTTGCTTTAATTTGCATTTCTCTGATGGCTAATGATCGGGAGCATTGTCTTATATGTTTATTGGTCACATGGCTCTCCTCCCTAGTGAAACTTCTTTTCAGTTCATTTGCCCACTTCCTCAGGAGGTTAGCTGTTTTCCTCTTTTGCAGGCCAGGAGGATCTTAAAAACTTGACTAATAAGCCCTTCGTCTGTTGTGTCATTGCTAAAATCCCCTCCCAGTCTGTGGGTTGCCTTATTACCCGGTTGGTGAAGTATTTCAACACACACAGTGCTTTGTCCTTAGTAAATCCCACTTGTAGACTTCAGATTCAACTGTGTGAATGTACTCTTCCCTATTGCAGTTAGCCTATTACCTGGGCCACGGTTCTTAGATTTGTCCTGATTCCTTAGTTGATGGTCCTGATAATTTGGGGCTTGGGGTTTTACTTTTAAGTCTGTGATCCATCTTGAGTTTATTCTTGTGCATAGGATAAGGTGTTTTAATCTAGGTACTTTGGAGAAACAAATCCACAGCAACTC
>NW_022111373.1:120547538-120549006 GCF_000313985.2 Echinops telfairi
TCTCATATACAGCCACTATTCTCTATTCTTCTATTGCTGCCTGTTGTGGAGCTTTTGGGGTTTTCAATGTATACATTGTGATAGTTTCAAATAGTGATCATTTCACTTCCTCCACTTCCAGGCAGATACTTTTCATGTCCTTCCACTGTCTTAGGTTGTTAACTAGGATTTCCAGTATGATGTGGATAAGAAGTGGGGACAAGGAGCATCCTTTTTTGGCTCCCCTTTTTAGTGGGATTGTTTTCATCTTTTCTCCATCGACTATGCGGTTGGATATTGCCTTTTCGTAACTAGCTTGTATTAACCTGAAGAATTCCCCTTCCATCCCTATCTCCTTGAATGTCTTAGGAATGGGTGTGGGATGGTGTCACATGCTTCTTCTGCATCTATAGTTTTTATTATGTGATTCTTATCTTTTTTCTTATCAATGTAGCAAATAATACTGATAGACTTTCAGATGTTAAGCCATCCCTGCATCCCTGGAATAAATCCCACCTGATCATGATGTTTTATATACATTTTTATTTATTGACCAATATCTTGCTAAAGACTTTTGCATCTATGTTCATTAGAGATATTGGTCTGTATTTCTCTATTCCTGTAGGATCCTTGCCCTGTTTGGGTATCAAAGTTGTATTGGCTGTGATACCCAAATCATGGAATGACTTTGGGAGCTTGCCATCTTTTACTATGCTCTGGAATAATTTGTGGAGGATCAGCATCAGCTCTTCCCTGAATGCTTGGTAGAATTCTCCTGTGAAGCCACCTGGTCTGGGAGTTTTCTGTTGGTAGTTTCTTGATAACTCATATCTACTTTTTATTTTGCTACGGGTCTATTGAGGTTCTTGACCTCTATCTGGGAGAAGCTAGAGAGGGATTGTTTTTCCAAGTATTTTTCCATGTCTTCCATGTTGTTGAATTCATTAGAATACAGACTTTCATAGTACTTTGTGATTATTGTTTTAAACTTGTTGGGGTCTGTTGTGATTTCCTGTTTCATCCCTCATCCTGACTATTGATGCTTGCTCCTTATTTTCCTTGATTAGGCTTGCCAGAGATCTGCTGATTCTGTTGATCCTTTCAAAGAATCAGCTTTTTGCTGCATAGACTTTTTGAATTGGTCTCTTGTCTTCCTACTGGTTTAACTCTGCCTGGATTTTTATTACTTCTTTTCTTTTGCTATTGGAGGGGTTGTTCTGTTGACTCTGTTCTAGTTGCTGAAGGTTTTGTGATAGCATATCAGTCATAAGTCTCTCTTCCTTTTTCATATATGCATTAACTGCTATCAAACTTCCCCTGATACTGCTTTTCCTGTATCCCATAGGTTTTGGTACATTGTATTCTCATTCTCATTAATTTCTGGCAACGTCCTAATGTCCTCTCTAATCTCTGCCAGTACCCTTTCGTATCATAGAAGATCGTTATTCATCCTCCAATTGTTTGCCCGGGTATTTCTGGTCATCCTTTT
>NW_022111373.1:120550323-120553815 GCF_000313985.2 Echinops telfairi
GGTATGTTGCAGAGGAGATTGGGAGCAAATGAGGAGCTAAGAACAAAAAAGAAGAAATGTTCTAAAATTGGTTTGATAATAATGATGGTACAATGATTCTTAATATGATTGAATTACTGAATTGTATGATATGTGGGTTATATGCCAGTAAAGCTGTGAAAGAAAGACTTCTCTTAGTGAACTGTCCAGGTCTGCATTAGTATCTGTTGGTTCCAACTCCTAATGGCCCTATTTGCAACATAAAACACTACCCTGTCCTATTCCACCCTCACCATGTTTTCTAATTTTGAGCTTATTGTGGAAGTCATTGTGTGAGTGATATTGAGGGGCTTTCTTTTCTTTGTTGACCACTTTAACAAGCATGATGTCTTTTTTCAGAGACGGGTTCCTTCTGATAGCGATTTTGGGTTCTTCCAAAATTGGTGAGATGAAGTCTCATCACTTTGCTTACAAGGAAGAATTCTGGTTGTACTTCTTCCAAGAGAGATTTATTCATTCTTCTTGCCAACACCATATATCAAAAGCATCACTTCTTCTCGGGTTTTCTTTATTCATTATCCAGCTTCCGCCTGGATAAGAGATGATTGAAAAGGCCATGGATTGAATCAGGCACACTTAGTTGTTTAGTGATATTTTTACTTTTTATCACCCTAAAGAGGTCTTTTACAGTAGATTTGCCCATTTTAGGGCAAGTTAAGTGTCTTCTCATAGCATTTTCTTTGTCTTGTGTATACATCTGTGACCACATAGAATGCTGTATGAAAAGCTTTTTACTTATGTCTTTCTTTTTTCCTTAGGCTATATGTCCTTGAGGGCAAACACTGGTACAAAGTTTTGTAATATATTTGACATTTAGCTCATTGCAGAATACCATATAACTTACTCCATATTTGTTGAGTACCTACTATAAACTATGAGTGGGGATAAGGCAAGGCTGTGCAGCAATAGTAAATGCTGCTGTTAGGTGATGTCCAGACTGTTGTACAGCAGAAGGAAACACTGCTGACTCCTGTTTCATTCTGATGACTGTTATTATGTTTGAGCCCATTGCAAATGCATTCCCTAATTTTACTGGCCATGCCTAATAAAATTCGATTTTTCACCCATGCAAAGCCCAATGCATATTAGGGCAGGTTTTTCTGGTACCTCTTCTCCAGACCAATTTCAAGAATTCAGTCTCTGCTTCAACATCTTAAGGTAGCACCATTGGTGGCTTTCAGTGTAGTTTAGCAAAAGAAAAGAGATTTGGAGGAAGCAAAGTAAATAGCTCTTGATTCCAAATACCATGTTTCTTTACAGGTCAGAGAACTGAACCAGTTACAGGACCGGTTTACCAGAACCAATTCTGCCCTTAATCTAATTCTGAGGGAGGTGGGAAAATGCAGGAGGTCCACTGATATTTGGTAGGCACTGACAGCCTTTGCCACACAATAACATTGAAGTCCTTAGAGGAAAGGCAATAGCATTATATAGTCGCCAAGTTGGGAAAAGCATTTTGGTAGAACCAAAGCTGAATCTGAACATGAGATAAGGGTAGAATTTCCATAGTGAAAGGGAGAAGAGATTCTACTCATTTCCTGATTTAGACTACAATGAAATTCTGCTTAATTCCAGATCATTTTCATAACTTCTTGGTCCCATTCAGATTCACACTTTAACTTGTGTTACTTTATTTATTTATTTTTGGTAAGAATATAATGAAAACATTTATTTTGTTTCAAATTCTCATGAAAACCTCAGCAGGGACTTATGGCCACTAATCAAAAAAAACTGGTAGAACAGTTTAGGCAACATGAATGGCCAGACATTTGGGAAAAAATGACATTTCGTGGCAGAGTAGTTAGATGAATTAGGGAAAGTACTGGATAGTCTACAAAGTAGGTCTATGGTATATTCTATTAGAAGTAATCTTGCACCTCAGAGAAAACCTGCCTGTCACCCTCAGGAGGCTTGACTGTTAGTGTCAGTAAAGTTATAGTTAGGTAAATTAGGCCATTTTCAAATTGGGAACAAATAATATTACCTCTTGTTTGCACTGTGCTTTCAAATCTACAAAGTTTTTTATACTCATCATTTACTTAGATTCTCTCACTAGCCATTTGATGTTTGCTTAGGGTTTATTGTTAGGTGCTGTCCAATTGGTTCTGACTCAGAGCAAGCCTATGACAACAGAAGAAAACCCTGCCCGGTCCTGTCCCCTCCGCACAATGGCTATTAGGCTGGAGCCCATTGTGACAGCCATTTTTCTATCATCTCATTGAGGGTGCTCCTCTTTTTTGCTGCCTCTCTACTTTACCACACAGGATCTCCTTTTCCTGAGACTGGTCTCTCCTGAGGACATGCCCAAAGGAGAAGAGATGAAGTCTCACCATCCACACTGCTAAGAAGTGTCCTGCCTGAAGTTCTTCCAAGAAAGAGCTTTGGTTCTCCTGACAGCCCACGGTACTTTCATTGGTCTCTGCAAACACCCAATTCAAATGCATCAGTTCGTCTCCAGTTTTCCTTACTCACAGTCTGACTTTTACATGTGCACGAGGAGACTGAAAATACCCAGCCTTGAGCAGGTAGTATTAAATCCTATTTTTGTAGATGAAACCATTGAAGATCACTGACTTTCTGAAAATTTTAGGAGGGATTAGTCAGATCATAAAGTGGCTGAGGTCCTTATTTCAAGATCTAAGCTTGTCGGTCATGTTCCTGTCTGGATCGTATATTTACCACTTTCCTTGCCTTTTTGGTGTTGATCAAATCCAGTTGGATTGAGCATCAAATTATTATTCGAGAACCACACAAAAAAACGATTTCTGCAGGATCACATATTATACCCAAACAAATAGTTCTTTGTCTGTTGATCACATAAAAATAAGCAATGGCCTAGCCAATTGATAAAGAAAAAATGACAAGAGATGAAGTTTCTTTCTCACATGCAGTCTATTTCTTCTTACCCCAGAGCTTCTGAAAACTGTTTACATCATTTATAATGTACCTCAACTGTTACTGTCATAACGAAATCTGCTTGCTTATATATGGCATCACTTATTCATTTATTCATTAAATATATATTGATCACTGACAACATGTTAAGCACTACAGTCGATAGAGATGATTCAAACAATATGGAGTTTTTACCCTCACAGAGAAATCACAAGGATGTTCAGTTAAAAGGGGGAAGATATAGGTGTGGTGAAGGAACGAAGTGGGGGCATGCACAATGTAAAGGGGACAGAGGCAGATTCTCGTGGGAGATGCCCCAAAAGATAGATAGGAGTTAACATTATGATAGAAACTACCTGGGGGACAGCTTCAAGAGAAAGGTTTATATGTATGCTTGTAGCGACTAGGGCAATCTTTTTCACTGTACCATTCAATTCTGGTAAGTGTGCAAGTGTAATCATCTTGATATGAGGTTTAATTTTTCTTTAGCAAAATGCTTTAAATAATAATAATACAGATTGGAACAGTGTTTCTCAGATACGGCTGGTTAAAGCTCAG
>NW_022111373.1:120553915-120555617 GCF_000313985.2 Echinops telfairi
GCATTGTACTCATTTTGTAGGTCTTGGCTGGGTCCCTAAAATTGTATGTTGACTGCCAGGGGAATGGACGAAGTAGTTTTAGAAGAAATATAGCAGGATGCTCCTTAGAAGAGCAGATGATAGGACTTCAACTCATTTACATTGAGCATGCTACCATAAAAGACCAAAAGCTAGGCCAAAAGGACAATGTATTTGGTAGAGCCTCAATAAAGAGCCGGACATCGCCAATGCATTACATGGACCTGATAGCACAACAATACAGTCAAACAGACCAACGATGATGAAAATGACACAGGACCAGGAGCTATTTTGTTCTGTTATCTCTGGAATAATCCATGAGCTGAAGTCACTCAACAGCAACCAACAACAACTCTACAGGTGACATATACTATTGGTCAGGGGCCAGACTTTAAGAAGCACTGCTTTAAAACAAAAGATTAGGATGTGTGGGTTAATGACGTTTATCTTTGCCATTTACCCGGAGGATATATTTCAAAGGGTGTTAGTGTCTATTACATAGGTGCTTCAAATGCTACTGAATAAGTAAGCGAATCCAATGAATTATTCTTCATTCAGTAGAGCAAGTTCCTGAGTTTGCTGTTATTTCAGATTCATAGGGAATACATATGCTATAGAGAGAAGACTTCTCTGAGAAAATATTGCAACTGGGAGAATTTACTAGGTTTGCTGGCTTTGTATCCTGATGATATTTTTAGGGCAAGTGATTGAACAAAAAAAAATCATTTAAAAATAGAGACGAGCTCACTGGATATTTATAACCTGACAGGTTAAAAGTAGCACAACATTTGAATGGGAAAATTGTGACTCTAAAAACCTCCACAGGCATTTTAAAAACTCAATGAACCGAGTCATAGAAAACTCCAATGAGAAATCTGCAGCTCTGGCAAATAGCTCAGACAGTAGAAAGATCTTTCTAAAAGGGTTAAAATGCTAGATTATATATCCCTCTGAAAATCATTTAAATTCTATTAGGGGGAAGCTGCATTTTCACAATTCAAGCCTGCAGAAACTCCTTCCCCTAGGTGTTTCCTGGCAAAAACTGGAAGCAGATGGAGGGAGGGAAAATTAAAAGTCTTGGCCCTTACCCAGGCTTTGTCTGCTGCCTTCCTCCCTGCTCCCCTGGTTCACTTGTTTGTAGGACCTAATTGGGAGGGGAGGATTCACAGGAAGTCACCACCATCCTACTAGATTTGAAGCTTGATTTTTTAGTCCCCACAGGCTTGCTGCTTGTTCATGGAGGAATGTGTGTGGGTGTAGGTTTTGATCTACTTAACGGAGGAAAGCTTTATGAAATGAGGACCAATTGGAAGATTGTTTCCTAGATGAAAGGTCCGTCATCGAAGGATGATGAAATGGTAAAACATCCTCAGAGGAAGGCACAAAAGAGATGAGGGAGACATGGACGCAAAGAAAAGGTTGAGAGATCCTTTACTGTGGGTGAGATAGTATATAAGCATGTTCTTATTTAATCCCACCAGCAGTGTCGTGAGATAGATTACAAACACAGAAACCCAAACTCTACTTTGAGCAACCCAAGATAGAACTGCCCCTGTGAGTTTCCAAGACTGTAACACTCGATGATAGTAGAATACAGTGAACCCTCACCACTTCGCGCTTCGACTTCCGCGGCTTCACTCTATAGCGGTTTTTGCGTAACAGCGCATGCTCTGTCATTACTGCC
>NW_022111373.1:120556554-120562021 GCF_000313985.2 Echinops telfairi
CTATGAAAATATTTGATTTACAAATAAGGAATCCTACTTCGCGGAATTTCATTTATCACGGTAGGGTCTAGAACCGATTAACCGCGAAAAACGAGGGTTCACTGTACTACCTCGTCTTTCTCCTGAGGAATGATTTTGAACTTGCAGTTAGCAGCCCAATTTGTAACCACTATGCTGCCAGGGCTCTTGTGATAGATTATAGGTGATGGACTATAGATAGACATCTCACTATATAACAAAGGCATTGAGGCCATGAGTCTGGGCAGAAAAGATAATAGAGCTGGAATAGGAACCATAAGCTTACTCTTATTTCACCACATCAGCCTGACTATTCTGAATTGTCTTGTGTTCCTTCCTTCTCCCCAAATATGTGTTGAAATCCTATCTACTGTACCTGTAAAGATGATGCTGTTTGGAAACACGGATTTCTATATTGATAAAGTCATTCCATTGTAGAATGGATTCCAAGTCCAATCACCTGTGATTTATAAAAAGGCCAGAATAGACAGAGACATGCACAATGGGAAGAAGAACACAGGAACCTAAGGCAGATATGTCTACAAACACAGGAATGCCAAGCTGGCAGATATTAGCTGTGATTTAGTGGAGGAATTGCTATCTTCTATGAGGAAGACCTAACTTAATTCCCTGACAAGACACCGCAAGCACAGCTATCATCCATCGGTTACTAAGGGTTTGCATGCTGCTATGATGCTCAATAGGTTTCAGCAGAGCTGCAAAACCAAGATGGACTAGAAGAAAAGCGAGAATATCTCCTGCTGAAAACCAGCCAATGAAAAGCTTATGGAGCACAATCCTGAAATGGTGTTGGACAGGGCTGGGTCTCATTTCACTGGGCTTGGAGTTACCACTAGTTCATAGCAGCTAACAGAACTAGAAGCTGAAAATAGACAAAACGGGATTCCCCCTAGAACCAAGTTCTGAATTCAGACAGCTAGCCACTTGAACTGTGAGAAAAATTAATTTTTGGTTTTGGAAGACACCAATTGTGATATTTCTTGAACGGTGATTGTGGCAGTTAGGTGCCGTCAAGTTGGTTCTGACTCATAGCTGCCCCAAGTACAACACCATCAAACACTGCCCTTCCCCCCACTAGCCCGAGCAATTGCTGTTCTGTTTGAGCCCACTGCTGCAGCCACTGTGTCAATCCATCTCACTGAGGTCCTTCTCGTTTTCGCCGATCCTCTACTTTCCAACATAACGTCCCTTTGTGGGCACTGATCCCGCCTGATAACTCAAAAACCCCAAATTCACTGCCGTCGAGTCAATACTGACTCATAATGAGCCCCTGTGAGTTTCAAATGTTGGGATTATTTATGGGAGTAGAAAGCCCAGTGTTTCTCCCTCAGAGCTGCTGCCTTACTGCCGACGATGTGGTTCACAGACCACAGGTAACCACTACACCACCACTGATGCTTTGTGAAGAGTTTGTGCAGATAAATTCTCTGCATTCTCAGTTCTACCAAGCGTTCTGCCTGTATTTCCTACAAAATGGATTTGTTTGTTCTTCTGGCAGTTCATGGAACTTCCAGTGTTCTTTTCCAACATCATAATTCAGTTGTATCAATTCTTTTTTGGTATTCCTTATTCATTGTCCTACTGCCACATGCATATGAGGTGATTGACAATAACATGGCTTTGGGCAGGCATACCATATTTCTCTAAGTGATATATTTGCTCTTTAACACTTTAGATATGTCTTGTGCAGCAAATTTGACCAGTTCAATGCATAGTTTGATTTCTTGACTATTTCCATGATAAAGACCCTTAGTGCATTATGTGTTGGGGCGCTACCCACCAGATGGTCCTCGGGAGGAAGACGAGACTGTCTCCCCCCTAAAGATTTATAGCCTTAGAGACTCTAGGGAGAGTTCTCCTCTGTTCTGTGGAGTCACTGATGGTCAGCATTGACGCAGTGGCAGTTGATTGGTTTACTTTCATGAGTGTTGGTTGTGGATCCAAGGAAAACGAAATTCCTTGACAACTGCAATCTTTTCTCTTCTGATCATGGTGTTGTCTATTGGTCCAGGTATGGGCGTGTTATTGTTTGTTCTGTTTTTATAACATTGAGTTGTTATCTATGCTGAAAGCTGTATTCTTCTTCTTCATAAGTAAGGGCTCCAAGTCCTCTTGGCAAGCAACGCTCTGTACATCTCAAGCTATTAGTGCACCTTACTCACGCCAATCCCGAGATTGCCTAAGACAGACAGCGTCTTGAAAAGATAGATATGATTATGGTAGGAAGGATATGGATAGGCCAACTATTGAAAGAAACCTGGAAAATTTCCATAATACCTAGACACCAACTATTAAACCATAAAAACAATTAATTGAATGATTTCTACATAAAACTCTTATGACCTTGGCACTTCCCTGAAGTTAGTTCCTCTGCTTTAGCCCTATATTTTGTACTCATTCATACCCTAGATCTCTTAACTATTCCAAAAGCTTCCCTTACATGATCAAGCCCTCATCTGCTATCCATCCCCCCACCCCCACCCCACCAGGTTTAAAACAATATCATTGACAGCCATCCAGCAGGGGCAACACTCTGCATGGAGGTTTTCGTGGTCAAAGGTCACTTTGGAAAGTCTTGCTGGCTCTTCTGGAATGATCTTTTGAGATTCTTTATAACCTTCCAGCCTAGTGCAGCTTGACAAGACCACTTCAGATGGTCAATTTTTAGGGTAAAATTATGAACCACACTCTGAAACAGGAAGGCGAATGCTTCCTAACTAACTGCTTCCTTCTCTCCCTTTCTGTCTTTGACCTTGCTAGAACACTCTTGACTCTCATGCCCTGATTACCTTGCATCTCCGATGCAATTGTGCCTTATGGAATAAAAATCTGAGCGATGTGGCTGAGGGAGCACCTCCCTTAAACAATTAACCTTCTAATTCAGGAGGATTTTTATTACTGAGACCAGGTTCCATATCACTAGTTTAAAAAAAAACATTTTAAAAAGAGTGCCACCTTAATGGAGAACTGTGGAGCGTTGTGCTGAGGCATGTAAATCATCTTTGTAAATAGCTATTTACTAAGGATGAGCAGCAATTTGCGCTGGGTGGGAGGTAAAGAAAGAGGTTTCATCATTTAGTGGCAAGGTGCATATCCTTCTCCATTATCTGTGCTAATGGGGACAGTGATAACAAGGGTAATGGAGTCTCTAAGAAGTCCATGGAGGAATTTCAATCACTCCCTTTTATTTTTGTTGTTTTGGCTTCTTGTTAGTAGTGAAGGCAAATATTTTGCTAGAGTGACATTTTAGATTGTTTGTAGATTTCAATTACTAAGCTATTTCAGTTCTTTTTTTTCTCCCCGCAATTGAATACTAAAAAAATAAACAGATAAGAACCAGGTTGTAGTTTCAAAATAAAGGCAAGCTACTCAAACTGTACAATGAATATATAATACCAAACAAAGGTCTGATTTTTCCCTCTGTTGAATTGAATAAATTCAAATTGAATTGAATAAATGTTAGCATTTTGTGAACAAAGCATATCAAACACTTTTTCTAAAATTACCAGGGCATTTACTTGAAGAAATTATGTGATGTTATCAAGATGTAAAAGAGGTGGGATTTATTAAGGCCTGTCTCAAATTCTAGTCAAGAGCTAGAGCCAAGTCCACAGTGTCTGGTGTTCACCTGTGGAAAGCATTTCCCTATTTCTGCCCAGAATTTCAAACCAAAGCCTGAACATTCTCCAGATATAACCATTCAATTCTGATCATTATTGTTCATGTATATAAAAGATATATTACATATATACGTGTGTACACACACGCACACATAGACTATGAGTTAGATGGCAGTGAGTTCCGTTGTTTTTGTGTGTAAATGAATACTTCTATTTAATAGTATGTGTGCTTTTCAATATTATTAGGAAAAATGTTTTGAAAAGTAACAATTAAAAATAAGATAAATGCAATAAAATATTTTAAAAGACACAGATAAATCCCTTCCCCCAAGACCACATCTGCTTTCTACTCCATTCATACTTAATTAAACCATAAGCTTATTTATGTCCGAATCAGAATGCCTTCCATTCCAAGTCCAGAGAGTCATAGAGTTCTCCCCTAGCTTGGGCAGAAGGAGCTTCAAGTGATGCATCTTTTTAAAAGTCCCATGGATTCAAACATTCCTGCGCTAGCTATAGACCTTCTACCTGGTTAGAAACAACTCAGTCAAGGTCACTCCAGAATTTCCTGGATGTGCAAAACGTGCAAGTACTGAAATGATCACAAGAACTGGAAGAGGCCTGGGTCTAAGTCCTGGGAGGCTCAGAAGAAGGATGGCGAGCCCTTCGGAAGCCTGCTGTTGGAGGCAATTCGTGCCAGGACAGTGAAGAGCGACACACATTCAAAACCACCGTCTCTGAGCTGGCACCTTGCTTACTACTCTGCCAGTAAGGAGGTGCGATCCCTAGTCAGCCCACACACGGTCCTTGCTTTCTACGAGGGAGATTCACATTCTAGCTGGGCATTGGTCCATAATTTTTCTCATTCTGTTTGTCCCTCCAGGACACCCACATTTTACAAATTCAGGTTAATTTCAGCTTACCTCACTGGCCATCGCTGGACAAGGAAGCCCTGGTCTGATGCCCTGGCGAGTGAGCTTCTGTCTGTTTCCCTACAGCACACCAGAGCTACGGTCTTTTGGAGAAGTGTCTTCGGCTAGTTCCAGCAAATATCTCCTGCTATTTCTAATTTGCTCTACATTTTGGTCAGCCTCATCACAAAATTGTTTTCCCTCTTCCAAGTCAAACTGAACTGTGAAGGTGAACAATGTGGCTTCTTAACCCTTTGCGCATACTGAACCCCTCAATGTTTTGAATGGTTTTCAGCCAAATTTTCTGAGAAGTGAAAATAATTTATTAGTCTCTTTTTCTTCGTTGCTATTTTTACTTTGGATATCTCTTGCTTTTTTTTTTTTTTTTAAATGAATGGCTTAATTAACTCTGAATTTAGTGGGTTTTTTTTTCCCCTGAAATTAGAAGTCCCAGAAGTGTTTGATATTTGTCTGGAATTGTAATTCTTTGTTAAAGAGTAGGTTTGCTTAGCATTTCATTCAATGTACTTTCTCTGCATACCTATGAGTACTAGGTATGCTTACACAATGTCTAGTGCGCAGGGACAAACTGTCCCACATGGTAGCCTGGAGCCCTATGTAGCTCTGTTGAGTGCTTGAAATGTGGCCAATCCCACATGAGAAGTGATATAAGTATAAATGTATACTGAAATTCAAATATTTAGAATAAAAAATAAACAGTTAATTTTATATTAATTCATGCTGAAAGAGTACTTTAATAAATTGGATGTATTTTAATATATTTCAATATAAACAACACATATTATTAAAACAATTTTATCTATTTTTTTAAGTGGTTACTAAAAAAGTGTTTGAAGTGTGGTGCTGGTGAACAATATTAAAAACACTATGGACTGC
>NW_022111373.1:120564610-120572631 GCF_000313985.2 Echinops telfairi
AAGGAACCGGTATAGGTATAGTCCAAGTGGGGGAAGCAACTAGCAGGAAGACAGGGAGTAAGGATGTCTACGTGTTTTAAGGTAGACTAAGGACTTTAAAGGTGCTCTGACGGTGCAGTGGCACAAGTTCGGCTACTTATCACAGGGTCAGCTGTTTAAAACTACCAGCCACTCTTCAGGAGAAAGATGAGGCTTTCTACTCCCATAAAGATTTGCCATCTCGGAAACCCACAGGAGGGGTTCTACTCTTTACGATAGGGCCACTATGAGTCAGAATTGACTTGATGACAGTAGTTGTTTTTTGTTTTTTTTTTACTTTGGATGTAATTTTTTGGGTGATTTAGGGAATTGGAAGGAGATTCATGTCACGAGGATCATTTTAACATTTACTGTTCCTAGATATGTCCCCCACTAAGTCATGTGTTTGGGATGCTTGTGTGGTATAAAGTGGTAACGTGTTTAGTTATTAACTGTAAGGTTGGAGATTCAAGTCCACCTAGCGTTCCCTCAGAAGAAAGGTCTGGCCATCTATTTTTGAAATATCAGCCCTGGAAAACCCCACGGAACACGGTTCTACCCTGACACAGCAACTCATTTTTAAAGTTTCATCTTCTTCTGTAGTATAGGGGACAAAATGAGGTCCAAGCAGAAGCAGAATTTGCCATTTTTGTACAGTAACATGAAAGAGGACACGATGGCACCTGAAAGTCTAAGTATTTATCCTAAATGAATTGGTTTGTGATAACATTACCTGGCAGATGTAAAGTGTGCCCCTAGCCCCAACTATGTAGAAGCTTGAGGGGACGATGCAATGTATGATAAGGAATGAAGAAGCTCTATTTTCTTTCAACATCTTAGTACAGTCAAAGGATGCTACCTGAACATAAGGTGAATTGCTTATCTTCCATGATGGTACCTTTCATTCGAGAATAATAGAAAGATGTTGCACATGCATGTATATACTCCGTATGCTGGTATACATGATAGGATATACTATCATGTAGACGTTGAAGAAAGATGTTAAATAAAGCACATGGAAGAGAAACTATATTTACAGATGATAAATTATGAAAGGAAGAATTCATGAGGAGTAAGTAGCATGCTCCACTGCCTTATCAATTTGATATTAATTTAGACAAAACCAGTACTACCTTTTACTTTCAAACAATACTCCTATTTGGTGGGATAGGTGAGGGGAATGAGAAGTCGAAGGGTTTTGTTTTTTTTTTTTTGTCTTCTATTTCTTTATAATTTTAGTTTCTCCCCTGCCAACTCAAACCTAACAACAATTGTGAAGCTGGTGCAGGACCAGGAAGTGCTGTCCTGTTGGGGCCTTCACAGGGTCCGTGTGAATCCGATCTGATCCGATGGCACCGACCAGCAATAGCACCACCTCTCCACAACTTGGTGTAGCAAAGGAAACTGCCACCAAATACTGATCCTAAGATGTCAAGGGGCCTGTCATGGCCACACCCTGGGCTATTTTCTAGTTCATGAGGTCACAGCAGTTTTAATGAATAGCGTTTCCATGGCCTTGGACGTGTTGTATTTGTTGTACTTGCAGGTGAGGCTGTCCTTGTCTTGGCAGTTTTGCTTTGGATTCGGAACGCGATCTCAGTATCCTCTCCAGTCATTTCTTCTTTACTTCGTTGAATTCAAACTGGTATTCTGTTAGCTGCAGCCAAACTAGTCTTGACGAATTCCTGGGATATTTACTTGCAAAAGGAATACAGTTTTAGTAATGATGTTGGGAAGCAGTGCACAGTGGGCTCAAACTTAGCAATAGTTGGGAGGATGGCAATTGGGAGGGTCTTATTTGGTTCTGTAGTACACAGGGTGGCTATGAATCAGGACCGACGCCATGGCACCTAACAGCTGCATAGAAACAACAGAATTGAAATCTTTACTAGATTTTTTTTTTTAATTAAAAAAAATTTTTCTTCTTTACAAGCTTTCAAAACAGCAAAGAAACCATTTTGATGGTCAAGGTGTGCCTGATCCAGGCACAGTCTTTTCAGTCACCTCAGATGCATGCGAAAGTGGGAGGACTCAGAAGGAAGACATAAGAAGAAGGGATCCTGTGAATTATGGTGATGGGAAAGAATACTGAACACAGCTCACTGCCACAGACTCAGGCCCCACCCATAGTGACCTTATAGGACAGGGCAGAACTGCCCCTGTGGGTTTCCGAGACTGTAAATCTTTAGAGGAGTAGCAAGCCCCCTCTTTCCCCTTGAGCAGCTGGTTGTATCAAACTGTTGATGTTGCAATTAGTAGCCCAAGGTGTAAGCACTTGAAGAGTAAGGTGCGCCTGACCTAAGCTATGGTACTTTCAATTGCCTCATATGCACGTGAAAGTTGGACCTCCAATGAGGAAGACCGAAGGGTAATCGATGCATTTGAATTGTGGTGCTGGAGAAGAGTACTGAAAGAACCGTGGATTTCCAAAGAGACAAACAAATATCTCTTGGAAGAATCCAGCCTCCTAGAGGCAAGGATGGCAAGACTTCATCTCATGTACCTGAGACCTATTTTCAGGAGAGACTGGCCCCTGGAGAAGAGCATCATGTCAAGTGGAGGGGCAGTGACGAAGAGGAAGGCCTTCAACCAGATGGTTTGACACAGTGGCTGCAACAATGAGCTCAGACCTGACACTGACGGGGAGAATGGCGCAGGACCGGCAAGCGTTACCATTTGTTGTGCATCTTGAGTCTGAATCAACTTCACAGCACCTAACACCCAGGCCAACAAAACATGCGAACTGCACTATAGGCTGCCCCAAACAAACAAAAGAAATAAGTGCGTCTTCATGGAAATAGAGCCGAATGTCCCGTACGTAGCAGGACAGCAAGCCTTTTTCTTGCAACCTCTGGACATGTCATCAGCAGGGATCGGCATTTGGAGAAAGATGTCATACTTCAGATAGTAGAGGCTCCACTATGAGAAATGAGAAAACCCACGATGAATGAGGGGGACGGATATCATGGCTGCCACAATGAGCTCACATGTGCCTACTAATGTGCTGATAGTGCAGCGTCACAAGCAATGTCATACGCTGTTATCAAGTTGCTCTGTATTGGAGCTTACTGGACAGCACCTACCCATATCAACAATGGAATTGAAAAGCATGTGTCAGTCAACATTGCTTAGGACATTGTTATTATACAGTGTTATTTATGTATTGTCTCAACCAGGGAACATATTAGTAACCTAGGCTAAAGTTATTAGATAAGCGTAAACAAGTGAAATATGGTAGTTTTCTTATTCTTGATTTCTCCTCTAAGATCAGGGAAAGCCTCAATGATAAGAATTAGTGTGATTTTATCTGGCTCCCTTCCCATCTCTAATATCTGGATTCGACAGAGCAGCATCTCCATCTCCGTGGTGTTGGCATCTCTTTTCTGTGTCAATCCCTCCATAATCAGGAGGCAAAGATGGAGGCAGGGGTGATGGTCATGTCCATACAAGGACTTTCCTGATTAAATCAAGGCTTTGAAGAACATCTCCGAGGTGGTTTGATTCTGCTAAATATCCAGACCACTCTCTGAAGAAACATGTCATGAGATAGCAAGAGGGAAGTTAGGATAGTGGAAAGAATGGAAAACTTTGAGACTAGATTTATTTTTCCATGGCTTTTAATACTGCTTTCATAATGAGACAAAATGATCACTTCAGTGTCTTAGTTTGGGATTCCCCATGTGGGGGCCATCGACCCCTCTCCCCGCTCTTTCCATCATGCATTCTCTTCTCTCCCAGCTCCTGCATCATGTGTGCTTTAGCCTCCTGGATCCATCAAGGATTTGGATACTCACTTGCTACCATTCTTTTCAACTGTCACATCCAAACTCCTCAGCTCCTAATTTCAGTGAGTGCAGTTTTATATATTTCTGTTTCCAGATCTCTTAACAATCCATTTCAACGTGGCATTATGGGTAAGACCACACTATCCCTTTTTTACCAAATACCTATGATGCTATACTATTAGGATTCCCAAATTACTTACATTGCCAACAGCAAAGTCTTAGATCTTTGGATCCTGCTTTGTACAGTGTCCATGTAATGGATTAAGTGTTTGAAAACCGTATCTGAAGCATAATAGCCATAGCAGGTGATTAGAGTGAAAATGTCCCAACATCAATAGAGGTCCTACTGTATCAGCCAAATGTGCACATGGCTATATTATTAAACAGTGTCTCCTGGAGAATTGCATGTTTTTCTCAGGGCTGGTCTTTGGAACTAGGTGCTTCCAAGTGTATAGAATGTTTCAGTGTTCACAGTGAAATGTTTCGCTGAAGTTTTCGGCCAGAATATGCAAAAGTAACAGAAACTTCTGTTTCTAAAGCCATAGCCCTATTTAGGAAGGTTGGCTCCTGAAGTCTTTCGTCTCCAATTTTTTGAAATATATAGACGTTTTTCAGAACTGCTGGCTACATTCAAGGTAGGGTATTATAATTAAATTAATACCTATCACTGACAACTTGCCAGGCTACAATCAAAGAAATTAGAGTTCCAAGAAACTGAGTAAACAGAAAATTATCATCTTCAATTATTTTTAAAAGCGTTGATGTCAATCTCATGCAACTAAAAAGGAAAACGAACACGTTTTAACTACATGTCAATGATGCCATCAATAAAGTACATATTGTCAAAGAGTTATGTGGTGTGTAAGAAGTATAGAAACCAGGTGTGCTTCGAAGTTAACAAGAACCCTGATCACGCATTAGGCTGCTCACTGAAAGGTCAGCATCGGGAGCCCACTAATTGCTCTGCAGGTGAAAGATGAAGAAGTCTGCTTCCGTAAAGGGTTCCAGGCTCAGAAACCTTAGGGAACAATTACTGATGCCACTCTAGGCCAGGGGTTGGCAAACTTTTGAGAGAGAAGAGCCAGTCCGGTCCCTCACAACAATGAACACTTATTCGAGAACCACAAATGTATTTTTACAAACACAAGAGAGCACTAACATCTGGAAAGGAAGCTATGATGTTTTATTTTCAATTCTTTCCCCCGAGTCACAGGAGTCGATCAGTTTATTGGTCGCTGCTCTAGCCTCGTCCGTTGCTCTAAGTTGGAATCGATTTGACAGGAATTGGCTAGGTTTGGGGTTTTCCTGAGTTAAAATTAGTATGACCAACTTACATTTGTATTAGGGCCTAGACTTTCCTGCCTTTCCCTCAACTAGAATCAAACATATAGGAAGGATAACTGTGACTCCAGTCCCTGGCTAAAATAGAAATAGCCAACTCATTCAATACGCACGCCAGTCTGTTTACTATATTTAGATCATATGAAACAGTGGACTCAAACCCAAACCAAATTCACTGCCATTGAATCAATTCTGACAGGACAGGGTACAACTGCCCCTGTGGGTTTCCAGACTGTAACTCTTCACAGCAGTAGAAAGCCCTGTCCTTCCCACCACGGAGTGCGCTGGTGGTTTTGAACTGCTGCCCTTGCAATGGGCAGCCCAACATGTAACCACTACACTACCTGGTTTCCTGCTAGGTGCCCGAGAACAGCAAAAATGTGCTTTCTCGCAATTCTGGAAGCGAGATGTCTGAAATCATAATATAGACAGGGCGTATTTGCTCTGAGCTTCTGAAGATAATCCATCCTTCCTTATGCCTCTCTAGCTTTGGTGGCGATCTGTGGCATTCCTTGATCTAGAGCTAACTCATTTTCCTTTCTGCCTCAGCTCCACATGGCTTCTCTGCTCTTGGTTAAAACACAACTCACTGGATTAGAGCACTTTGAATCTAGTATGGCCTCATCTTAACTTCGTTACATCTGCAAAGACCCTTTTCAAGTAATAGGTGACATTCACAGGTATTGGGGGGGGTGATTTAAGGCATCAGTGCATCATTCGGGGCTAACACAACTCAAACCAAAACCGAGGCCCGAGTTCTGAGAGAGCTATTACACTTAGAATACTGCTTCCATTTATTAGTTAAAACTCTCAGGACAGTGCATGAGGAATATGTTAATAAGATTCAAGGATGACTTTAATGTTACTCTTAATGGTATTGATGTCCAGTCTTTGAGCAAGTGTAAGTGCAGTGCCTGGCATGTGCACATGCATTGCATTGAGATTTTCAAGAATTTGGATATTAGTTGGAAGCAATACAAAAGTTAATAAGATGGTGACTGCTCTCAAGGAATTCATAACACGAGAGATCTGATAAATAAGGGAACAAAAATAATGCTACAATAGATCGTTTTGCTTACAGTTGTATCTTAAGAAATCAGCCTATTGTTTTGGATCCACAAAAGACTGGTGCAGAGTCCTGGCATGTTACCAAAGGTTAATACACTTGACTGGTACCCAAAAGGTTGGAGGGTTGAGTCCACGCAGAGGTATGCCAGAAATAAGGTGAGGTGTTGGGCTTCAAAAAACCAGCCGCTGGAAACACAGGGAATCCAGGACAGATAAAACCCTCACGACCAATATTGAGAGTAGCCATACCAGGAGAGGAAGGGGAAGGTGGGGGGAGAAAGGGGAGACCAATTACAATGATCTATATATGACCCCCTCCCTGGGGGATGGACAACAAAAAAGTGGGTGAAGGGAGACATTGGTCAGTGTAAGACATGAAAAAATAATAATTTATAAATTATTGAGGGTCATGAGGGAGGGAGGGAGGGGAAAATGAGGAGCTGATACCAAGGAGTCAAGTGGAAAGCAGATGTTTTGAGAATGATGATGGCAACAATTGTACAAACGTGCTTGACACGATGGGTGGATGGATGGATTGTGATAAGAATTGTATAACCCCCCAATAAAATGATGAAAAAACAAAATCAAACCAAAATTCTATGGAGCACAGTTTTTGTGCTAATAAAAGAGAGCCATCTAAAGTATCGTGGACAAAACCGCTTGAAAGACTTGAGTTGAGGAGGGCTCAGAGATTTGATCTTGAAGGTGAGTGAAAGTTTGCCAAGCCTTTAAGAAAAAGAGGTTGTTTCAGGAATACAGAGCAGAATTGCAACAACGTGAAATTATAAAATAATATTGGTGTAGCTGGGGATGAATTTGTCAGGCTGGACTTAGATTACATAGGGAAAACAACTACGTAAGTGATACTGGTAAAATATGGCAAGTCTAGAGGGTTTGGTCCTCATATCCCATTTGAAGGTGCTCAAACTCTACACTCCGGATAGCACAGTCATTGTAGGCTTTGAAATGAGAATCCTATAAGCAGATTTATGAACTTGGGAAACACTGCGAAGACAGGCTGATGGTAGAAGACTCAGGTAAGGAGGCAGGGTAAAGACTATTCCAGGAGATTGTGAAGAATACACTGAGGAAGTGACGCAAAGTCAGGGGAAATGACATCCCTGGTGACTGATTGCACATGGGGTGCAGGAGAGGAGAGGTAAGTATTCCCTGCAATTTTTCTAGGGTAATTTTCCATCTTGGCAACTTTGGGGACCAATTTCTCATATAGCACAGGTCTCTTCATGCATCTTTGAGCACAGCTACATAAAATAAATTGGATTAAATGGAACCTATTTTACAATTCAACCTCATATTTGCCAGTGTTAAAAAATGAATTTGATAGGGCACTTTCAACTAAGAACTGATGAGTCATAAATCACCAACAATAACCTTCGGCCCTTGGTGAATCTCTCCCCATTCTTCAGCACCTGTCAGAATCCAGGTTAACATCAAAGGCTTGGGGGAGTTTGAGAAGATAACAACCCTGGCATCCTGTAAACACTGCACAAATGCAATAGAGCACCACAGAGTAATTATCTTAAAGACATTAATATTCCTTCCTGGGGTAGAGAGCACTTAGCCCCATGATTTAACACATGGTAAGCATTCACCAAAAATCATCACAATAGGTAATGCTATGACAAACAGTAAAGATTGACGTTGTCAAGGATTATAGCTTGTTTGGATCCACAATCAATGCTCAGGGAAGCTAACAGTCAAGTCATCAAACCACATGTGGCACTGGGTAAATCTGCTGCCCCCTTGACCTCTTTAAAGTGTTGAAAAGCTACTTTAACAAGGAAGATA
>NW_022111373.1:120574523-120580225 GCF_000313985.2 Echinops telfairi
CCTGCAGGAGTCTAAAATCTCCGTATAACACAGTTTGAAGTGCACATGTCTGCTCATAGGCAAATTTGTTTCTCCTGTTTTTATAAAGGTGAGCTCAAGTGTTGCAAGTATCTGCTGAAAACGTCATATGACGCCTGTGAAGATGATTAATGCCACAGTGCTCTAAGTAGGAATTCCCAACACTTGACCTCACCACAACAGCAGGAAGAAAAAACAAATATATGGCTTAGTGGACCCATACCATTCAGTTGTGCTATTCAAGCACCGAGTGTACCTTCCCTGGCTGTTAGATGAACCCATGTGCAATATGTGCATCCTTCAAAACACTTTGTTTTTGAAGACGCACTCGGCTATTAATTTTTAAATGTGTTGGACAAGAGGGTCATCATTGTTCTTTCTTGAGAGCAACCTGCATATGACAATCTACATCAGTAGTCAACCAGAGCCATGGACATGAGTGTCTCTACCATCCTGCTCAAGCATGCCACAGGCGTATAGTGCTTTCCATTTGGGCCCCAGATAGCAACATTCACTTTCTCTTAAGGCGATTTCAGTTCATGTTTACAGTTTTCTTACATAATAAACCGCTTCTTCCAGAGAAAGGGAACATTAGGGAGGCATTTTCAGACCACTTCCGAGTATCATCAAGCAGTCAGTGATTGGGAATATGGTCATCAGCTGGTCCATGCCATGGTTTGGCAAGGCTCTGCGATGATGAACAAATACAGTCCATTGCACCCCACAACGGTTCCAATTTTATTTTTGAGAAGTGGTCAGAAACAGACAAAAAAGCTTGTTTTTGCCAACTGATTTGGCTTTTAGGAGGTTGCTTGCCAGGGCAAGATTCTGGGACATAGAGGGGAATGCTCGTTTGATCTCCATTAGACAATTTTTGTAGAGAGTGATTTTCACAGGTTAGACAAATTGGCCCTATGATAGGCCCATGTACATATCATGTATCATGCTCTCCCCTTGACTGTGGACTGGAATTGTGTCTCGCTCCTAATCAGTAGAATATAACAAAGCCAAAGGGTGCCACTTCCCATTATTAGATGATTTGTATTTGTTTGTGGAGGCCTGGCAGTGTAGTAGGTCAGGAGTTGGGCTGACAACCTCAAGGTCAACAGTTCAAATCCACCTGCTCTTCAGGTGAAAGATGTAACTTTCTGCTCCCTCAAACAGTTGCAGTTTCAGAAACTCACAGGGCAGGTTGCCCCTGTCCTATAGGGTCGCACTGAGTGAGAGAGAATTCATTTGATGGCTGGGCATTTGTTTTATTATATTTGTATGTAGGCGTCCCTGGGTAATGCCGACAGTAGATGTAATATCTGCCAACAGAAAGGTTGGAAGTTTGAGCTCACTTAAATGTACATCACAAGTAAAGGCCGATGATCTAAGTCTGAGAAGTTAGCCATTAAAACGCCATAGGGTTCTACTTTGACATCTTTGAGGTCACCATGGTTTGGATTGAGCCGAAGCCAACTTTGTATGTATTCATGTAGGTTTGTCTCCATCTTTGTCTTGCTAGCCTTAAGTGCAGATTCCTCTGATGACCTTGAAGAAAGAAACAAGCTGCTGTGATATGAACAGCATATGGAGTGATCCACGTGACAGGGGAATGCAGGTGACTGCTAAGAACTGGAGGGCTCAGTCTCTAGCTATAAGCAACGGCATTCTGTCAACCTCCAGATGAGCTTGGAAGAAGACCCTGAATCCTCTAAGACGGTGCATGCGGCGCAGCCGACCCCTGGAATGCAACCTTGTGAGACCTTGACTGGAAGATTCATGGGAGCTGCTGCCTGGACTCCTGACACACACAAACGATGAAAGAATAAATGGATTTTTGGTAATTTGGGAATTAAGTAATAGAAAACTAGTACAAAGGAACCAGTTATTTGGATCTACTAGGGCCTTATTTCTGTCTTTTTCTTTCTCTCAAGTGATCATGCAAATCATGCCGGTATGTTCCATTATAAAGCCTCCCAGGAACTATCCTTCCCAATTACCTGTAAAAATAGTGCCTTCATTCTTCTCTATATCGTTCTTTAAAAGGAGTTGCTGAGTGGCCTCTGCTTGTTGTCCAGGAGGCATTTTCCCCAACACTTATTACTATTGATTTAGACTTGCAGCATTTATCTATCTATCTGATGAATAAACAAAAGGCAATTAAATAAGTTTTAGGCATATAAAGAGATGTGCTCTCACCAGGTATCTTGGATTGAGAAAGAAAGCTTTGTAGATGATTTCGAAAACCAGAGAAGTTTCCAGTGTCATGAGTGACCACTTGGAAATATACCCAGTAACTTCTTGTTCCCTTGTTCTTTCCTCTACCTCTTTTTCTTCTTGTTCTATATCCAGGCCACCGTATTTCATTCCACCACTGGGAGTTCTTTGGCAGATACATCCTGTCTCTAATGGTTTAGAGAGTGTTTTTATTATGAACTGTAATCTACAAAAAGGCGCCCAGGTGATGGAGTGGTTATGTAATGGGCTGCAATCTGCAAGGTTAGGATTTCAAACATCACGAGAAAGACAGGGGTTTCTACTTCCATAAAGAATTACAGCCTGCGAAGCCCACAGGGGCCATTCTACTCTATCCTATAAGGTCGCCGTGATTCAGAATTGACCCGAGGACAGTGAATGAGTATGAAAGATAATTTACAAAGTGAGAGTTTTTGGTGACTCACACCAGCGAGTGTCCTGTCCAACTCTTAGGGAAGTTCCAGGAACATCGAAATCGAGGCAGGCAAAAGAAAACCACATTTACTGAAGGATTTTATTGGCTCTCATACAACCCTCAATTTGGGTCTTTCTGTAGAGTTAACATTGAACTTGAGGAAGATCCTCAGGTGTGATACCCAAACACCCAAACTGATTCTGTGCCATTATTGTATGCTTTTCTTTTGCTCTGGAAAAGCAACAGAGTGCCAGCTATTATTTGATTCTGAACGAGGCAAGTTTGTAGGTATGTGGATTTCCCCACGTGGCCATTTTTAATGGGAGTGCAAAAGATTGACTTCCATGGCTTCTGCTGAAAGGTTTTCAATATCCTGCCTCTGATGGAGCTAAGGAGAGCTCTTCTGTCATTGTCACGCCAGCCCAAAGTAAAATGTATTTACTTAATGATGAGAAATAATTCCCAGCTCTCTCCACCTGGGCGGAGTGAAAAATGGCTCACCCACTTTGAATCACCCAGTTCTCTGAATGTCAATAACGGAAGCAGATCTTATAAATGACAACAAGAGTGACATCATCTTTAGACTTCTGTGTTGAGGGCCCACCCAAAATGATCTCTTAGACCAAGGGACTAAATAAAGAAATTCAAACCAAAGGATGGCTGGAGATTCTCCTGTCTGTAAATAGAGTGAATGTCCTCAGACAATATACAGTAATAAAGGAAATAACCATTCAATCGGGGTACTTATTTTGAAGAGCAAGTTCACCATCCAAATGATTATGGGAGACATTTATTTGACCGACTTAAAGAGATACTCTATGTTAACTCGTTAATGGTTTAAAGAGAGCGCGTCATGTCAGTGGCTGACAGATTGCTGTGTAGCTCGACCTGAGTAACAGGCACGACACACAAGCCGAGGCTGTCAGTCAAGCAGGTGTCAACGTTGCAAAAGCCAGAACACGTCCTTTTCTATTATTGAAGAGCATTGTCATGTTGGCAGATTCAGGGACAGTGTCTGGAAAAAAAAATCGTGCACGTAGAAGTATCTTATTCCCCAGATCTGCTTCACGCCTTTTCTCCCGAGGCGGCAGGCCTCCAAGGTCATTGCTGGTCATTAGAATCCATTAAAAATTAGGAAAACTGATCTTCGCCCCCCTCCACATGTGTCCGCATTAGGTGGCACCTGGATGGTAAGCTTGTTAATAATTTAAAACTTGGCCTGGATGTGTTTCCGAGAAACTTCACAGTTGGGAGAAAAAGAACCTATCCAGGTTACCCCAGAGGAGAAAACAAATTACCTTCTGCCTTCCTGACATCTTATTCTCCCGAAGTGCACCTGGCCAGTCTCCACCTGGCAGGGCTCTCAATCACCTGGATGGAAAGGGAGTTGAGGTGATCCCCCCAACAACGGATGAGGTTCAGTCTCACCACTGCTCTAATAGAATGTGCTCTCCCGCGGAACCGTCTCCAGAATAGGCATCTGTCTTGCAGGAGCAAGTAGGCTGCATAGGTTCCTTTTTTACACCACCGAGCAAAGGCATATTTTCCTGTTTCCTCATTGACTTACCCATACTATTATCCATAGATTGCCTTTATCATTATGTCTAGTTTTATGAATAATACTTGAGTACTGCAGCCAGCTTCATGTGGCGTTTGTGTAGGAATTTTATTTCCTATATAGATGGACCAGAAATAAAGCTTTTCTTAATGATGAGGGTGTTTATTTTCCTTCTGAGACGTTCAGTGTTTTAAAATCAGATACGAGAGAGTAATATGATGGACGGTGCACTGTGTATGCACAAAATGATAAGGAAAAGCAGTTAACTTTCTTTTTTGCATAAAAAAATCTGTCAGATGATGATTAAAAGTTGGTTCAAACCATTGATTTGAATTCCCCAGAATGGTAAATTCGAATATCCCTGGCAATCGCTCTCTATTTCTATGCCGGACCCTTGTCCAGAGAACTGAATAATGCAAAATTTGAAAAGATTCCGTTACTAAACAGCAGTCTCTGGAGAATGACCGCCAAGTTTCCATTTAGATCAGACTTCTGGTGCAAGTTAAGAAGGAAAAATCGCAAAGTGAAGAGTCTATTTCTATTTAAATAATTTCACTACCTCACCAGTGCTAATTTTCTGTAATGTCCCTAAGACGGAAAGCAGACACTTTCTACTTCCTCCTCTCTTGTGATCAAAAAGTTCCAAATCAGACTTGCAAATCTCCTTCTCATCACATCAGTGGAGCTGCCAGATAAGAAAGTCTTGTCGGAAGAGGGGACAGCCAGGGTGCATGCATTAATGTCATTGTCCTCTAATTGAAGAGGTGACTCCTTTTGTATGGAAAATCACTAAGCCTGAGACTGTGATCATATCTGCAACTCATGGCTGAATGGTGCAACGGTATTTACACATTCAAGAATACCAGGATGATGGAAAGTACTATAAACTATGGAATCTACACTTTGAAGTTTAAGATGATGATGATTGTACTTGAGATGGCGACTGGTGGCTGCCTCCTCCTGTGACTTATCGGGAAGAGCTTCTCAAAAGGACATTTCCCATACTTGGCTTGCTGCTTTGCCTGTGGAATCCTGAGCTCCGAAGTCATGGCTGGTCATAATACGTTCTTTACGGGTCGTGACAAACCCACCTTGCTGTTCTGGCACAAGCACAGTCCGGTTATAGCGATTATACCCTTTGACCTCTGCAGGCAGAAGGGGTGCTAATTCTGAAATATCACCGATATCTAAATAAGCGATGTTTGCCTGAAGCCAAGGACACAGTTGGAGGGAACAGAATCAGACCCATCCTTAGCAGGTGGTGACCCCTTCTGTTGGATAGCTTGCCTTAGAATAGCATTCTCTTAGCCTTTTATGACATCACGCTTGTAAGCTTCAATTTTCTTACCTGTAAAAGACTGTCCATTGGGCTTTTGTGTCATCGGGATAGATTGGGATGAACTATGTGAAAGCAGATTTGAGGATGTGTAAAATGGAAAGGAAGTGAACATTGTTTTTATTAGAGCC
>NW_022111373.1:120580657-120614506 GCF_000313985.2 Echinops telfairi
TTACTTATTCGGAGAGACCTAATGACCTCCACCAATCATTCTGCCAATCTCTGCCAATGGAAAAGTCTAGTGCTTCATTTTACCTTGCTGTTTTGTTCATATAGCCTGGATATATTAAATATCCTAAAAAGGCACGCATATACATCAAGCACCTAGGCTGGAATGAACCCCAAAGGGACTAACTCTAATTTTTGCCACTATTTTTAGAAAATAGCCCCTGTGGTTTGGATGTATGTACTTTAGCTTCTTCAGTGTAAACCCCCCTTGCCCTGCTATTCTCCTATTGTTGGCAGTATCCCTCAGATAATGACCTGCCAACCTAACCTGACTTACTATGCAGCATAATCAAAGCAGGTGAGTACCAGCCTCTAGGAGAATCATATTTCCTGCTTCTCAGTTTAATGTATGTGTGTCATAGGAACTCCCTGCAAAATTGTGCCTAGGGGCTTCAGGATCCAAGTCAAAGCGATTCATAAAATGGATGCGTTATAAATCTAGCTGTGGAAGATTGATGTTAAGGCTCCTTAAATGCTTGCTAAGTCCATTCACGAGCGGGGATGGTACAGTTATCTCCTTTTTAGTAGCCTGCCGTTTTAGTGCTCTTTAAAGAAATCATTAAAGATATTTGAAGTTGTCAGAATCAGAGAGCTTGTATTTTGGAGGGATTCCAGAAAGAAATGCCTTCTACAGTAAAGCTCCCAAGATGATTTAGGTCTAGCAAAAGTCTACCTAGTTAAATGGACTAATTCAAGGCTTTTAAAATCACAAATATGGTCTCTTAGGTTTAACCCATTAATGCATCTACTTACGTTTGAGTTTTTAGTGCCTTATATGAGTCAGGGACTATTCTAGGTGCTTTTTTCTCAAGAGGAAATGAGACACATGCAAGATCCCTGCTTTCATGAGGATTCTAGTACAGTCATCTGAGATTGTTAATCACCAAATAGCTGGCTCTAAGTCATGGTCAACTTAAGTATAACAGAATAAGATGTTGTCTAGTCCTGAAGCTTCTTCATATGCTTAAGCAAGCTTAAGGTGAATCATATGAATCACCACAATCAACTTATATCCTATGGGGAAAGGTGGATATGAATTCTCTGATGTCATTGGCGGACATTGGTATGTTGTATGTTTGATTCCCCATTTATGCTGTTAACTACTATTGAGTTGGCTCTGACTCATGAAAACCCCATGCACAATGGGGTCAGGTCTTTATCATGAGAGTGTCAGTGGTTGAGTTTTAAATATGGAGAGCTAAGTCTTTCTTCTGATAAGTATTAAGTCCCTGCCATTGAGTTGTGGTTGAGTTTTAAATATAGGGAACTAAGTCTTTCTTCTGATAAGTATTAGCTCCCTGCCATTGAGTTGATGCTGGCTTAGAGCCTCCATATAATATAGAACTGTCTCATAGCGTTTCCACGGCTATGAGCTTTCTGAAAGCAGACTGTGTGGCAGGTTTATACCTCTAGTTTAAATAAATAATAAATATATAAACCTCTAGTTTTCACTTAGCAGCCAAGAGCTTACCCATCATGCCACCAGCCCTCCCTAGATATCGTGTGTGATGTGTGTTGGCCGCCATTGAGTCGGCTCCTGCTGACAGCAACCACAGCAGAAGGAACACGGCCCAGTTCTGTGTCATGCTCACAGCGACTGCAAACCTTGAGCCCCTCATTGCAGCCCTTGTGTCAATGCATCGCGTTGCATAGCTTCCTCTTTATCAAGCGCGATGCTCTTCTCCAGGCATGGTCTCTTCTGATAACATGTCAAAGTACCCAAGAAGAAGTCCTTGTGGCCTCACTTATTCTTCATGCAGTATCACATGCATACGAGGCAATTGAACACACCACAGCTTGGGGAAGGTACAGCTTAATCCTCAAAGGGGCATCTTTGCTCTATAACGTCTTATTTTTACTTAACTAAAAAAAAAAAAAATCACTGTGCATCAGGTGAAGGAGTCCAGAGCAAATAACCAGTTTTATATTCGATAGTTTGTACACCTTTTGTTTCGATGCATGCAACTCAATCCCTCAATGCACCATCTTTGATCCCATTTCCTCCTAGGGCTTCCTGTTTCCATTCCTTCCTTCCTCACCCTCTGTCTTCGGGTAACTGCTGGCCTTCAGACCTTCAGTGGATGATTATTCTGATACAGGGGGCAAGTTCAGTTCCAGACCTGGAGGATGACTAAGGGAAATAGCCTCGGGGGTTCCATCTTTCTCTATCTGACCTGTTCATTTGGTGTCTTTAGATTTTGAGTTTCTATTACATAGTTTTCTCCCACTCTATCTAGGACCTTCTGATGTGATTGGTTTCAGAGAAGTTGGTAGTGAACTTGAAGTTGCAGGGAAGTTGGTAGTCAGGAGCCAGCTAGGTCTGTTGGTCTGTGGAGACATGCTTGGTTGGTCTATCAGTCCATTGGACTAATTTTTTCTAAGGAACACTGGTAGCACAGTGCTTGGGAGTTGGGCTGTTAACTGTAACGTCAACAGTCACTCTGTGGGAGAAACAGGAGAATTATTTCTACATGCCCTTCCGTTGTTATCACTCTTCTCCAATCAGTAGCTGCACCTTAGAGAGCTGCTCACAAGCTTTTAGGATCCAACTGCTGCTCACCACAGTAGGATATAGAACATTGTCTTTGTAAACTCTTTATGCCGCTGCATCTTGCTGTCTCCCCAGGACTATGGTCCTGATCTCTTGCATCCAGTGCTCTTTCCTTCAAGACTATGCAGAAGAAGCTTTTGTAACTCTGCCCCCTGAATGCTCCACTGTATTTACAAATATATTTTCATCAAAGACAGATACATAAAAATGAGGACCTGCTTTCAAACCTGTATATATTCGTAGGTGTACTGAAACTGTCCTTCCCACACCTGCTCAGCTGGTGTGTCTAGCCAAGTATGTATTCCTAGATCACCATGCCTGCAGGTTTGTATATATAATTTGTGGCTTTTAACTCTTGCAAACCTTCCCTGCCTCCATCATATTTTCCTAACCATCTTTTTATCCTATCTTGCCTTCCCCATCACTCAAGTTAATACTTGTCTACACTCTAGCCTGACACTTCCCCCTTCCCTAATTTCCATTCTAACTGATTAGAACCATCAAAGAGTGTTACATTTAGTGTGAAAATATTTCCTTGACTTTTTATAATTATGATTTTGTACAATATTTTCCCCTTTTGATTGATTAATTTCACTCAGCATAATGTCCTCCGGGTTCATTCATGTTAGTAGATGTTTTTGCAAATTCTTTGTTATTCTTTAAGGTTGTATGGTGGTCCATTGTATGTATGTACCATAGTTTATTCATCCATGCATCCACTGGTGGGCATTTATGTTGTCTCAATATTTTTGCTAGTTTAAGTATCGCTGTGATGATCATGAATGTGCACATATCTGTGTCATTCATTGATCTTATTTCTCTAATATAGATAAAGAGACGCAAATTTGCTGTTGTCATTAGGTGCTGTTGAATCGATTACCGCCCATGTGTAGAACAGATAGAAATAATGCCCAATGGTTGCACCATCAGCCCATTAGTGCAGCCACTGTGTCAAGCCATCTCACTAAGGCTCTATTTCTTTTATACTGCCCTTCGACTCTGGAACACATGATGTTCTTTTCCAGGGAATGCTCTCCTGACATGTCCCAATTATGTGAGAGGAGAGCTTGCCATCTTCTCTTCTAAAAAGCATTCTGAATGCATTTCTTCCAAGGCAATGTTTTGTTCCTTTGGCAGTCCCTGGTACCAGCCACTCCTTGGGACAAAGTTGAGGTTTTCTACTCCCATAAAGAGTTACAGTCCTGGACAAGGACAGTGCTACCCTGTCCTATAGGGCATGATGAGTGGGAAAGAACTTGATGGCTATGAGTTTTGAGTGTTTGAGCATTTCTTCCATGAACATTGATTGTGAATCTAAGTAAAATAAAACATCTGGCAGCTTTATTCCCCGCCCCCCGCCCCCCTTATCACAATGCTATCTAGTAGCCCAGTTGTGAGGATTGTGATTTTCTTCACATTGAATTACAGCTGTCTATTCCTTCCAGTTTCTTTTGACTCTTCCCATGTCATTCCATAGTTTCCCATAGAACTGTCCAGTATTGCAGCTTGAGGCTTGCGTTTTTTCCTTCCGTTATTTCAACTCATGATATACTTAGTGTCTTCTTCCTTTTGGCTTTTTAACTCCATGTCTTTACACATTTCTTTATAATGCATTACTTTGTCTTCTCAAGATGCCTTTTGAAATTTCCTGTTCAATTCTTTTATTTCATCATTTCTTCCATTTTCTTTATCCACTCTATATTCAAGAGCAAGTTTCAGAATCTCTGACATCCCCATTGGCCTTTTCCTTCCTATTTTTAAAAATTTTCATTTTAAGTGTAACATTCTTGATGTCATCCTACAACTATCATTAGTGTTCAACGCATAAAGTTCATTCTTGAGATAGTTTCTAAGTTTAGATGTAGTGTAATCAAGGTTGTATATTGTCTGTCATGAATTTGTCCTAATTTTCTTCAAATTCAACCTCAACGGGCTTGTCTATGAACAACTGATGGTCTGTTCCTCAGTCTGCCCCTGGGCTGGGCTGGGCTGATACTGAGTTTCACCATTGTCTCTGCCCACAAATGTAGTCACCTTGACTCCTGTGCATTCTATGAAGTCTACATGGATAGTCATTCTTTATGTTGCTGAAGAACCCATTGTCTTGATCTATGGTCTCCAGCTTTGTTTCTATCACCAAAGCCTTATTTTCAAAATAATTATCCTTCCTCTTTATTTCTAACTTTTGCATTCCAATAACAAGCAATTAGTAATTCCTCTTGATTGCATGTTTGATCAATATTAGACTAAAGAAAGTGGTAGAATTTTAAAATTTCTTCATCACTGGCTTTAGTGATTAGTGCATAAACTTGAATACAAGTTGTATTAATGGATCTTTCTTGTAGGCATACAGATGATATCTTATCCCAGATAACATCTTGAAATGTTCTTCATTTAGGTAATTAAGGCAATGCCATTTTTTTTGAATTTGTCATTTAATTCACAGCAAATCAGGTGATTGTCTGATTAAAAATTGCCAGTATCCATCAACTGGAGCTCATTAGGGCTTGGGACATAGATTATAATGGTTTTCTTTTTCATTTTTGAAGACTTCCAATTTTACTAGATTCATATTTCATACATTTTATGTTCTGATGACTAATAGATGTTTGCAACTAGTAGAAGTTTTGATTATTAGTGAAAGTTTTCAACTGTTTCTTCTAAATTTTAGTTGTGCCCCATCAGTAGGTGGAGGGTCCCAAAGCTTGGCTCTATCCCTGTCATTACTGTTGACTCTGCTTCCAGGAGGCAGCTCTTCCCCTATCACATTTTGAGAGCTTTCCAACCTAGGGGTTCATCTTCAGTCAACAGTCTGATGCAATTCATACAATTTTCACTGACAAGTCCATAGAAGTGGCTTCCTTCTCCCTATTCTTCCTTCCTAGAATGCTCTTAGTCTGGAAGCACCACTGAAACCAATGGATGGCCCTGCTAGTACTTGAAATACCAGTGGCATCGTTTTCCGCATCAGAGCAGCACACAAGCCAACCACAGTACCAGCCACTGACAGATGAGATGTGGATGATACATTTTAGTGATGCTATAACAATATAGACAATGCACTGTTATAATGCAGCTGACTTAAACTGAGAAAACACATAGGTGCTGTGAGAATGGCAAATGGATTCATGCAGATCTTTTCAGAGAGACTTGTAGGTGCACAAACGTTTCTGGACAAGGAGGTAGGTGAGCTTCTTAAGATTTTTGTTAATAAGCTTATTTACTGATAGACAATGCTATTTCACCCCAAAATCTTAGACTAATGTGTGTTCCCAGGTCAATTGGAGTATTGGGTGCGGTGGTGGGGAGAGTTGACCACTTTCAGTTTCCAAATTCCCTTGCCACCCTACTGTTGTCTATCTCTTTATTCCTCATGAACCGGCAATGGCTGAGATTGTCCTAACGAAATGGCATTGGGCTAGGTCTTTCAGGAAGGAAGACGAAGATGGATTAGACAGGTTGCCTGACGTTGAAATTGACTGAGCAGCAACAGGTGTTACTCTTGAGACACTCTCCTAAGCTATAGCTATAGAGTGGTGAATCTCAGGTTAAATGCCGATAAAAGATTAAAATAGCGTTTTGTGATTACAGATGCTTTTTCACAGGATAGTAGCTGGTGAGTTGCTAAATGAATTGCACAGTCAGTTCTTTGGTGCATTTTATTGGGCATAGGAGGATAGGTTCCATCATTCTTGTGCCCAAGATGCTCCTCTTCAGGAGTGATGATAGCTGGGTTTTCTCTCTCTCTCTCTGTCCATTAAGATCCCAGCCAGCACAGGGTAGGGAAAGAAGAGCATTTTAGTGATCTTCTCCAATTCTCCTTTTCACTCTGCCTTCTTACTAAGTAAACATGCCCCTTTGGTGAGAGCTCTTTCCCACAATTTGACAATTCATCACCCATCTCTGGGTGTCTCCCTTTTGCTTTTAAGATCCATGTTCAGACATTTATCTTCTCGGAGGTGAACAGTGAAGTGAGAACATCTTTAAATATGGCATCGATATGTCTTGACCCAGATGAAAGCCTCTTAAGTCAGTTTCCCTCAATCCTGTTCCTACACATTAATTCTGAGCAGGATTATCTACCAACCTGCCAGTCAAGATGTTTGGGGGAAAGGGGTATGAAAGGAGAGCAAAGAGTTTTTCTGTTCATCAGCCCACAGGGATAAAAAATTATTTGATCTCACTTTATTCGCGTGACTAAGAATTACCTGCTCTCTATGCTGCAGCAAACATGAAACTGATCACACACACACATACACAGACACCCTTCATAATACACCTGGATTTCCAAAAATTAGACAGAACCTTAAACTTAGTTGTATGCACATGGAATTTGTAGTGTATTTTTAAATCAATAGTTTTAAGTCGAGAAGAAATTTAACAGTTTAGTTCCAAATAAGTGATGCTTTAGATTGGATTGAGTTGAAGCTATTGAAATAATTAGCACCATTTTAATGATTAATTTATAGCTGTATAGTAAGTGTTCAATTAGTATAAGTATTTGAGCTTCTCAAGTGCTGGCTGTAGAACACAAATGGCTCACAGTGATTGAAATGTAAGTCTTCTAAGTCATGGGATTAGCTCATACCATAGGACCACTCACCACACTGATCCTGGAGGGTATCTGAAGACTGAACTTAGCTAGCACAGGGATTTAGGGCGTATTAAGTGGGATGTGAGGCAGGAGAAAAGGCGATAGTCTTTTCCAGTATGATTCATTAATATGCTACGACAAACAGGAAAGATGAAAAGTTTAAAAACATTTGAATTCTACCTGATGGGGCTAAAATATGACCACCACTTCCAAAGCCTTTGAGCCTGGCTTATATAATTGAAATCCCCAGTCACCTTTTAGGACACTCCACCTTTTCTTAATGTAGCTGATGGTCTGGTCTTGTATTGTTGCTGAGGAAACCTTCTTGTCAACACAAGTCTGTTTTTTTTCTCTAGTCTTTCCTTTCATTTTGAAGAGTTCAAATACCATGTTGAAGCTGCTCCGATTATATCTATTTCAGAAATTTTCAAGTTTGCCACTTTTATTAGAGTATAATCTCCCAATGAACAGGACATAACTGTGTAAGGTGCTTGTCACAAATTAGGAAAGGGCTAAGATTGAACACTTTCTATAAGTGACGTGGTTAGCTCACCAAGACCCAGATCAGAGACAAAGGGCTTTGTAGCTCACAGCAAGGGCAGAGACTAGAGCATCGGCCCTTCTGGTGCCTGTTCCCCAACACCCACGGGGCAACACAAAGGGAGCAACTCACACAGTGGGTTGGTTCATTGCTCTACAAGGGAGGAGCCCTGTGTTTATGAAACACAAATCTTTTATAAAGGGTACTCAGGATCCAGAGGAAAATACCATCTTTTCTAAAATTTTCATTATACAAAAATAATTGAAGGACAAAAATCTAGAAAACAAACAAACAAACAAACAATCCATGCAATGGCTCTCCTCACCAGATATGTGACAATGTCAGACACCCGTGGAGCCTTGTCTCTCAACTCACTGCCATCGAGGTGACGGCGACTCCGGCGACCGACAGGCTAGGGTAGAGTGGCCCCCTGTGGGTTTCCGAGCCTGCAGCTCTTAACAGAAGTAGAACGCCCACTCTTTCTCCCTTGGAGCAGGTGGTGGTTTTGAACGGCTGATCTGGAGGTTAGCAGTTCAACGCATAGCCCCTCCACCACCGGGGAGTGTCTCTCAACAGTAACAAAATATCTCAAAAGAACTGAGAATGTTGCCTGTGAAAGTGGAGAGCCTGAGCCCTGTCTTCAAGTGAAGGAAGACACAAAGAACTTCATCTGTGTTCCTTGGAGTCTGCAAATACGGCGACTGAGTAGAAAAGAAATGGAGTCATATTTTGATGTCCCAGTTGTTGACTTACTTGAGTCCTAAATGATTATCCTTATAAGAAAATTCAATTAGCATAGCAGGGCAAGCCTTCTTCACTGTCATCCCTCCTCCGCATGGGTGTCCACTGTTAACCCTTTAGGAAAAGGTTTCTTTCAACCTGGTAATGGTTCAACGTTGGCATGCTTGAATTTGGGGGAGTGTTTCCCAGCAGAGATAGGCTGCATGCCTTCTTGACAAGGATACTGTAATGCCCCTTACGGTCCCTGTGAGTTCTATAATTTTGGTTAAAAAAATAAGCTTTTACCTTATGACTGAGTCTATTAATTATGTCTGTTGCTTGTTTTAAGAAAAAAACTCTTTACACACACACACACACACACACACACACACACACACACACGCTTAGCTCTAAGCAAGCCAGAAAGGAGCTGCGCAGGCACAGCAAACTGCGAACTGCAAGGCCAGCCATGGGGCCTCTGGTTTCTCATGGGGAGAAAAATGTCCCTTCCATAAAGATTTAAAGTCTCGGAAACCCAACAGGGGCAGTTCTTCTCTGTCCTATAGGACCACTCTAAGTTAGAATCAATTTGATGGTAGTGGTTTTTATAAGGGCGCAACCATTATTCCTAACAGTGCTGAGACATCAGGGCAATGAAGAGACTCCCAATGAAAAGACTTCAATATCCTTTCCTTATTAACTTTCTGTGTCAAGGTCCAGAAACCCAGTTGTCATCGATTTAATTCTCATGAGTGAAAGAAGTAGATGACCAGACCTCTCTTCTCAGGAACCTCGGGGTGACCGGAACTCCCTATCTTTCAGCTCCTAGCTAAGCATGTTACCTATCGGCACCACTCAGGTACATTGATATCAGGGCACAGACCACATATTGATGGTCCAGAGAGATTCAAGGAGCCCCTCCTCCATTGGTTCAATCATGCTGATGGAATATGGCATTCCCACTTTGCTTAATGGTGCACACTTGACAAAGATTGGTGGCTAGTGTCACAAAACAGAGAGCATTATCATATTCTTCTTTCTAAAAGGAGATTGTCTATTGATTCTTTCTATATGGCACCTTTCCCAGGAAGGAGAATGGAAATTTTCGAATATGAGCTTTGGTTGCTCATGAATGGAAGGAATGCCAGATAAGCAAAATAGAAACCAATTTGTTAGACATCGGATTTCCAAAATTAACTAAATCTATGGGGCTTTCTGGAAATATTGACATGCTAAAGCATTGAAAACCACTATATGTGAAAAGAGGCCCCACCGTATTTTGAACAAGGATGCATCTTCTCCAGGCATGAGGTCACTGCCGAGGTGTAAGGAAGTGATCAGTAGGGGGAAGACTGCCCACCGAGCCCGGGCGTGGGTGCAGCGAGAAGTGTTGACTGAGCCCGGGTCCCAGCCTGACATCGACATGCTCTCGTAAAATAGAACACACATGGTGAGTGCTGTCAGAGAAGCGAGCTAGCTATGGGCTCCACTTTCCACTGGGGATCAGGGAAGACCACGTGTGTCTCAGTCCGGGACATCAAAAACACCTGATTCTATTGGTCTCTATATAACCTCCTCCCTGGGGGACGGACAGTGGAGAAGTGGGTGAGGGAGATGTTGGATGGGGTAAGATATGATAGACTAATAATAATTTATAAATTATCGAGGGTTCAGGGGGCGGGGAGCAGGGAGGGAAGGGGAAAAATGAGCTGACACCAAGGGCTCAAGTAGAAAGCAGGTGTTGTAAGAATGATGAAGTCAACATATGTACTAATGTGCTGGACACCAATGATGTATGTACGGATTGTGAAGAGTTCTATCAGCCCCTAACAAAATGATTATTAAAAATTAAACAAAAAACCACACCTGATTCTCAGGGAATCGCTGCTGAAGGGGAGCTTCCCATTCCAGAGGCACCGCTGGAGGGCCCTCCGCATGAGGTCACGCGTGTAACTGAATTTAGTGACATTAACTTCAGAAATTTCTGAAGGGTGCGCGGGGATGGATTATTTCTGATCCCCAGTCCTGAGCACTGGAGCCCCGGTGGCGTAGTGATGACCGGTTGAAGTGTTAACTGCTGGGTCACGAGTCTGAAACCAGCAACCTCTCTCCACGGGAAAAGACTGGGCTTATTACTCCGGTAAGGAGTCACCGTTTCAGAAACTCACCGGGGCGGTTCTGTGAGTCCAAATCAACTCGACGGCAGTGAGTCTGCTTGTTTGCGTTTGTCCTGAGCACCGGGGATGGGGCTGTTCTCACTGGGGCTTCATCTAATCCTCGAATCTAAGATTTTCTTCTCATTCTCTCTCATCTGTCCCCTCCACTGCACAGTGGTGGTGGTGGTGGTGGTGGTGGTGTGTGTGTGTGTGTGTGTGTGTGTGTGCGCGCAGCCGGCAGCTATATTAACAATGTTTCAAATACCACCAGCTTCACCCAACAGGCAGGTCTCAGCTGAGCCTCCAGACTAAGGCAGAGTAATAAAAGCCTGGCTACCTAATCCTGAGAATTAGCCGAGGAAAGTCTTATGGATCACAAACCGAACATTGTTAGTCACAGCACTGAAAGAACAGCCCCCTAGGTTGGCAGGCACTCAAAGGACACAGTGGCTGTGACAATGGTCCAGCGTCCCCCTATGATCTTGAGGATGATGCATGACTAACCGGTGAACCACGTTGTTCTGTGGTGTGGGGGGTTTACCACAGGCCCGGTGGTTCCCAATGGCAGCCAAAACATGTCAGCATCGGCCTTCTTTTTTTTCTTTCTTTCCACACCCTTGGTTTTGTTTGGTTTCCATACCTCGACATGAAAGGTGCCGTCTCCAGCTGATCCGCTCAGAATGTGCTCATAGACCGATACTACCAAGCCACCCAGAGAAGCAGAGACAGACACGGCGACGGCCTTTGATGTGGGTTCCTTGGTTTGCATTCGCTCCCCTCCTCGTGTGATGTGGGCGCTGCATAAGAGTCGGCGAGGGTTTCCTTTGCTGCTCAAACTTGAATTCAACTTCCAGTCGGCGGCTAATGGTAACCACTTTCCAGGTGGTCAGCTCTACTGCCTTTAATTTTTCCATTCTAGGAGACAGGAAACATACACACACCTCCATCCATCCCTATCCATAACACATACAGGTACGCGTCTGAGTTAGTTAATTGTGCCAGCCTGGCCGATAATCACATGTGGTGCTGGTTGAAAGGCAGAGGGATAAATGGGTGGTGAAGCCTCGCCTTTCTAGTTCTTGGGTCTCTTGTTTTGTGATGGTTGCTTCGGGTGCAGCTGCCTTAGCAGTTCCCTGCTTCAGCTTGCAAGATGGATTTCCTACAAGACATCCCCAAGGAGAAGCCGCATGGATCTATCCCGATGCAGCCCTGGGTGCTGGAGCAGCCGTGTGGAGACCCCTGCCAGTGCTGAGATGCTTACACGTTCACTGACTCAGCTTTCCTCCTGCAGTCGGCATCATTGCCTCTGTTTTGTGAGGTGGAGGACTTTGTGGACTGGTGTTGGGTAAATGGGTTAATGTTGGACTTGTGGGCTTGGGCAGCATTGGGTTGGGATGTTTTCGTGATGCACATTTTCTTTGCATAAAACTCTCTCTTATACGGGAGTTGCTGTGGATTTGTTTCTCCAAAGTACCCAGACTAATACAGCGTCCTTCTGTTGTACATAGGTGGCTCGGTTCAGAACAGCCTGGAAGGCCCCTAAGAACAACTTCCACCAGAAATGTGGGTTGGGCAACACAAAAGTTAACCGAGATACAGGGCCGTATCGCTCACTGTGAAAACCCAGTGTCTGCTCCGATTCTCCCTCTCAAATGCTGGGTGATGCTTGATGTCGAATTACCTACGGGTTCTGTGCTCCGGTTGAATTTAAAGCGACAACGTGCCAACGGCAGGTTTTTAAACAGATGCTAAAGCGTTTTCTTTTAATTCAAGGCAAAAGAGACATGCCTATTCAGGATGTGTGTGCATGCTCGTGACCCAGCTTAAACAGAAACTATTTACCGTTAAGAATGTTTACCGCTCGGTAACTTGAGACGGCAGCGTGGTGAGTCAGACATGCCTGGGATACAATTACGCTCGGGTGCATTGTCCTGTGGCTTAGTCACAGGCGGCTGAGGCATCTCCACCCCCCACGCCAGACCACAGTGCAGGGGTCGCTGTGCCTTCCGGCTGGCAGCTCTCCCGGTTGTCCTCGCAGGTTCGGCCGGGCCTCTCCATCACCGCTCCTGACATTTGCTTTCATCGGGCTTGCGGGGCTTCCCATTCATACAGACACGTCCCATTATGTTGGAGATTTAGAACCCGCGGTGCATGGCCACGTGGACGGCCTGGTTAATATCGCCCTGTGAAATTTATTGGGATGCCTGGATGCACACAGCGCTGCAATACTGCCCAGGCGACAGGGTCAAGCTGTAGGCGCAAGACAGCCTGACAGATGGGGTTTTTCCCCCCAGCTTTAATTTCTCAGCCGAGATGGGCACATTGAGCCATTTTTATTTTCCCTTCAGCATGAGAAGCATTTAACTTTATTCTGTATTGTGTTCCCTCCACTCCCACTGACAGTCTGAAGATAATATCGCTGGGTGCTTGAAGCTAGGAATCCTTATTGGTTCTGATGTCATATAATTGATGTTTGCAATTTCAGGCAGGTACAGATTTCTCCGCGTGCATGGGGTTTCTTGTAAGAACATTCAACAAATTCGTCTCAGGTTCCTCCTTCCAAGGAGAAGAAGCCTTAAAAAGTCCAGCGACTACATTCGGCTCAGTAACCACAGACAGTACTGACATCTCTAAGTAGCTAATGCAGGCGTGTAATAGCCTCATAGCCTCGATTTAACTTTATTTACACATTAAAATGAAATTGCCGCTGATTTATTGATATAATAGGTAGAAAGTGATTATCAAGCATCCATTACCGATACAGGAAAAAACCAATCAGATTATGCTCCGAGGGTTGCTTTAACCTCACCTAACTCATCACCTTGTAAAACTCAAAGGATCTGAGTCATACACGCTCACTAAAGTCAATGAGGCACAACTCCCACTAAACTCATATCTGATCCTTTCAAGACGTTCCGAAGTTATACTCACTCACAGAGCTGCAAACGGCCGTGATTAAACGAAAAGGCAACCGACCAGAGATTTAACATCTGCGGTTCCTCACCATGGGCGCAGTCATGTGAATATTGTTATTTCATGTCTACTGCAAATCCTTGAGGGACTTGGAACCACGTTCTCTGTGAAGTGGTTTCAACCAGTGCCAACCCCTCAGCGGGTAGGAAGTAGGGAGCAAGGGACGGTGATAAGCAGAATTGGAAAGATGTTCCTTTGCAAGGGGCCGTGGGCTCAGTGCATGCTTCATATCTTGACTTGGATGTGGCCACGCCACGCACCTTGGTCTTAGACACACTCTTGTTGAGTATGTGGAAAAGAGTAGCGTGGAAGACAATGCGACAATGGAGCAGAGTCAAACAAATTGCCTTGTGCCAGGAGTTGAACATAAACATGGGGCCGGGAGGGTCAGGGGAGGGTGGGGAGCATGGACAGGCTGGGGTCTAAGGAGGAGTGGTTTCAACATGAACTTCCTTTAACTTTTACCACTGAAACCCGGCAGGATGCAGTGATCCAGTATCGCCATGATTCAGAGGATTGCTAATGGCCTATAGAACACACCCTCTGCTTTATCAAGAGTGAGGCCCTTTTGCCAGGAACTAGTCTCTCCTAATAACATGTCCAAAGTATGTGACTCACATACTTTGGGACATGTGGCATTGTTAAATGGAAAGTTATTTGTTTGTGTGTTTGTATGTTCTATAAAAGCCCAAACCAAAGCAGTCGATTCTAAATCATGGTGAAGTCTGTGTTTCGGAGTAGAGCTGAGCTCCATTGGATTTTCAAGGCTTTGCCTGTTAGACGTAGACCAGAAGATCTTTCTTGGATGCTTCTGGGTGGATTTGAACCACTAACCTATGCGTTAATAGTGGAATGCTTGCATAACTGTTTGCATCATCCAACGACTTCTTGCCTATTTTATACCTTGTGATATTTTTAAGACCAAAAAAAAAGCTGCTTTGCCAGAAAGCATCTGCCTGGAACTTCAAAATATAATCTTTACATTTATCCTCATTTATGTTGCTAATCGGAGTCCCTCGGTGGTACAGACTATTAGTACCTTCTGTTACCCTCTGTAAGGTCAAAGGCCAGAGTCCATCCACAAGTACCTTGGAAGAATGGCCTGATGTTCTACCCCTGAAATCCCAGTCATTATCAGCCCTGTGTCTCACCGGTGTATTTTGACACATGGAGTTTCCATGGGTTGAAATTAATAGAACAGCAGCTGGTTATTACATATGTCTACAAAGGAAAATACTGCTTTTGTCAGTAAGTACTGTTTTAATTATACCGGATCCCTGAGGAGGTTCAGAGAAAGTGCATCATTATTAGAAGCCTAAGACCGTAACATGGCATATTCGAGCTCATCATGGCGTTGTTCATCTTTACTTATTATGTGGTACATTGTTAATCTGTAAAACATTCATCTCAGCTCTAGAATGTGGGACTTCTTTTGAATGGGTTTCAACATCATGTCCTCCAAATCTGCTAGACAGTGCTCATGGACTTCAAAGACTGTTTCTCATGCACTTAAGTGCCAAGAGGAAGGGAGAAAGATGAAAGAAACAGTTCTCCTAATTATATGTAGGTACATATTCATTTTCCCATCCCATCCAATATCGCTAATCCGACATGATACACTTTTTTCTTTAATGAGTGTATTTTACAGTCTTGTATAACCTTGCTCATTCTCTGACATGTTATGCATATTTACTTTCCATATTATCTGACTATGCATAATTCAAATAAAAGTAATGATATGATTCAGATATTATTTTTAAGGATCTCTGAGTTGGAAGCCAGGAGATGAAGTTGGTAAGGTGCAGAGAAACACTGATATGGATTCTTTCATCTGCAGCAGCATGTTATTCACATAGTAGGGTAATATGATTCATTAGAAATAAAGGTGCTATTTTCAAATTAAATATTTCAATTAAAAATTAAGATTAGCTGTATATCTAGTTAACTTTCTTCTAGTACCCAATGTGGACTGGAATATAAAACCCTCCAATCGAAGACCATGAAAATAATTAAGCATCACAGTTCTTGGTGGTTCTTAACCACTTCATCATTTTTTGATTTAAATGAGTGTCCCATAACTGCATAACATACATCCCGTGGGTCTTATTCTCTGCATGGTGAACTCCAAACCTAACCCACTGTGGCCTAGTTGAATTTTAACTCAAATCAATCCCATGGGATACCATGAAATTTCCCCAAAGGATTTCCAAGTTCATATATCTTTTTGGAAGTAGACTGTCACATCTTTCTCCCATGGGGGTCCTCTCCAAATCACTGTGTCCTTATGAAAGGTTTCTATGATTGTAAATCTTCATGTGAGCAGGCCTCGAGGGAAGCCAACCTTGAAGAGCCAACTTTGAAGTTAGCAGTCTAATGATTACCCAACCAGACCTCCTTTCTTGATACATATTAGTACTGTTAGTCACCCAAGTGAAAGCAAATGCAAGCACTGAGAGAACGGTAGGAAGAGTCGTGCAGATAGAGCAAGAGTGTGAGGAGCCCTGTGCTTACCACGGTGCTTCTAGGGCTCTTCTCCTCTGAAATCCTATGGGATTGCTTCCTTTACACGCTAGTCCTCTCTCCACCAACCCCTCCTTTCATTCTTTCTCATGGAAAACCTGCAGCCTCCCACCACCCATTTCTTTGTGGATCCTTCAGTACCCAGGAGTCCTCTGTGAACCCTACGGTCACACTGTCACTAACAGCGTTCAGCATTCTAAACAAACACTTGGAGCCTTTAGTCTTGGGAACGCAGAAAACACAGAAGCAGCAAAGCAAGACATAGGACTTTTCTGCTAATGTGCATTAAAGAGACACTAGGCTCTCCATTTACTTTGAGATGCTCAGCATATGTGCATTTAGAAGTGGCTGCATTTCAGACCTTGCGGATTACTTCACTGAACAGTCTTACGGACTTTGACAAATCTTTTGTTCTACTGTGCAAACGTGGCAGCTGAATTATTCTAAGAGAGGGGTGGAGGTCTATCTTTAAATGTCACTCTCTGTGCATGCTTGTTAGGCTTTTAACTCTGGTGCAATGCTCTCGCAGATGATCATGCTCAGGATGCCTAGGGAGCATTAAGCACAGGCCATTGACAGGAGAATCCATGCATGCTCGGTAAGCATGTACACCAAATCCCCATAGGAAAAAGCATTTGTTTTACATATTCAGTGAATAAGTCCCAGCACCTATGCCACTACATGAGAGATTCAATTCATTTTCTCTCCCTCCCAATCAACTAATATTTACCCCCTACTGTCATCCACCTGTTGGTGATATAGGTTAGGCGTTGGGCAGCTAGCCCCAAAGTCAGCGGTTCAAATCCACGAGCCACACCATGGGAGAAAGATGAGTGTGTCGGCTCCTGTAAAGATTTACTGTCTTGGGAACCTTGGATGAGGACACAATGAGTGGAAATCGACTGGATGACAGTGGGTTTGGTTCTGGGTTGTTGGTGTCGTTCATGCAAGGAGCTCTGGTGACGCAGTGATTGAGCACTTGCTGCTAACGGAAAAGTCAGCAGTTCCAACCACCAACTGCATTGTGGGAGAAAGATGAGCAGTCTGCTCCCATACAGCTTTATAACCCCAATAAAACAAATGTATTTAAGTTAAAAGAAAAGAGATTTACAATCTTAGAAACTCTATGAGACAGTTTTTATCCTGACCTGTATGGTCACTGTGAAGTTTATTTGATGCGATGGCAATGGCTTCTTTTCTTTCTTTTTAAAAATCCTCCTGCATTGATGTGAGTCCTAGAAATACAAAGATACTATGATACGGCTCTTGCCCTCAGGAGACCTCTGGTTTAGGGTTGACAAAACAGACAAACAAACAAACAAACAAACAAGCATACCTAGAGCTTGAATTAAGTGAAATAAGTAGGAGCTGCTTGAAAACTGTGAGCGGGTATGTGTGCTCTTCGTGAAGCCTTAGGTGAAGGCTCCTCCTGGGCCAGTGGGAACGGCAAGACCGACATAATTGGAAGACAGATGAGAGAGCAGCCGGGGAGCTAAGATGTGGTCAAAGACGCTGAGCTGACCTGGGGAGTCACTGGTCTTTTAGTACTTGTTCAAGCCACAATCACATTACTGAGGTACAAAACATATGAACAGGTCAACAGAACTTCTACCCTAAGAAGGACTAGGAAGAAAAGCCTGGTGATCTACTTCTGAAAACTTAGCCCAAGAAAGTCTCATCATTGACCCCACAGATCACAAAAGAGGATCGTTGATACAACGCTAGACCCCCTAGGTTAGAAAGTACTTAAAATCCACAGGGGTTGCAGCAACGGGCTCAAGCGTTACCAATGACCACAATGATGGTGCGAGAGACGGTTGCCATGAGTTAGAGCATTCTGGAAAGCAACTAACAACAATAACAGAGAAGTCAGAGTCGGTAGGAGGAAAGCGAAAATAGAGATGCTGAAGCTAAAAGCGGAGCTTTGAACAAGGGCTGTGGTCGCCAACTCTCTTGTATGGACAGACATCTAAACGCAAGATCTTAAATGTCTGGTCTTCCAGTTCAGTACGCGGCAAAGTTTTACCTTTTTATGGTTGCTATTGTTTTGGGATGTTCCAAGACATCACTAAAAATGTAAACCCTTTCATTAAACAATCTGTCCCTGGAGAAATACCGAGTGGCAAATCAGTTCCTACTCTCAAATGTTAGAGTGCAGACATATTTGTAACTTCATGAGGTTGCAGAGATTTGATTTTTTTTCCGTAAGCCTCGTGTTACTCCTAGACTACATGGAGAAGTGTATGAAATCAGCGTTGGCACCCTTCTTTTCTCCCCAGCCAAGTTCTAGGAAATATGGTCCTCTAGTACTTAAAAGAGAAAGTGCTAATAATTCACAGCCAAGGGGAAATTGCTCAGCACGATCTTGCCAAATCCATCTTCCATGTGGCTCAGGATCAAAGCACAGAGATACCATATGTAGCTTCCGGTGAGCTGCTCCCACTTCACAAAGTGAGCCTTAGAAAAGCCTTTGGTGATTAAGTGTGCTGCAATTGGTCTGCCCCTGGACTACGAACCAAGAGGTTGGCAGTTCAAACACATTCAGTGATAATCCTGAGGGAGGTGGGGGGATGGCCAGGAGAGCTACTGCTCTAAGCATATGGCATTGAAAATCCTGTATCAGAAGTTTACTGACACCCATGTGATCTCTGTGAGTTGAAAGTGACATAATGGCCAAGGGGTTTTATTTTTGTTAGCTAGCCAGAGGCTAGGAGCCCAGGCGGTGTAATGGTTAACAGTTATAGTCCCAGAAACCCACAGGGGGCTCAATATACCTCATCATTGACTCCAAGGCAGTGAGTTTTTTTGTCTTTTGAGTCAGAGGCTAACAAAGGGGGGGTGGGAGGGTGGGAGGAGTGATGATGGCAGGAATCTTAACACAACAGAGAAGTGGAGACACATTTCAGGGCCGACTCCCCTCTCCCACTTCCGAGCACAGAGGAAGGTGGTGAAGGGCAGAATAAAAGACATTTCCTTCTCAATGGAGGAGGCTTGAACATGTTCCAGATAATGAAACGGAATGGCCTAAGAAGAAAGACAACCCCCAGCAGGACTGAAGGAACAGACTCTTGAGTTTGGGGGTCTGAGACCAGAGCCCAGCATGAAGTCCGAGTTGATAGAACGCGCATGCCTCAAAGGAGGAAGGGCAGTACAGGGCCAGCCAAAAGCAGAAGACCCACCAGCCAGCCAGCCTAGGGCGAGAAGTCTGCCATTAACCGAATAGAAGGTCCAAGGGCACAGTCTGCCTTTTAGACTAGCTAAGGGCCAGTATGAGTCACTGGATGGCAATGAGGTTTTTTTGTGTGTGTGTGAAATGGCTCTTTGGGTTTCTTTCCCAAAGTATTCTCTTCAATAAACTTTTGTTTAAATGTTTCTCTGAATCTGCTCTGAAATTTGTCCCTTTTCTGAAATGTTCCGTGCCATTGGGACAAGAACCGAGGAGAGGAGAGGGTTGGAATTTTGAGCTTCCTCCTGGTAATATTTTGATTGACCACATGATCGTTGCAAATTTGGAAAGAGACCTCTGGGAACCCAGAGTTCAATGCTAATCTTGACCCTTCCCTGAACGATACTTTCATCAGTAATCTGGAAGAAGTTCTATGGAATAGATCAAGGGAGAAAAGCCAATGGGAGGCTGATTTTGATTCAATAGAAGTTAGAACTTTTTCAGTCACACCAACCCCACAACACCTATTGTAGTGGAGTTGATTCTGACTCACAGCGACCCTATCAGACAGAGCAGAACTGCTCCTTAGAGTTTCTGAGACTGTAACTCAATATAGTTAACAGGCACCCTCATCTTTCTCAATTGACCAGCAGGCCCACACTTCACTTATCCCGCCACCAGGAGCTTGGTACAGTCAAGTTCACGGATGGGCCTGTCATCGGTCAGAGAGCCCTTCATTACTGGGGGTTCAGAGCGACCATCCTATTAACTGTTGGATGTCCTGGGCTCATATCCTAGTCCTGTAGAGCAGAGGGGTTGGGCGACCATTCAGTTCCCTTCCAAGTTCAGGCTTCTCTCTGCTGAGTACCTTTTATCCATCTGTGCATCAGGGAAAACAGTGAAATGAGAAACTCGCACTAAGAGTGGAATTCCTTTTGACCTCCTCTCCCTCACTGATTCCACCCGCCCCCACCTCAGACACCTTCTCCTCCTTTGAGTCTGGCTCTTTGAAGCAATTATAAGTCACAGATACGTCCATGGGTTGTAAGAGAGAAAGTCGCTGCCATATTCAATACCTCTTTCACTTAATATCTGTAGCTGATTTCATCTCAGTGACTCAACCTTTCTTTATCATTGAAGGAAAGAATTCCAACTTTTTTTTGAGCTCGGAAAGCAGGCAAATGTTAAGTACATTGCATGTGCAGAGGGCTGAGCCAGTGTCCTAGAAGCGGTGTTCTTAAGGTCAAGGACACATGCTTATTTTATCGAACCTCTTTCCAGAATGTGTGTCTGGGCATTATTATGTAGCAGCAGATCATAACCTACGCTCTCCCATATTGTCAGACTTTGAACTGTCTGCCTTAGGGCCACTAATTCACTTCCCTCCATATCAATTAGTTAAACCAACTAGGGATCTAAATATACGCCTGCTCTTTTTGTAAAAAGTTCCTACTTCCGGCCACTCTCCATGCTGCTCACTGAATACATTTAGGGAGATAGACCCTTCATGCCCAGCTTCTGTGCGGCAACTTCCTTTTAGAATTCCATCCTCTCTGGCCTCAACAAGTCAGAATTCAATTCTTTCTTTTTCAGTTATATATTCAGGAGACCATACCTGCTAGGCCAAATAATCATGTGAATATAGTGACCATTTGGCCAGTGTTGCCTCTCTCTCCTTTGGGACAGGGTTGTCCTGCTGAAGAGAATCAATGAAGAGCAGAAGACATTCTACAGGAATGATGTGGTTACATTCTCTTCCTATAGTCTTTATTTTGCTGCCAAGGGCTCTCAGCCCAGTTAGTTTAACAAGGAGCCCTGGTTGTAATATGGTTAAGCTCAAGGCTGCTTCCCAAAGGGTGGCAGTTTGAAACCACAAAGGGGGCCCTGCAGGGAAAAGATCTGCTCCCATCAAGATGCCACTCAGGGTTTCTTGGCAGTTTTACTTGGTCATCTGGGTTACTCTGATGTGGAGGGAACCCTACTGGCACTTTCACAGCAAGTTAACAATTTCATCAGCATGTTGATTCTGGCAATCAATTGTGGGCTGTGTGTGTGTGCGTGTGTACCAATGAGTCTGGTAACCATTTTGAGATATATATATATATTTAAATATTGATGGCAAAACAACATTCTTTAAAGGTAGAATAAAAAATTACTAATGGGGAAGTAATAATAATGAGTACAAGAAAGAAGAAAATACCTGCTATAAAATTGCAGGACGTTGAAGTGTTTCTGTTGTTTAATTCATGTAAATAACCAGTTCTAACTCAAGCCCAAGCACCCTCATTTCACTCAACAGTGTTATCTTTATTATTTTTTAAGATGATTAAACCATTGACTTGTGTGATAAGTGAATTATATCTCAATAAAACAGTTAAGATATTTTAAAAAATAATTAGTAGGTTAACAGGTGAGACAACTTCCAAATTATACAATTCAACGATGACCAAAGTTTGTAAAGAAATGTGTAATTAACATGTGAATTTAGTATGACACAACCCTCTTGCCTTGAAGCACAGGCGCTGGGGAGAGGCACTTGGTGAAAGAAACTAACAAACAAAAGTATTTACTTTGCAGCAGAACTAGCGAGGCTTTCCCAAGGAGCATCCTTCATCTCATTAACATCACAGCAGGGTGGTGCCTCTGAACTGCTCCAGGCAGGCGCCTAAGTTCCCGGCTCCTGGAGAGACTTTGCAGAAAGGTCCAAGTCTTCCTTTACATACTGGCTGCTCCCTTGTGAAATGTGCAGTGTTCCACCCTTCTAAATATATAAATAACTCACCCCCCAAACCGGAAATGTCTAATTGATTGAAAGCATTGGATGTGTTACTTTCAAAGCCAACTGAGTTTTGCTCTAAGTAAGAGGCCAGTGGAGAATGGTTACTCTTGTTGATGGTTGGTAAAAAGAATTCTCAAATGGTGTTATGTACAACCATGCCTACCAGAATTTACAGCCTGTCTAGAATCCCATTGTTCTTGCCCAAGGATGAAAAAAAAATTACACTCTCTTAGCCAAACAAAATTGAAGAACTCAATAAGTAGGTATATCGTGAATGGACCTGTAAATTAAAAGATGCACTTAGAATTTGAAGGGAATGACATATAAATAAAGTTTGATTCTCCAATAGGATGGCATTTTGTTGTTGTTTTGCTTTGGAATATTGTCAAAGGAGTTTGGAAAGTTGCTTAGCATGAACATTGGCTGCCTAAATCTAAGTTGATGGCAGCGTTTTGAAATGAGGAAATGGGCTCATGATAATATAAAATGATAAAGATAACATTATGTAGTGAAATGTTGGGAGTTTGGGCATGCGTTAGGTTTAGTTATTTACATTAATTAAATCAACAAAAGCACTTTAAAACTCCGCAATTTTATAGGCAGGTATGAAGTTTTTATTGCATTAAATTATTATCTTTTTTTCTGCATAGCACTAAGGTTTAACCCGAGCGTCCCTAACAGTTAGATTTGGGATATTGACCTTAACATGTGAATTTCAGGCTATGAACCCTGGTACCTGCCCCACTAACGTCGGGTTCAAGCACAGTGAGAAAATGTGGGGCCAGCAAATCGATTCAAACTACTCTCTACTTCGTTTTATTTTTTTGCTTGGGAAACGTATTCTCAAAGGACACAGACAAATGTCCTTTATCACACCATGAAGTATGATATGCACATTTCCATTTGTCCTCAGAATTAAAACTTTTCCAGAAACCAAAAAATCAAATTACTCCGTTCACAATAGCTCCTTTTTCCTGGTGGGCTTTTCCATTTAAAGCTTTTCTGTAAGAATCTGAGCGGATCGCAGGGGGTGGAAGACAAAGCGATAAAAACAAGTTACCCAATTTGAGGACCAGTCAAAGCAGCTTCTGAAGCAGGGAGAAGCCCTGCTCAGGGAGCCCCTGAGAAGCACCGTGGACAGAAAAGGCGAAGGGACTTGGAATAAGGGATTATTGACCCGGTGTGTGCCCATGCTTCCCTTACCCTGTTTTCCTAAGAGATTATCCTGTAACTTATTCTGCGCTGAACAGCTTCTTCTTCAGTCTGTTATGCATGTTGCTCCATGTGGCAATCACTACGGTGACAAAGAGGGGACTTAGGGGTTACAGTTGGGCTGCTAACTTCAAGGTCTAATTCGGAACCACCTGGAGTTTAGCGGAGAAAGACAGGACTTTCCACTCACCAAGAGCTACACCTCGGGAACCCATCTTGTTCTACAGGGTAGCTATGAGTCAGAACGGACTTGGCTGGGTGTTTGTTTTTTGGAGGTCGCCAGTTCTGCCCTGTTCTATAAGGATGGCTATGAGTCACCACTGATTGCATAGCAGTGAATTTGGTTTTCTGGGCTAAAGGGATAGGAAGGATCCCAGGTGGCAGCGGGTTAAGCATTGCGCTGCTAAGCAAACGTTTTGAAATTACAGCCCATAGCATCTGGAAGAATGATGAGATCATCTGCTCTAGTAATATCGACAGCCTTGGAAACTGTCCTGCAGGGTTTCCTGAGACAAAATCGACTCAAAGGCGGTGCATTTTCTTAAAGTGATAGGTCACTCTGAGTTGAACATGACATAATGGTTACAGGTTTGGGGGTATGGGTTGATGAGAGGAGCTTTGTTAGCATTACCGGGAGGAGGCTCAGCACGTTCAGCCTCTCCACTCTTGTTTCTTATCCCGCTTGCAAAGCAAGAGTGCAGGCGAGGGATAAAATTCAGACAGAGTCAGAGAAAAGATTTGAAGAGAAAGAATATTGAAGGGGATACTTTGGGAAAGAAATCCAGAGCCCTTAGCTAGCCTAAACGGCTAAGGTGGACCTGCTAATGGTAGACTTCCCACCATAGGCTGACTTACTGTGGGTGCGCTGCTATTGGGTGGTCCTCCAAAGTGCCTCTCCTCTTTCAGGTGTGTCTATGATGGCACCCCAGGGCCCCAGACTTCATGTTGTGCTCTTGTCTCAGACCCCCAAACTCAGAGTCTGTTCAGTCATTGTGGGGGTTGTGTGAGCATCCTTCTCCCAGCCATTTCATTATCTCCAATATATCTGGGTCTCCTCCATCCAGGAGCAACTGTGTTTCATGTTGCCCTTCACCTTCCTTTGTGCTGGGGAGGTGGAGGCCATGTGTGTGTGGAAGCCTGCCTGCACCTCTTTTTGGGGGTTAAGATTCCTGCAGTTTCCTTGGCGTGGCTTGCCAGGATCCTTGGTGCTTGGTGGTTAAGCTTTGGGTTGCAGATGGACCCTGGCAGCTCCTCTGCAGGAGAAAGACAGCGCTTTCTACACCCATACACGGTTAGTCTCCAAACCTCATGGGGGCAGTTCGACACTGTCCTGTAAGGTCCACATGAGTAGGCAGTGAGTTCTCCCCTTAACAGTTCCGACTAGCTAACAGCGGTGCAAAGTTTCCAGCACTTGGCTGCTAACTCAGAGGTCAAGTCAAGCCCGCTAGTTGCTCTGCAGCAGAAAAGTCCTGCTCTCGTATGGATGAAGATTTAGAAAACCCCATGAGGCTGGTGTGAGTCAGAATTGATTGACAACCACATCAACAAGGTGAGAAACCTTGATGAAGATTAAGCAGGAGACCTAAGGCTGTGGTCACTGGCAGTGGTGAATGGATCCTGATGGGCCCGAACTGAGACTGTAGGCATTTGGAAACAAACTCACTAGCTGGAAAACGATAAACAATGAGAGAGAAAATGGTACCTTTAGACCCAGCAGCTAAGTGGCAAACTATGCAGTAATTACGGCCAGAACAAACCTAGTTATGCAAAGGGGATGAGAGGAAAAGCACACGCAGGCTTAAGAAGAGCTCCTCTCAGAGAACAGAGCCACCTGCGCCTGCATTGCTGATTTGCTAATTCCACTTTTAATTAATTTTCATCATATGACTCCATTTCTTTTAGGCACACATGTGGGTGATATTCAGAAGTGCAGTTGAAAAATTTAGGAAATGTTGCACTGTTATTGAGGATATTGTACATTTGGATATTTTGTGCATATTATAATACATCCTTCTCTTGATAATTAGACTCTCATTCAAAGGAAAATTGTACAGAGCGCCATTTGTTTGATTTCTCCCAAGATCTTAGCATAGTCCTATGTACAGAGCAAGTGAGTTTGCTTGATACTGTAATTTTTTTAGTCTTATTAAATTATTGGTGTAAATTCAAGAGGCTGCAAATTATAATTTTAATGCAATCTTAAGACAAAAGATACCAATACCTTGTAACATTACAGCTTTATTTCCCTTACTGGTACAATTAAATAGGAGTGTTGGAGCTAATTTTGCATTGATTAAATGATGTTCCTGCAATTTATTTTGGTTCACTTTTTGAGTTTCCTGCCCATTCCTAGCTGTCATTATCCCTGATGCTGTTATGCTCTGATGTAGAAGACAGTGAGCTTGCTGCAGTTGTTAGTGGTAGGATTTATTAATTTTTTTCTCCCATTTGGCAGCTGGGCCACCAGGCAGGGATAGTGTGTTGCAGAGCCTGCTGGGAAAGAAAAAAAAGAGGTTTAGATTTAGGGGAAGGGAGTTAACAAGAGAGACAGATGGGGATCACTTTGGTCCCTTGGGGATGAGATTGTGAATCAAGAAATGAGAAACCAGTAATAAACAGGCAATGCAGATCCAGTTTATCTGTAAGTGAGACATCAGGCTTGCAGGATTATTGGATTTGACGAGAAGAGGGTCTATAGATTTGTGATGGTTAATTTTATGTGTCAAGCTGGCTACAGTGTGGTGCCCACACGTTTGGCCAACACTGATCTCTATGTTGCCAGGAAGGTCTTTTTGTCGGTGTGAATAACATTCCAATCAGCCCACTTCGAGTTGAGGAGATCAGACTGGATAATGTAAGTGGATCTCATCCAATCTGTTGAAGACTCTGGTGAGCACAAGCATTTCCTAAAGAAGAAGGAATTCAGCCTCAATGCTCCACAGACACCCTCAGAGCTTCTTAGTCTGCCTCTTGCCTAAAGGTTTGGAATTTTCCAGCCCATCCAATCTCGAAAGCCAATACCTTAAAATAAACCTCACTCTCTCCCCTTCGCTGAGGGAGCTTCAAAAATTTCATGGAAAAAATGGAATTAAAGGACAATGAAAATTCCCCACAAACTTTTATATATCTATTGGTTCTATTTCTCAGGAGAGCCCTATGGGATATAAAACTCCACTTTGGAAACCTAGAATAAAAGTGATTTATGAGCTTGATAAAGAAGAAGAATCCTTTAGTAACTTTGTCTGAAATGAAGCAGACATGCGCCGAGAGTCCCCAAGGTGACAGCAAATTACAAGCATGGCTTCAAATGACTGGCTGCAATATTAGAGTAAGGGGCTTCCATATAAATATAAAAACCACAACCAAAGCAAACCCACTCAGGATTCTGACTCATTACAAACAAAAACAACTCACTGCCATCCAGTGACTTCACCTCATAGCAGCCCCATAAGATAGAGGGAATTGTACTGTTGGTTCAAAGACTGTAAATCTTTTTGAGAGCAGACAGCCTCGCCTTTCTCCTGGAGAGCAGCTGGTAGGTTTGAACCACTGACCTTCCAGTATATATGTATGTCTATATCATCTATAGCTATGTATATCTCACTTCCATGGCGTCCATTCTGACTCATAGTGACCCGTTTAGGACAGGGTAGAATTGCCCTGTAGGTTTCTGAGACTGTAGGCCTTTATGGGGGTAGAAAGCCTCATTTTTCTCCTGTGGAGTGGCTGGTGCTTTCAATCCCCTAACCTTGAGAATAGCAGTCCAAACATAACCATTAAACCACCAGGTCTCCTAACAGCAACACAAATATATATTTATTTTATATTTCATCATTCCTATCAAAAGCTCACTGTCCCCTTAAAGCTGGCTTTCTGGCAGACTCCCAGTTTTCTCTCTCTCTTACTCTTTTTATTCATGGTAACTGTGGTAGAATGAAGTTTGTAATATGTCTCTTCTACCCAAGTCTTTGTAATTCCAATCAAATGATTGGGCAGGACGATGCCCATAGGGAGTGTGTACCACTAGTAGAGGGCATTGGTTAGTTTGAGTTGCCATCCCCTGGCTATCAAGATGCACTATCTTTGCAGCACTAGAGAGGAGAAAAACCCCAAGGACCTTGAAAGAGGACGTCCAAGATCTCTGTCTGAAGTGGTCAAGGGCACCAAGACCAGAAGCATCAGAGAATGTCTTCCGGAGACTCAGAAGAGCAGGGCCAAAATTATGGGATATCTTTTCCTCAGCTGGCCTGAGAATCTGGAACTGTGGGACAGAGTGACAGGAGGGCTGGCTCATGGCCCGTGGAGGCCAATGAACAGGAACCGGAGTGAGACCAGGGTACCAGCTGAGGAGACTAATGAAGGTTTCCTTACTGTTGGCTGATATGACGTCTGGTAACCTATTCACTTCCCCAACAAACGCCCTGAACCATGAGTACTCTCTGTGAGATTTCTATGGCTATTACAGTGAATTATTAAACCCAGCAGAGATGTAGAATGGCGTGAGAGGAATGGCTGGTATCAGACTAGATAATGAAGGGTGGGCCACGGAGGCTTCTTTGACCCCTGTCTCCTGGCAATAGAAAAGACAAAGGAAGTCAGATATGTCCTTCTTATAACCAAAGTAACTATTATAAATGTTGATTTATACATCTCCTCCGTCCCCAGATATGTTGGGAGACACCCCCCACCCCACCAGGTTATCAGAAATTCTCAACAGAATAGATTCCAAGAGAGAATTCTCGAGACCTCAGAATCACTCAATTGTAGGCCACCACTTGCTATGGCCATGGTTGGCTGTGTTAGCTAGTCATAAAATAACAAGTTCAGGGGCTCTCAACCTGGGGGTCGCGACCCCTTTGGGGGTTGAACGACCCTTTCACAGGGGTTGCCTGATTCATAACAGTAGCTAAATGACAGTTATGATGTTGCAGCAAAAATAAGTTTATGGTTGGGGGGTCACCACAACATGAGGAACTGTATTAAAGAGTCGTGGCAGTAGGAAGGTTGAGAACTATTGGGTTAAATGGAAGTAAATTGGCAGCAATTTTAAACACAAAAGAGGGGGAGGCAGATGTAAAGGAAGGTAAAAGGCTGCATAGAATGCATTTCCTTATCAATGGAAGAGACCAGAGATATTAGAGGTGATGAAATGGTCGGAGGAAGAAACCCCCACCACGACTGAATAGACTTGACTTTGGGGTCTGAAAGGAGAGCACAGCATGAAGTCTGGGGTACATAGAGTGCCAGAATATGATATTTGAAAGGAGGAGGGACACTAGGGAGGACCACCATAGCCAAAGACCCCCTAGAAAACCAAGCTTTGGTTGGAAGTCCACCATTAGTTAACATAAGCTCTAGCACAATGTTGTACCCGGCCTTTTAGACTAGCTATGGATGTTTCGGCCTTTGCCCCCAAAGTCTCCACTTTCAGTAAACTCACTCATTCTGTTTTCTTCTCTGACTCTTGTCTGAATTTTGCCTCTCCAGGAGTCTTTCTTGAGAGGACACGAACTGAGGAATGGGGAGGCTTGAAACCCGAGCCTCCCCATCTTCACATTACTTTGAAGCAGCATCAGAAAGTTTATGGCGAAGTTTCATTATTTTTTAATTCCATTTTTACACAAACTCTCTGAAGTCCCCTCCTCGCTGTCTCTATCTTTGACCATCGCTTTTGACTTATTTAGTCTTGTAACTTCTCCAAAGAAGAATATTATTTTTAGTTTGCCTCTTCATTTTCTGTCCTTTCCATACCTGCTATTTTTCTGAGTTGTTTTGCTATGTTTTGTTTTTGATTTAATAATTTTTGCAGTTTTACAAAAATCAATGATTTATTTTGTTCAATTTTACAGTATTAAAAGATTATATGTATCTGTATCCAATATATTTTTTCATCTCTCTATAGGAAACTGCTGCCTTATAATTTTCTAATTTGATGAAATAGATTTATTTTAAGAAAAAATAATCTTTTTAATTTTTCTGTACTTTCTTTAAATTTTGTGAGTGTTTTTCTATCTGGTTCCTAAGATTCGTGAAGACTATTTTAAAGACTGGTCCTAATAAATTAACTTAGCTTATATTTTGGTTAAATGTTTTGTGCCTTTACACAGGAGAATGAAAGTCACAGTTCTCTGCTCAAACGAAAATTAAAGAATGATCTTTCTTGAGTTTTATAGCAGAGCTTAAATTCTGAGCACTATGTTTGTAAAGGCTATGGTTTATTGATAGAGTCCTCAATCCAATTTTGGGTTTCCACATAGATTCTGCTTCCCTTGAACTCTTTCTATTGACCAGGAATATGAAAAGCTTAGCTCTCAGGGTATTCTGGAAGTGTCTTGCTAGGTAGCACTCTCTAGCCTGACCAGGGAGGGGCAACCTAGCCCTTAAAGACTCGCCTGGGTATGTCTGCCCTGGGTGAAATTCGTGGTACTAGGAACTTCATGAGCATGAGTTATCTCTTGACTGCCCTGGCCAGAGAACCCTGAACCAATCTGGTGAGTTTTTCTATCTGCAATAGAGTATGCGTCCCAATCCTGGTCCCTTTCCTGCTCAGGTGGTCCTGCCTGTGACAGGTAGAAAGATTAGGGATAAAGGAGGTGGTCGCCACCAAATGCTTACACTAAACAAAAATTAGCTGGCCACCACACAATAAAGAGATTGCCAAGAAATCAGGCATACATGAAACACCTGTGGGAAAATCCGCAACGGAGCACGCACCGACTACAGTCACCTAAATGCAGGTGAAGGTCATCTTTCACAGGTCAACGTCTCATGTAAGACTGAACTTAGCCACTGGGAATGGCAACACCCTCCACCAGGCCCCCTCAAGTAAGGTAGGAGCAGATTAAAGCAGGGCCCAAGGGCACCCGGTCTCTCTCTTGGCTCTACACTCTGGCTCTGCGCTCTTGTTCTCACGAGGCTCTTATGCACTCCCCTGAATTGGCCAACTTCAGTAGAGAACTCTTGGCCACTCCACGCACGGCCTTGCATGCTTTCCAGAATTTGGGTGCACTTTCTGAGACGGTAATGCCTGTAACTTCCCTTTCCCTCCTCAAAGTTACTTGGGTTTACAAAAGTGCTGCATTGAGACTCAGGGACCCAGGTACACCATCCCAGAAACCAAACACTTGCACTTGGGATAAATGGCCCTGTCACTGACCATGATTTTGTGACCATTTCCTTTGTTCCCCATCTCCCATTTAGTGGCTGGGCTTCTGTTATGGCCTTCTGCTCATGGTCTCCATCATGCAGAAGATCTGCGTGTCTTGTCTGAGAGTTGATAAGTGTGTTGTTATAAATTATATTTGAATCTGGGGTCACTTTTCTTCTTCTCAATGCTTCTTGGTTGTGGTGGAATCAGCTCTGCTGTCATGGCAACCTGTGTGTGACACAAGGCGCTGCTCAGCATTTCACTATGGTTGTGGTCACACCTGTATTTTGAGTGGCTTCCATCCTAGGGGAGCTCATACTGATTTCTATTAGAAAGACTGTCAACAGCCACAACAAAAAACAGTGAATGGTTGCAAATGACATTTCCATCAACAGGTCCTAGGTACATTTTTCTTAAAAATCTTATTTCAAGGCATTTCTCTATAATATATCACTTTAGTTACCATATCCTTTTTTACATCCTGAACGAAACCCATTATAGTTCTCTTGTGTCTTTACTTGTGGATTTTTTAATAAGGGCAAGCTAGATAAAGTTCTTATGCCATTATCCTCCTTGTCCTCATGGATTAAATTCTGCTGGGTGTCATAAAGTATCCCTTGCACTCATATAAATTGCTCTAATAGACTTGCGGAGCTGGAATGGGTGTCCAACTCGTTTTGCATTTTATCCAATGAATCTGTGGCTTCCTATTCTCCAAGTGGTCTCTGTCTCCACAGAAGTCACTGCAGTATTTATTTACAGATTAGATTCTTCTTCTCCAACTTTTTCATGGCAGAGAGTAAACCCCCGAACCAAGCATGCCTGGATGTACAATTCAAACCACGTCCTAGTGATGAGAGTCTCTGTAGCAGGTGTCAGGCTCTGTATTCTGATTCTTATCTCTCTTGTGGTCCTTGAATAGCCTTCCGGGGACTCATCATTTATACAAAGAACCTCCTTGACCTAGAATTGTAATTGAATAACTTATTTGGAGTCTAGAAACATCTCTGGTTCTCCAATGGTTATCACACGCAGATGGTAACTGAAAGGTTATCGGTTGAGTCCACCTCAGAAGAAAAGCCTGGTGCTTTACTTTCAAAATATCAACCATTGCAAACCCTGTGGAACACGGTTCTATTCTGATACACCTTGAGATGGAGTGCACTCAAAGACAACTGTTTGTTTTAATCCTGTTTCTGTTAGAACCTTTTGTGGATATCGTCACCTTTTGTAATAGTTTCTTAGAGCTCCAGTAACAATCCAACACAACCGGACTGTCTTAAAGCAACAGAGATTTATTGTCTCCTCGTTCTGGAGATTGCTGCTGCTAAGGTGCCCTTACGTTTGTCCTACCCATGGTGACTCGACTTACACATGAGAACCAAACACTGCATAGTCCTGTGCCATCCTCCCAATTGTTCCTGTGCCCGAGTCCATTGTTGGGGCCACTGTGTCAATCCATCTCCTGGAGCATCTCCATCTCTTTTCTGTTGCCATTCTACCTTACCTAGCAGGATGTTGCCCAGAGATTGGTCCTTCCTGACAACATACCCTAAGTGTGTGAGACAAAGCCTCCCCATCCTTACCTCGGAGAGCTGTCACCATACTTCTTCCAAGACAGATCAACACGTTCTTTTGGAAATTCATGGTACTTTCAACATTACTCTCCAGAACCACAATTCAAATGTACTGATAATTCTTCAGTCTTTCTTATTCAATATCCAACTTTCACATGCCAGTCTGGAGACTGGAAGTCTAAAATTATGGTGTTAGCAAGGCCATTCTGTGCTTGAGGGTTGGAAGAAACTTGCCGTGCCTCTGATTTACTTCTGGGGGCTCTGAGACTCTTGGTCTTCCTTGCTTTTTAGATATATCACTGCAGTCTTTGTCCCGGCCATCATCTGGCCATCTTTCCTCTGTCAATCTTGGGGTCTATCGTCCTCTTTCTATAGGACACCACATACATTGTATTAGGACTACATTCTCCTATGAGCTCCCGTCAACTTACCTGAGAATATCTTCAAAGACTATATTTCAACAAGTTCAGATTCGCAGGTATCCAAAACTAAACTCCATGCCATTCAATAGATCCCAATTGATATAGACCTTATTGGACAGAGTAGAACTGCCCCACAGGGTTTACAAGGACAGACACCTTCTAATGGGATGCAATTCAATCGGCACCACTTATCAATAAATATCTCTTCTAGTTTTCCTGAAGAAAAAAAAAAGGCTTGTCTTTTACTTTCCTATGTCTAGTTATTTATTAGCTGTACTCTATAGCACTTTTAAGACGTAAAAATAATAAACCTGGTAATGATTTATTATGACAGTTTCATTGATCTATTTATAGCAATAACATAAATTTGGGAAAGTGGGTTATGTGAAAACAAACAAAAAAAAGAAGGTGAACAGCCATTTGGCAAACAAAAGGAAAAGGTTGGAATTTTAAGATATTATGTGTCACACAACTGACAGTTTAATCATGATCCTTTACAGATAGAAATATATATATAGAGAAACTCTAAATGCCTCTAAATGAAGTCTAAAAACTGACCCCATAAGGAAAGTAATGGAAAGGAAGTCTTCCTTTTCAAGGTTAATCTGCACTGTTTCTTCTGTAGATGTTCTCCCTTTGAAAGTCTTTTACCCACATATTTAAATTTTAAAATCTTTATAAACTAAAGGAGGCAATATGATGTAGTAGGAAGATGAGAGTCGGAGGCTTTAGTCTGAGTTTGAGGACTAAATAAAATTGCTGCATGACATGACATTTTCCTGGCCTCTCAGGGCTCCTTATTTCCCTCAGGTGTAAAATAAGGTGGTTAAAGACTGTTATATCCTCCTGGTCCTTTCTTTCTTTATGGGGCAGAAATATAGATTGCTTGGACTGCTCTCTGTTCTTGGATTAACCCCTCTCCTTGAGCACATGAAAATTCATCCACAATAGAAGACAGTAGTTGCTAGATAGAACAAAGGGTCCCTGATGGCATAGTGATTAAGGTACTTTCTGTTAACCCAAAACTCAGTGGTTCAAACTCCCCATCCCCTCTCTGGCAGGAAGATGTGGCAGTGGACTAATGTGAAGATGTCTAAGTCCTGTCGGGTCGCTCCTGGAATCCACTTGATGGGAATGAGTTTGGTTTTTGGCTTTAGTGGAATGAGACATGCAAGAGCATTAAAGAAAAAGGAATAAATTAATTTTTAAAAATTTAAAAAGAAAGAAAAACCTGTAAATAGATCAAGGTCTGATTTTTGACCTCTAGGGGTGTCCTCCAGTCAAGTCCTGTGGGGTGCCATGCTCTGGCCCCAAAGTCTAATTAATTTATTCTTTTCTGGGTCATTGGTTTTCTTTTTTGTTGCCATCGTTGTGTTCTCTTTTGTTGCTTTGTCTTGCTAGGCTTGTTTTTGGGGTGCATATTATTATCTCTGCA
>NW_022111373.1:120615684-120644142 GCF_000313985.2 Echinops telfairi
AATTATCAAGGGTTCATGAGTGAGGGGGAAGTGGGGAGGGAGGGGGGAAATGAGGAGCTGATATCAAGGGCTCAAATAGAAAGCAAATATTTTGAGAATAATGATGGCAACAAATGTACAAATGTGCTTGAAACAATGGATGGATGGATGGATTGTGATGAGTTGTATGAGCCCCCACTAGATGGATTTGAAAAACAAACATCACTTTAAAGTGCAGGCCAAAATGAAAGAAAGAAAGGAAATACATCCATGATTCTATTATGATAAAATTTAGACCAATGCAAATGTAAATTTATTTTACAACAGTCTTCCCAAAGTGGCAAATTGTATTTCTTCGGTCTTTCTGAGATGTCAGCACAATTTAAAAGGCATGATAATAGGTGAGAAAGGAACATCTCAGGACTTGACTAACAGGGCTTCCTAACAATCCAGACTCTCTTAAGAACTTCCACATTTCTGTTATGGGGACGGTCCTCATGCTCATCAGTGAAGGAGTGTCGTTTTCATTCATTTCTTCCTCATCAAACACGGTATGGATTAAGCAGGACGAGTCACTTAATCTTGTTCTTTTCTTTTTCTTTGAAATGAATGATTAGCTATATCAAAGGGTAGAAACTTTTTTCTTTTCTACTTGCCTGTCTCTGATTTTGTTTGGATCATCTATTTATTTCATTTGCATAAGGCATACATTGACCCAGAGGGAGGGGGAAACTAACTTTGTGATCCTCATTCCTCTGAGGATACACATTATTTATTTGCTTAAAACACATCAGAATTTTCTGGAACATGACAAAAGAAAGATGAAAATCTGGTTTTAGACATTCAGACAAAGTAATCAGGTCAAACTCTGTTGGATAGGAAGTTTGTGATATCTCTTGTTGGAAATCATGCATAAACATGATTGATGATATATTTATAATTGAGGATACCAAAACCCATTGCCATCTGGTCTGTTCTAACTCACAGTGGCCCTATAGAACAGAGTGAAGCTCTTCCTTAGGGTTTCTGAGACTGTAAATCTTTGGGGGGGGGGGGCTGGAGGATTGCTAGCATAGTGCTTTACTCACTAGGGCTGGAAGCCTAATAACTACCCCCATTACACCATGAGGAGTCATTATTAGTTGCATTTTATCTTTATATTATTATTATTTTATCCTTACCACTTGATTTTATTTTTGTTTTGTTATTGTTTCTGTTGGTTTCCTAGTTTGACACAGGAGTAGCTGCGTAGAGATAATAAGTGATGCAAGGGTTTATCAGAGATTGGGGGGGGGCTTGGAGATAGGGAGGGTGAGAGGATTGAGGGAGCAAACAATGAATGTGGGAGGCAGGTGGAAGCGCTATAATTGGTTGCGATTATACAACTAATTTTAAAAGTGATTTAACCATGGAAGTATATGTTACATGAATACTATATCAAGAAAACCATGGGAGAAAAAAGAGAAATCACACTTGGCCAATAGTTACCATAGGTGAAGGGAAAGAGTTGTTACACAGGGGGCATTGACTTCATGTCAATGAGGGTAGAATAATCTGGAAACGGGTATCAATAGTGGTTGCACAGCAAGAAGCGTATAATCAATGACACTGAGTTATACAAGCAGAAGTTGTGGAATTGGAGTATGTACTGTTATCTATATTTTTGCCACCATTAGGAAAAATAATTATAAGAATAACAATGACTACAAGGAAGAAGAAAATGTACTAGAATTCAATGTGATGGCAACTGAACAACTCTTCTTGGTATGATTGAATTATTGAATTGCCTGACATGTGGATAAAGTGGTAATAAAACTGTTACAAAAAAAAGAAAGAAAACCCACTGACAACAAGTCAGTTTTGACTCAGCAAATCCTATAAAAAACCTCACGGCCTTGGATTTCATTCTAACTCAGCGATCCCATAACTTGCTGCCACTGAGTCGATGCTGCTCGTGGCGACCCCCTAGACTATGACTGCTGGTGAGAGCAGAGCCCAGCCTTTCTTCCTGCTGTTGGTTTCCAACTGCCAACCATGTGGACGGCAGCCCAATGCTTAACCACTACACCACCAGGGCTACCACAGTGATCCTATAGGACAGTGGAAACTAGCCCCCCGGGCTCCACGGCTGTAAATCTTGACAGGAAAAGGCAGCCTCATCTTTCTCCCACTAGTAAGGAATTCCTCCTCTCAAATATGCTGTTTTACAGTTAGGATGCTGCATTTTTTGGACTTTGAAAATAAACTCTTGAGATCCTAAAAATAAAACCAGCTCCTGAATCCACAGCAATCTGACACTTGACTCACCCCATTTTCATGATGGTGCAATAGAAGGAATTAACTTTCTAAAGGTAACAGCTTGATATTTGTCATCTCATTGATTTACAATACCTCAGTGAGTGGTACAGCATTTGATAGATGGGCATTTTACAAACGTTGATGATTTCTAAGCTGTTAGTTATTAATTTGGCTTCTTTCATGTATTATTGTATCAGCCTATTCATTAGACATTATAATGATAATTTGTATTTTATGGACCATGTTTGAAATTAATGAAAACCCTGTACCTAAAGTAGTCATACGCCAATTTTCTTTTTAAGGAAGGCATTAAAATAATACGGGGTCAAAATGGTTCAAGGCACTAAATTAAGAATTGAGGAATTAGAATCTGTGTTGGTAATGCTGGTTCATTTCAGATGTGAGAAAATATCATTTTTCCTGCTCTGTTGTGAGTAATTATAGTAATGAGGCACCTTGAAAATGTAAGCTGTTAATTAATAAGACTATGTCTAATTGTAGCTGTTCTATACCAGTGTCTGGCATTTTGAACACTAATCAGATATTAATGAAACTCCACCTATGCAGAATTTTAGCTACTTTCTTCCCATAGCTTCTCTTCTCTTGTCTAACTATCTATTTAGAGTCAAACCAATATCTTCTATCTCTTGTGATAATATATTTATTCTAATTTTTTCTTTTAAGAAGACATAACCTATTTTCTCCACCAAGTCAATTTAACCTACCGCACTGCCTTTTATTGCAACATTTCATCTTCGCCTGTTTCCAAAAATAAGATATCTCAGCTGTTCTTTGAATCCTTCTATATTTACTTTCAAAATTAAATATAGTATTTTAATCACAGCATATGGATCTCGTTCCCTGGCTGACATGGAGAAGATCTTAAGTGGTTATAAATTTATTTTTAGCAATTAAAATCCCACTGCCATTGAATTGAGTCCAACATGTAGCCATCCTTCTGAAGAGCGTAGAACAGCCCATGAGATTTCTGAGATGTTGCATCTTTCTGAAAACAGACTGCTGCCCCATCTTCTCCTGAGGAGCTGCTCGGGGTGGGAATGGGGTGGGGTGGGAGGGAATTGAATCACTGACCCACTGTGGGCACCAGTGCTTTTTATTGTGCACTACCCCAATGCTAAGTAGATCCTGATTTAAGCTCAGGTGTTGTACACAATTAATACTAAATGTAACTCAAATAGTTCAAAGTTCAACATCACGACTTGAGCATAGTTATTTGTCATTCTGATAAAGATTTCATTATTGTTATGGAGGTTATATGTTTTGTTTGTTTTTTAAAAGAAACTAAAACTGCTTTGGGAAGCAAAACCTTACATTGAGAAATTCCATGAAGACTGAATGCAACTCGAATTGGGCTGATGGAAACACCAGAAATCAGAGAATCAAAGTCGAAAGTCCAAACATCATGTCTCCGCAAGGAAGCACTCAAAGAGCAGAGCCTTCTAATAAAAAGAGTGGCAGCTCTGAAGAAGCTGGGCTACTGATGGTCATCATACAAGTCAAGAACGATAGCATTTGACATTGCTGTCCCTTCTGCTTATTCAAGGAGCTGGCAGCATGGCTTTGCTAAAGCTCTAGAAGCTGCTTTCTTCAGCTGTCTGCCATCTCCCACCTGCCTGGGATGAATTCTTAATAGGGAGAGCTGCAAACCTCCAGGTAAATGTGGAACCTTCTGAATGACACGGCTGCACACACAAACACGAGGAGAGTATATGTTCAGCGATTGTACCCAGAGTTGTGCAAACTGTCTCTGGTCCATGGGTTTAGTGCCCAACAGGCAAGTCTTCTTCTGGACACACGCTACTCATTTGCCTGGAAGACATAGGCACCTCTTATTGGAGGAAGCTGTCTTTGAGGGGAGACCTTTACAATAATGCCAAAGAAATTCATGCCATGCATTCAACTTAATCAACCATCATTTCATTAGTACATGGACAGGCATCAGAATCATCAGCAGTTTAAAGAAGGCAAATAGCAAAGATGAAAAATCATAACAAATTATTTCAGAAGACACAGATAATACTGAAGGAAGAAAATGTTTAAATGTTATGGTTAATCTCAAAGAGATTTGACAAGATCACACTCCCATGAAAGAAAGGCCGAAGAACACAGACTGACGAATACTCTCGAGAATTAAAGAATGTGGATCATCAAAGTACAACCTCAGTGGGGAGCATGAATTATGTAATGGGTAGAATTGAAGAGGAAATTCATCATATGAAAATAAAGTGGCCGCAATCCCTCAGAATGCAGAATAAAAACTTGAAGGTAAAAAAATATAAAAGTTCAAGAAGCCTTAATATAAATTCTGTAATAAGAGAATATAGACAATGTAGGAAATAATGATAATAGTTAATAACAGAAATATCTCCCCACATAGTAGGAAGTTCATCTTCTAGGAGAATTCTAAGGTGAACTGAATGCTAAGAGGAATTAATGAAGAAGAAAGAAAGAAAGAAGGAAAGAAAGAAAGAAACTATAGAAATTTCAAGATTCCGAAGGAAAAGACATATTCTTAAAAGTTTAGGGAGACATAGAAAGAGTTTATCATAGGTAAGAGAGAGAGAATCTTAAGTATCATGGGTGTTATAAAATAATAAAACAATGGTTTTTAAAATACAATCTGTAATTTTCTATTGTAATTAAAATTATTAAATATTGTTATCCAAAATGTGATGAAAGTACTAGCTATTATTTTAACATATGTACATAATTTTGTTCTGTTTGCACAGCTGCTTCGTGATCCATGTACAAGTTCCACACAAGCCCAATGAAATGTTCTGGAATCAGCATTCTTCTCAAGCTTATCCATCATTTGTTATGATCCACACAGTCGAATACCTTGGGCAGTCAGTGACACACAAATAAATGCATTTGTGATGTACTCTGCTTTTAGCCAAGATCCGTCTGACATCAAAAATGATATCCCTTCTTCCATGTTGTCTTCTGAATATGGCCTGAATCTCTGGCAGCTCCCTGTCAAGGTACTACTGTAACCTTTGTTAGGTGATCTTCAGTATGATGTTACTTGCCTGTGACATTGAAGATCCCGTTCTTTAATTTGAACATTCTGTTGGTTCACCTGTCTTTGGAATCAGTACAAATATGGATCTTTTTCTGTCAGGTGGCCAAGTAGTTGTCTTCCAGATTTCCTGGCATAGACAAGTGAGTGCTTCCAGTGCCTCATCACCTTGTTGAAGCACTTCCATTGGTATTCCGTTGATTCCTGGAGCCTTGTTTTTGACTAATGCTTTCAGTGCAGCTTGGACTTCTTCCTTCAGTACCAATGGCTCTTGCTAATAGTTGAAATAGTTGAATGTAGATTTGTTGTTTTTAGTGCAGTGACTCTGTGTATTTCTTTCCATTTCTTTTGATGCTCCCCACGTCATGCAATGAGTCTTTCAATATTGCAACTCAAGACTTGAAGTTTTCTTTTCATTTAAGACACACTGACTACGTTCTGTTCTTCTCCTTTAGTCTAGTGATGGGCATATTTCAATATAACATTTTAGTTTGTCTTCTTGAGTTGCCCTTTGCAATTTTCTGTTCAGTTATTTTACTTCACTGTCTTTTCCACGTACGTTAACTAATCTGTGATTAAGAACAAGCTTCAGAGTCTCTTCTGACATTCATTTTGAGCTTTTCTTTCTTTCCTATCCTTTAAATGACACTTTACTTTCTTCATGAATGATGTTGTTGATATCCTCCCATAGCTCATCAGGTCTTATGTGATTAGTGTTTAATGCAGAAAATCTGTTCTTGAAATTTATGTCGGATAGACTCAAGGTCATATTTTTGCAGTCATGGTCTTGTTTCCATATTCTTCAGCTTTATCCTGAATTTATAGGTGAGCAATTGGCGGTCTGATCTTCAATCAGCCCCTAGTCTGGTTTCAACTGCTGATATTGAGCTTTTCCTTCTTCTCTTCCCACAGATGTCAGCAATTTGATTTCTGTGTGTTTCATCTGGAGAAGATTATGGGTATAGATGCCTTTTGTGTTGTTGGAAAAAGGTATTTGCTATGAGCACGTCACTGGTTTTACAAGATTCTATCATGTGATCTCCAGCTTCATTTCTATCAGCAAGACTATATTTTCTAACTACTGTTCCTTCCTCTTTGTTTCCAACTTTAGCATTCTAATCACCAATAATTATCAATGCATCTTGATTAAAAGTTTGATCAATTTCCAGCTGAAGGCATTGGTAGAATTTTCCAGGTTCTTCATTTCTAGGTTTTGCGGTTGGTGAATAAATTTGAGTGATGATTATATTGATCAGATGTCCTTGAAGGCAGGCAGATATAATCCTATCACAGACAGCATTGTACTCTCAGTTAGATTTTGAAATGTCCTTTTGGACAATGGATACAATGCCATTCCTCTTGATTGTACCATTCTCGATATAACAAGCCAGATGATTTCAAAATTATTCATAATGGTTAACAGTAGTCAAGTCCGACTCACTGAAGCCTAGCATATCAATCTTTATGCATCCTATTTCATTTTTAATGGCTTCCACTTTTCTTTACTCACTCATTCCTCTATGCCAGGAAATTTGAAGGACAGCTACCTGGCCAACTGACTGGAAGAGATCCATAGTTGTGCCTATTCCAAAGAAAGGTGGCCCAACAGAATACTCCGTTTATAGAACAATATCATTGGTATCACCTGCAAGAAACATTTTGCTGAGGACCGTCCAATAACGGTTGCAACTGTACATTGACAGGGAACTGTCCGAGGTTCAGGCTGGATTTCGAAGAGGACATGGAACAAGGAATATCATTGCCAATGTCAGAGTATACCAGAAAGATGTTTACTTGTGTTCCACTGGCTACGCAAAGGCATTTGACTGTGGTTTACAACAAGGTCTGGCTAGATAGCTTGGGGAAGATTGGGGTTACAGAATACTTTACTGTGCTTATGTGGAACTTGTACATGGATCAAAAGGCAGTTGGGTGAAGAGAACTAGGGAACGTTGCATGGCTTAAAGTCAGGGAGTTGTGCATCGTGGTTGCATTCTCTCACCATACTTATTTAATCTATGTTGAGCAAATCCTCAAAGAAGCTGGATTATATCAAGAAGACTGTGGTAACAGGATTGGAGAAAGGCCTATTAGCAACATGTAATACGCAGATGTCACAACCTTGCTTTCTGCACTTGAGAGGACTTGAAGCTCTGGCTGATGAAGATCAAGGATTGCAGCCTTCAGATTGGATGACAACTCAATGGGAAGAAAACCAAAGTCCTCACTGTTGGACCAATAGGTCAAATCATGAATTGGAGAAAAGGGAGAAAAGATTGAAGTTGTGAAGGGGTTTGTCTTGTTTGGATCTACAATCAGTGCTCATGGAAGCAGCAGTCAAAAGATCAAATGATGCATTGCATTGAGTAAATCTACCGCACAAGGCCTCTGTAAAGTGTTTGATAGCCAGAAGGTTGGTTTCAGGACTGAAAGGCACCTGACTCAAACCATGGTAGTTTTAATTCTTCATATGCATGTGAAAGCTGGACATTGAATAAGGAAGATAAAGAAAGAATGCATCTGAATTGTGTTTCAGGAAAAGAATATTGAAAATATTACAGACTGCGAAAAGCCCAAACAGATCTGTCATGGAAGAAGTACAACCAGAGTGTTCCTTAGAAGCAAGGAGGATGAGACGTCCTCTTGCATACTTTGGACATGTCGCCAGGAGACACCAATCCTTGAAGCAGGACATCATGCTTGGTAAAATAGTGAAAAGAGAAAAGCCCTCAATAAGCTGAATTGACTGTGGCAGCAACGTTGGGCTCGACAGAAGAACACTTGTCAGGACAGCACAGGACGGGTAGGTATTTCATTCTGCTCTACGTAGTGTGGCTCTGGGTTGGAGCCCACTCAATGGCACCCAGCAACAACAATAATTTTCTTAGATTCTTACCTTGTACTTTCCAAGTTCCAAGTATTAATCGATGTTTTCATCTCCTTTTGAATTGTGTCAGCAAATAAAAGTCCACAAAGTTTTACGACCACAGGCTTTATCTTTGTCATATTTTTCCTCTCTGCTTTGAGAAGGCAGCTTTTCATCAGATCAGCTTCTGATCTGAAGGGCCCATCTTCCAACCCTATATCTGGCAATGTTCTGATTCTGTTCATTAGGTTTTCAGTCACTGGCAATATTTAGATGCTGTCTATAAGATTTTCAGTGGCGAATTTGTGGTATTTACATAATCTGTTGTCAATTTGAGACTTAAGAATGAAGGGGTGGAGTTTGGCTTGTCAATCAGGTTCGAGCTTGATGACCTCATTTGGAGGGGGTAAGGAGATAAAAAGCTCTCTGGAGGTGGCACACAGTCTCACTCCCTGGGAGACGTGACAGCTGACAAGACACACAGTGCTACGCTAGTGCCCTGATCTGGAGGAACCAGGTAGAGACCCATGGCAGCACTGAGATGCTTCTGCCACCACTGCATCCTCAGGACTCTCCACCCACTGCCCTGCGATCTTCCTGCATTCTGTGTCATTGCATGTGTTTCATGAGTCTGAAGAGGACTTTATAGATTGGTATCAGGCATATGGGATAATATTGAACTTATGAACTTGATCTGGACTGGGCTGGAATGACTTCTTAATGTATAATTACTCGTTATATAAAGCTCTTTCTTATATACATATGAATGTCTATGAATTTGTTTCTCTAGTCAACTCAGACTAACACATAATTGTTCTGATGTGGGTTACCTATTATTTTCTTCACAGTTTGGTCTTATTCTTGAAGCTCTGCTGAAACATGTTCACTTTGAATGGCCCTGCTGGTATTTGCTAGGAGCTCTGTTGGCATATTGCTTATACTTTGGACTGCTATACACAAGGTCAGTAGTTCAAATCACCAAATGGTCTTTAAGAGAAAGATGAGGCTTTCTAAGTCTATAAAGAGTTACAGACTCAGAAACCCACAGGGTCACCTCTACCCTGTCCTATAGGATCACTAGCAGTCAGAACTGACTCAATGAGAGGGAGGTTTTTTTTAATCTAGTATTTGAAATGCCAATGACTAATCTTTGAGCACCTCAGCACCAAACAAACAATCACAGTATGACAAAATGGCAGACAAGTGGTAGAATATGATTTAAAAGAAGTCAAAAAGTGGAGCTGCTGTGGAGATAGAGGCTTTTGAAGGGAAAGTTCTCATTGTTGTGTCTAGGGTGTGTGTATATTAAGAACTTTAAAATTTTGAATAAGCTGAGAATTTTACCTTTCAGGTCATCAATTTTGTATTCAATACTAAGCTACTTATCATTGCCCCCAGTACCCTACCCCAATTTTTTGATTTCTTCTCCCGTCTATGGATTTCTTTCATTTTTTTTCCCCTCTCCATCTATGGCTTTCTATCTTCCCCTACACCCAAGTTGATACTGTCAACCTTCTTGCCTATTGCTTTTTCTCCCCTTCTCCACCCTCCCCACATTGGTAAACTCCAAAATCTGTTCCCTTTGGGATGAAAGTTTCTGTGGTCTCCTACAATGTTTGTATTTTTGTGATTGACAATTCACTCAGTACAGTGTTCTCCAGTTTCATCCATGCATGAGGTCTTTTGCGGTTTCATGATTGTTTTGCAGCAATGCATTGTCAGAGTTTCTTGATTCATTCTTCTACTGATGGGCATTTGGGTTGTTTCCACCTTCTTGTTATGGTGAAAGCTCTGCTGAGCATATACCCAAAGAAGGAGAATCAGAGCAGGAAGAGACAGGTGCACAGCCATGTGCATCAGAACACCATTCACGGTCATCCTGGTTCTTGTTGAAAAAGCAAGAATGAAAGGTATACATATTTTACTTAAAGCTATATTGACAACCACACATAGAACTGAAAGTAACTAATTTTACTTGTGTTAAACTTTGGGGAGTGATTCTAGGGTCAGGGGATATTTGCAGCATTTACTTTTCATTCAATCAGTGCTGGTTGAATTTGGTTTTATTTTTTGCTCTTTTACATATATGAATCTTTTAAAATGCTAGCAGTGCTAATTATCACTAGTTTTCAAGGTAACCAGTTCCATCTCTTTGACATTGGCTCACAAAAAAATATAGGAAACATTCTTAAGGACAGCCCTCTCTCCTGAATTTTATAGGCAGCTATTAGATATATATTTTTAATCTTTAAATTATTTAGAGTAATCAAGGAAATGGTAAAACTAGGGTTTTATTAGAGGTTGGGAATGGATGAAGGTAAAGAGAACCAGAGATTGAGATAATTACTATACGTTAGGATGATTTTGAAGCAAAATTATATGATCAGGGCTTCTATTCAGCTATTGTACTACTATCTACTAGTCTCTCAGTTTGTCATGCTATGGTGACTTGCATGTCACTATGAAAGCTGGAGTGTGTCCATCTATGTAACTCACCCAATGCCTACTGATCTTCACTTAGGTTTCATTTGAACTATTTTCGGAGTGTCTGGAGTCTGTCACACCCAATATGGGAGTGGGGCTGCGGGCTGACAATTTATACATGTGGTACTCTTCTTAGAGTTTTTTGGGGGAGGGAATTTATTTGCAATGTAAGAGTAATGATTTAAAAGGGCCTTCAAATCCTTGAAATAATGCCTTAAAAGAAAATGAGATTTCCCTAATAACTTTTGAAGCCCCTTTGTATTACATTATGAATAATTTTTACCGGGTTTATTTTTCATTTTCAGTTGACTAGCAGGTGAATTTCCTAAGAAATTAGTATCAATGTTTCAAAATTACCATTAACATTCCTTTTTGTCTCCCTTCTTTCTCCTTGCGCCACACGAATGACCCAGATCTCCTACCCTAGAAAACTACAACAGCATACAGAAGAGAGAGAGAGAAACGTGATGAGAGACGAAGGGAATGTAGTAGAAATCTTTGCCAGGTCACCCTGCCCTTGAAAGGCAGGGTCTGGAGGACATTACAACATTGTGGCTTTCATATTTTAGAATAAATATTATTTGAGGATTCAGGCAATACTAAAAATAGATTCATGTTAAAGAGAGAAAGGAAGAAATAAAAATGTGTGCTTTTTTTGGTGCGCATCTTCTATGTCAGGCACTGTACTCCAGGCTTTCTCTACGTTACTTTATCTTCACCATCACCTTGGGAGTTGGCTACTATTCTCTCACCCATATAAAAGGGAGCTGAGCTTGGAAATATTAATTTTCCAAAGTCAGACTAGTTAAGGGTGCTAGAACTCAGCTTAATACATAAATCTGTCTGATTTCTCCATACTCCACCGCACCACTCGGAGAATTCTCTTCTTCCCTGTTTGTGTTTGCTTAGTTTTCCTTCTAAGCTCAGTGGACTAATGCTCAACTTTAATTTTAACGAGACAGCCTGCTGCCTGACCTGTGAGGACCTCACCTTTTCTCTTAGGAGCCGTCTTACTTTAAAGAGCTGCCAGTCTATGAGGGGTCGGGGATCTCCTTCCTGTTGAATTATCATGCCTCATACACTTTGTTTTACAGCTTCAGATTAAAGTCCTCCCTCGTTATTCATTGCCTTGTTTCAATAAGGACAGAGCTGGTTAATGTTTTACTGGGAAGATTCCCCAGTGGTCACATTCTGGCATGTGAAAAAAATGGATTTATTTATCAATATATAACCAGCTGTGTGGGAGCTGTCTCCTCCTGCCCCGCCCCCCCCCTTATTCTCACACTCATTATTTTATTTGGAAGCAAAAAGGATGACGAGAAAGGGAACAAACGTTTGAGGACTTTAGTACTTCAAAGAGAAGCGTCATGCTAGGCCCCACTTCCACAGTTCCATCCTTTATAGCTCCAATTTTCAAACTCCTCGCAGTAGAAAAAGGTTACACCAAAGTCATGGTGAGAGAGAAACTTGTGAGCCATGTCATGTGTTGGGATAGTCATTCTTTGCACAAATCCCTTCTATGAAAAAACAAAACGGTCTTTGATACAGCTTCATTCTGTCGTGCATACGCTCACTAACAGTGAGAGTCACCTGCACATCATTTAGCCACAAGAACAACAGAAAGGGTAGCTTCAGAAATAGCGAAATGAAAGTAATGGTAATCTATACTGCCGGCTACAGTGCTCAGAGCATACTGCTTACTCCCAGGGCCTATCATAAATCCTGTTTCTAGACTTATTTGCAAATCCTTGCAGGGTTTTACCTTTTGCTTGTTTCCCTCAACCCATTTTCTTCTCTTAGCATTAGCATTTCACTCAAAACATTTATTCAATATGGATTATATGGAAAAATTTAGTCCCATATGCATCTGAAGCAGGAAAATAGTAATAATACAATCTGCTATTTTTTTGAACATTTAGGTAATACGCCACTTTGGTGGTCTGTCTGCAGCACATTACAGTGGTCGCTGGTCGATGCCTCGGAGTCAGTTCTGACTCACGACGACCCTCACACAAAACATCAAAGTGTGGCCTGGTCGCAACAGCCCCCTGGCTTTGAGCTCATTGTGGCAGCCGCTGTGCGAATCTGCCTCATCGAGGCTTTTTTGTTCCTTTGTTAACCTTGTGCTTTACCAAACATAGTGCCTTTCTCTAGGCCCTAGAGACTCATGGAAACATGGGTGAAGTACGTACTTGAGACAAGACCTCACCTTTATGGCTTCTAAGGGAAATTCTGGCTATACTTTGTTGGGAGTTTTTTAGCAGTGCCCCTCCCCCCCCACCAAAAAAAAGGTGGTGGTGGAAAGAAAGTACTTTTCTAATTTAAACGTAGACTTTCAGTTTTAGATGGATTAAAATGGCCACCTTGTCAATTTTACAACTTCTTTGGCTTCACTGGGTAGATCTCTACTGCATATTCACAAGTCAGTCACCAAGGTCTCACTCTAGCTCACTGCCAATGAGTTCACGCCACTTCTGGTGACCCGATAGGACAGGGTACATCTGCCCCTGTGGGTTTCTGAGACTGTAGCTTTCAGACAGCCCTGGCCTTCTCTTGATGAGCAGCTGGTGGTTTTGAATTGTTGATTTTGCATTTAGAAGCCCAACTTATAACCACGAGGCCACCAGGGTTCCTGATGTAACCAGGGTAACCCTTGCTAAAGGCAATTCAGATTGGGTCCCCACTCTGCTCGCACTTGTTGCCTGCATGTGGCCATCTAGTACCTTCCTTGGTACCTACCATAGAGGAAGTACTTAGCTTTATTTCATGATACAATGCACTATTGTAAATACACCTTTATACCTTATAATTAGTGCACGGTGTTTAATAGACTGTAGCTCTCTGTTCCTCCTCCCTGTCTTTCCTCCTTCATCCCTCTCTTCCTTTCTTCCTGCATTCTTCCCTTCCTCCCTTTTACTGTGGTTAGGGTGAAGGTTTACTGAGCAAATTCATTTTCCATTCAGTAAGGTATACACATGTTTTGCTACTCTATTTTTCTTTATCATTAATGCAATAAAACCAATCAGTTGTTCTCAAATCTACAGACTTTGTGTGTGTCAGTGTGGAACTGTGTTCAGTAAGCTTTTTAGTATGGCTTTTTCAAAAGTATATCACTATACTTTTCTTTGACAATGTCTCTGGGTGAACTGGAACCTCCAGCTTTTCTGTGAACTGTTTGCATCTCTCAGAGACTCCGGTTTTAATAACAAGGGCTATTGAATAAGGAAGACTGAAATGAATATACGCATTGGAATAATGATGCTGGCAAAGAATATTGAAAGTACCAAACTGCCAAACGGACAAACAAAACTGTCTTGGAAGAGTAAACAAAAACCCCCAACAAACACTGCCAATCACTGGCAGTCATCCTATAGGGGTTCTGAAACTGCATCTCTTTTCAGGAGAAGAAAGCCTCACCTTTCTCTTTCCCAAGGAGGATGAGACCCTCGCAAGCACTTTGGACAGGGCAGAGAAGGTCAAGTAGAGAGGCAGCAAAAAGGAGGAAGTCTGTTGTGATAGGTTGGGTTCTCTAGAGAAGCAAAACCAGTGACACCTTGTGTTAGCCCAGGTATACTAGAGAAACAGATCCGGGGCGACTCATATGTGTATAAGAAAGAGCTTTACGTACAAGAGCAATTGTATATTGAGAAACACCCCGGCCTCTCCAGGTCAAGTCCATAAGTCCGATATTAGCCTATATGTCCAAACCAGTCTATAAATTCCTCTGCAGACTCACACAACACATGCAATGACACTGAATCTAGGAAGATCACAGGCCAGTGGGCGGAAAGTCTTGTGAATCTAGTGGCAGTGAAAGCATCTCAACTCTGGCAGTCATCTCCATGTGGCTCTTCCCGCTACGGGGCTCTAGCCCCATCAGCATAGCTCCATGTGTCTTGTAGCAGGAAGATGTAACAGAGCGTGTGCCTGGCCTCCAGTGAGCTGTTTATCTCCATGTGCCTCCAGATGAGGTCATCAAGCTGTGACCTGATTGACAAGCCAGACCTCACCCCTTCCTCAAATTGACAGTAGATTATGTAACTGTCGCATACCTGTATGTGATTGTATATAGAAAGAGATTTATATCAAAGAGTGGATTGCACAGTTGTAGAAGTAGGTAAGTCCAGTCTGACTGAAGTCAGGCTTCCCCTGACTCATGGAAGCTGACAAACAAGAAGCAGGCTGATGAAGCAGAGGCAATGGGAGGTACTGGCTTGTGATAAAGAGGTACATGAATCCAGAGTTGGCCAGATGAATCTGCCTTTAGTAGTGGATCAACAGAAGATCAAGGAACCAGATGCAAGATCCAACTCCAGCAGAAAGCACTGGGCAAAATAAAAGAGAACTTAACTCTGCTTCGTCTCTTTCTTATACTAAAGGTCAAACCCTAAACTGCCATCAGGCTGAAGCCCAGGAGTGTCTAGACGACACAATCCCTAACCATCATAGCCTTCAATACGATGGCTTGACACAGTGCCTGCAACAATGGACTCAGCAGAAGAATAATTGTGAGGATGGTACCACACTAGCCATTGTCTTCCTCTATTGTAGAAAGAGCTACTATGTGTTAGAACGGGCTCAACAGCATGTAGCAACGGCAACATCCCTAAGCTAGACCTTATTTGTAATTTGAAACGCCTTGTTTTCCTGCATGAAACTATATATAGGATATTTAAATCATTCTAAAGCTATTTGGTGTGCCTCTGGGTTGCATGTTCTCACAATACTTATTCAATCTGTATACTGAGCAAATCATCAGAGAAACTAGATTATTTGAAGAAGAATGAGTCATCAAGATTGCAGGAAGGCTTATTAACAATTTGCAATATGCAGATGACATAATCTTGCATGCTGAAAATGAGGAAAACTTGAATAAGTATTGGCTGATGAAGATCAAGGATTGCAGCATTGAGTATGGATTACCACTCAGTGTAAAATAGACCCAAATCCTCACAACTGGATCAATAGGTAGCATCACGATAAATGGAGAAAAGATTGAAGCTGTTAAGGATTTTGTCTTGCTTGGATGCACAATCGGTGCTCATGGAAGTAGCACTCAAGAGATCAAACGATGTGTTGCATTGAATAAATATGCTAGAGAAGACCTCTTTAGAATATTAAAAAGCAAGGTTGTTACTTTGAGGACTAAGGCATGCCTGATTCAAGCCATGGTATTTTTCATTGCTTCACATACATTTGAAAGTTGGACATTAAATAAGGAATATCTAATAATAATCTATGCATTTGAATTGTGGTGCTGAAGAAAAAAGTACCTTGGACTGCCATGGACTGTGGTGACTGTGATACTGAAAGTGATGTGTGTTAGGCAGGGTGGGTCAGCATTAGTCAACCACAGTCAGTAGCATGGGAGCTCAGGGAAGCAGGCCCAGATGGGATATTGAACTCAAGCAATGCAAGGCGACAGGATCCACCAGTCTTAAGCTCAAGTGTTGTACACACCAGAAGCATGGGGAAACAGGTCTCAATGGAGCTCTAATGACATGATCCATGGGTTGGGTTGGCCCACAGGTAGTATAGAACACAGGTTGAGGCAGAGAACTAGCATGCTGGTCTGATCACTAGAGAGCAAAAGAGATGTGGCCTTGAAGAGCCATTTATCTTGTTGCCCTCTAATCAAACTGTGACCTGACTAATCTCCGCCCGCATGTTCCTATTGGCTAGGTTGGCACAATAAACCTAACTATCACAGTCCACCCCTTGCCAACTTGTCAACTGTGCACAATTCTTCAGCCATATATAATTTCTAGACATTAATGAAATCACACATCTTACATCATACATCTATCATACATATAAACGAAAACACTCTGAATCTTATTGTATCTGGTATATTATACATGAACAAAGGCATGATATTCAATAAGCACAAATAAAGAAGTAATACAGACAATCTCAAACCTCACTTTTGTAATTGATCACATGGCCGTAACTGATAGGTAGAACTACCTTCTTCTACTACCCATTCTGTAATACCTCGTTGACCCATACCTTCAGTCCTGTGGGATCTGGGTCATTAGAAGTCCTGTCAGGATTGAGTTACTGTAGTTTACCATTTACTTTAATCACAGGGCATGGTAGTACTGAGAGACCACCTAGAGGACCTGTGGATTACAGGCATATTCTTCTTTACCTCCATTATGTAGCACTGGTTCAATTTCCCCTTGGTAATCAGAGTCAATCACACCACTCTGTACTGTGACACCCTTCTTTACCTGTTTATCCAAAGGCATGAGAAACCCAAAGTGGCCAGAGGGTATTCTTAGCTGCCAGTTCAGTGGAATCAGTGCTGTTTCCAGGTGAGAGAGTTTCTTCCTTCAAAACTAGGACCTTCAGGCCTGAAGAGAATAGGGTTGCTGGGACAGCAAGCAACAATGCTGCAAGTGGATCACTAGATCGGGGTTCTGCCAGTTACTAAGTATGTCTATTACAATGATTCATGCTGGAACTGGGGAAATAATGACAGGATGGGTTCAGGGGTCCATTGGACCCACTGTGAGACATACCTGGGCAAAAATTCTATTGATAACTTGACATCCATATGCTGGATTTCCTGGAATTAGTATCAGTTCAGAGCCATTGTCCAGTAATCCCCCAAAAGTTTGATTATTTCCTTTCTCCCAATGAACAGTCACTCTTGTGAAAGGCCGCAGGTCCCTTTGGGAAGCAGCTAGAAGAAAGACTAACACCATTAACCTTCGGAGATGTAGCAGGGTCCTTCTTCAAAAGGTCCTAGACTTCCTCTCATTCAAGGGGCTGTGGGTCTATAAACTGGCTCAAGTCTGGGAATTATTTGAGGGGTTATGACTCTATTCTGGAGTTCTGAGTTGAACGGCTGTTCAGCTGATCTAGCATTTTTCTGCCTGTATAGATCACGTGAATATTTAGTAGGTTTTCTATGTATTTCACTCCTAAGGACACTGTGGCTAAATAGCCAATGCCATTAGTCCATACGAATCAGGTTGCTCTGATTACTATGGATAGCTTGCTCTTCATGATGGAAACCACACCCACCCTATCTCTGTTGATTAGTGCTGACACCTGCCCCCTACCACCATGGGGCCCAATCACCCCATTGTAGGCAAATGTCAGAGTTCACTTAGGGCAGTTCTCACTCTTAATCTTGGTGTACATAAAATAGTAATCACATGAGTCTTCAGAGATGCTGGGGCCCACTTCACAAGCTTGTTCCTTATGGTTGTTGTGAAAGGCATGTCCTGGGGCACTCTCTTTTTGGGGTCTATAGGATAATTCTGATAGATCTATTCCAACATAGCAGTTTCCCTAAGCTTTTGGATGCCTTCTTCTACAGTGTACCAAGGTAGGTCAGGTACCTCAAGTTGGTCTAATCTAGGCCATCTGGCAGCCCATGCTCCAGTGAACCAACCAAATAAGCTATTAGATCCTCTCTTAACCTCACTCGCTAAGATATTGAAAAAGAAACTGTGCTTAGGGTTTCCATGTCAAGGAATTCAGACTGGTCTAATCTTACATTCCTTGCACCAGTGACCCACATGCTTAGTAACCATTCCCATGGATATTCCCCAGGCTTCTGCTTGTATGTATTAGTATTAGAAATCTTAAACAGATTTTTATGAGTATAGCACACTTCTTCCTGAGTCATCACCTGAACCTCACTTTTGGGACCTTTCTGAGACTGAATTCTAGTTAAAGGTCTAGAGGCAATGGGTGGTAGGGGTATTTCCTGGGACTCTTAGCAATATCTTGTAAGGCTTCTTCCACAGGCAATGCTCCAGATGCAGCTCTACCTGGCATTTTAGTTTGAATTGTTTGGTTAATCTGCTCAAGTGTGAGTTGTTTTACTGATAGTGGATTAATTCCCTCAGGTGGGAGGGGTGGATCTATTGACTGGGGTGGCTCAATATACTCTAAGGCTCAATATCATCTTCTGGATCATCAGCCCATATGTTCCTATCCCGTGTTTCAGGGGCCCATTTCATTTCAATTTTTGTCCTTACTTTAATAACAGACACTATTCTAGATCTATCATTCAGCTAACGCTGTAATTCAGCTACTTGTATAATGAAACTTTGGATTTGGGTTTTGGCAATGTCAGCTTTATTAGTAGAGGAGAGAAGGCGTTCCTTTGTAGCACATGCAGACGTTTTTAGGTTTGTTATTTGGCATTAGAAACCTGCTTCTGAGGTTCTGAGATTATCCCTTTCCTCGATCACATTTTCTATTGTAAGGAGGACCAGCAAACCAGCTTCCCTATGTTTCTCATCCTAAAAAAATTGCTGGAAAATATCAAACACATGATCACCCAGAGTCTTTCCTCTCACCAGAACTTCATCTATTGGTGGTAATATTGTGTATATTAGCTTTGCCACTTCACACCATGGATTAACACCATACTCTCTAGTAATAGTGGCAGATTTATCCATGCCTTTAGGGGGTAGAGTCAGCATTCTCACTGCTGTTAGGCCTAACCTGGCTGGAGTATCAATTCAGGAAGCCCATATTTATGATCTTGTTCCTCTAGAACCACTCCCGGTACCAACTGTGTTAGGCAGGGTGGGTCAGCAATAGTCAGCAACAGTCAGTAGCAAGGGAACTTAGGGAAGCAGGCCAAGATGGGATATTGAACTCAAGCAATGCAAGGTGACCGGATGCACCAACCTCAAGCTCAAGTAATATTCACACCAGCAATATAGTGAAGCAGGTCTTGAAGGAGCCCCAAGCTCTAGTGACAAGATCCATGGGTTGGCTTGGCCCATAGTTAGTGTAGCACACAGGATGAGGCAGAGAAATAGCTAAAGCAGCAGCATGCTGGTCTGATCACCAGAGAGCAAGTGAGATAGGGGCAGGCAATTGCAGAGCCATTTATCTCACTCTCCAAATGAAACCTGATTCATTTCCACCTGCATGTTCCTATTGGCTAGGTCGGCACAATAAACCTAACTATCACATCATGTCCCTAGTATTCAAAAGCCAATAGGATCACCCAATATGAACAGGATTCATTTTAGTTAGTTAATTAGCTTATTTTCAAACTGAATAATATTCCGGGGAGCGTTCAGATTCAGAACAGACAAAGAAGACAGACTTGGCTCCCAATTCAGAGGAAGGAGCCCCCGAAAACCTTATGAATAACTCTGAAACATTGTCAGATAGTGAGTCCTAATGACTGGAAATAGAACATTGCTGGAGATAGTGCAGGAGGATGGTCCTCTCAGGTCCCAGGGAACTGACAATGTGACTTTGGAGAAGCTGCTTTCTCAGGTGGAGCCAACCGTGGTGACATGGGTCAGGTAGAGCTGCCTGTGGGAGTGCAGCCATTGGGTTCTTTGTTTGCTGGTGGAGAATGACTCAAGCTTACCTTGAGAAAAAGTTGCAAAACTCTCGAACTTGGAATGTGCAGAGCATGAGTTTAGGAAAGCCAAAAGTGGTTGAAATGAAACGGAACACATGAAGATGACATCCTAGGAGTTAGTGAGATGAAATGGACTAGTAGTGGCCATGTGGAAACAGAAAATCATATGGTTTACTATGCTAGGAGTAACACAATCATTGTCCAAAAGGACATTATAAAATCAATCAAAAGCAGAACACTGTCAGTGATAAGATTATATCTATCAGCCTTCAAGGAAATCCAATCAATATTAAAATTTAGGCACAACCCACAAAAACTAATGATGTAGAAAATGAAGAATTCTACCATTTGAAATGGAACAAACATGCAATTAAGATACATTGATAATTATTGTTTGATTGGAATGCAAAAATTAGGGGGAAAAGGGAAGAAACAATACTTGGAAAACATGGACTTACTAATGAAAATGAAGCTGGAGATCACATGTTAGAATTTTGCAAAAAACAAATGACTTATTAATAGCTATATTAGTCTGGGTACTTTAGAGAAACAAATTCACAGAAACTCATGTAAAAGTTTTATATAAAGGTTAACTGTGCATCAAGAAAACATCCCAACCCAGTGCTTCCCAAGGCCACAAGTCCAATATTCACCCATTAACCCATATGTCCAACACCAGTCCACAAAGTCCTCCTCCATCTCACAAAACAGACACAATGATGCCGACTGCAGGAGGAAAGCAAAGTCAGTGAATGTGTAAACATCTCAACACTGGCAGGGTTCTCCACACGGGTGCTCCAGCTACCAGGATGCATTGGGGTAGGTCCATGTGGCTTCTCCTTGGGGATGTCTTGCAGGAAGTCAGCCTTGCAAGCTGAAGCAGGGAACTGCTAAGGCAGCTGCACCCTGGTGCAGCCATCACAAAGCAAGGGACCTGAGAACTCCAAAGGCGAGGCTCATCAAGCCGTTTATCCCTCTGCCCTTCAATTAATCCCACATGTGTTTATCGGCCAGGTTGGCACCATAAGCTAACTAACTAAATAGCAAACACTATTTTCAACAACACAAAAGGTGAGTATACACATGGGCTTCTCCAGATGGAATACACATAAATCTAATTGACTACATCTGTGGAAAGAGAAGCTCAATATCAGCATCTAAAACCAGGCCAGAAGCTGACTGTAGAACAGACCAGCAATTACTCATCTATAAGTTCTAGATAAAGCTGAAGAAAATTGGAAACCAGTGCAAGAGAACCAAAAATATGACCTTGATTCTATCCCTTCTGAAATTTGAAAACATTTCAAGAACAGATTTTTTATAGTCAATTTAAAAATTTTTATTTATTTATTTTTTAACACTTTATTAGGGGCTCCTACAACTCTCATAGCAATCCATATATACATCAATTGTGTAAAGCGCATTTGTACATTCATTGTCCTCATCAGTTTGAAAACATTTGCTCTCCACTTAAGCCCCTGCCATTAGCTCCTCATTTTTCCCTCTCCCTTCCCGGGCCCCGCTCCCTCATCTTGGACTACCAAAAGGACAAAGAAATCTGTCTTGGATGAAATAAGGCCAGAATGTTCCTTGGAGGCAAGGTTAGTGAGACTTAGTCTTACAAACTTTGAAAATGTTGTCAAGAGAGACCAGTCCCAGAAGGACATCATGCCAGGCAAAGTGGAGGGACAGTGAAAACCAAGGCCCTTAGGGAACTAGATTGTCACCCTCGCTCAACAATGAACTCAAGCACAGCAACAATGGTGAGGATGGTGCAAGACCAGGCAGTATCCCACTTTGTTGTGTTTTAGGTCAGTATGAATCAAAACTGACTAGATATAGAACAAGGAATATCATCGTTGTTACCAGATGGACCTGGGCTGAAAGCAGAAAGTATCAGAAAGATGTTTATTTGTGTTTTATTGACAATTAAAGGCATTGTCCCATATGGATGATTACAAACTGTGGACAGCACTGAGAAGAAAGGGAATTTCAGAGCATTTCATTGTATTCATGTGGAATACATGTGGAACCTCTACATGGATGAAGAGCAGCTGTTTAAAGAGAAACATGGATTACAGCATGATTTAAAATCAGGAAAGTTGTGTGTCCCCTCAGCATATTCATTCTATGTGTATGCTGATCAAATAATCTGAGAAGTTGAACTATATGAAGAACAAGGCATCAGGAAGGTTTATTAACAACCTATGACAAAACTTGGCTTGCTGAAAATGAAATAAAATGAAGCCTTGAAACACTTGCAGATGAAGATCAAGGATGGTAGCCTTCAGTATGGATTACGACTCAATATAAAATAAATATTTAAAACTGGACCAATCGGTAATATGTTGAACAGAGACAATACTGGCATTTTCAAGGATTTTATCTTGCTTGGATCCACAAACAATGTTCATGGAAGTAACAGTCAAGAGATCAAATGACACTTTGCATGGGATAAACGTGATGCACACATTTCTTTAAATCGTTGAAGCACAAGGATGATACTATGAGGACTAAGATGTGCTTGGCCCAAGCCTCGGTATTTTCACTCACCTCATGTGCATGTGAAAGTAGAACATTAAGTAAGGAAGATTGACAAATAGATGAATTTGTATTTCGTTGTTGGTGAGCAATATTGCCATAAGAACAAACAAACTTGTCTTGGAAGAAGTACAACCAGAACGCTTCTTAGAAACAAGGTTGGCAAGACCTCTTCTCATGTAATTTGGACATGTCATCAGGACCAACCAATCTCTGGATGAAAACATCATGCTTGTGAAAGTGGAAGGGCAGGGGGAAAAGGAAAGAACCTCTAAGACAGCGATTCTCAACCTGTGGGTCGTGACCCCTTTGGAGATTGAACGACCCTTTCACAGAAGTCGCCCGATTCATAACAGTAGAAAAATTACAGTGATGAAGTAGCAACGAAAATAATTTTATAGTCAGGGGATCACCACAACATGAGGCACTGTATTAAAGGGTCGCAGCATCAGGAAGGTTGAGACCCACTGCTCTAGGATATGATTTGGCACAGTGGCTGCAACAATGGGCTTACACATAACAACCATTGTGAGGACATTGCAAGAGCGGGCAGTATTTTGTTCTGCTTTACATGGGCTCTTTACGAGAGGAGGCAGACTAGAAAGCACCTAACGCCAGCCACAAAGAGAATTTGAAATGCACAAAAAAATGAAGGATCAAATAATTCATAACTATGTCCATTAGTCCTGTACAAGTTATCCTACACATCATGGGCAGCATGTTTCTCAAAAACCCGCACATAATTGATGCAACTTTCAATTCTAAATACTCATAAAAAGTAGAGCAGGATTTCTACTTGCTGTCATTCTCCTGATATCAGAGGAAATGTGCATCAAACTTTATATTCATAAAGTATAACTTAGTGCTTTTAACAGCAGGCTCAGTAATTAGTTGAGCAATTAAGGCACCATAAATTATAATTTTAACTTGGATAGACATCCTCTCTAGCACCTGGGGAAGTCCATTTACCATTACTTCCTCTATTTCCTTATCTATAAAATCAAACTAAAAATAGATTCTTCAGAAACTTGCTGATAACCTAAAGAAATACAGGCTTAGAGTTACAAAAGACCTTCCACGGTGATCAGGTTCAGTTGTCTGATGCCAGGGACGTGCATTTCCAGAGGATGGCTAGTCATTGTCTCTAATTTAGTAGTGAAAATTTCTGCATGATTAATATGTTTCAATGATTTTCATAGGCTTTTACATGAACGCACATAACAAAATGATTTCCACGTATATATCATACTTGTGAAGGCAAAGCATTACTTAATACCTGCTGAAGAGGCAAGCACAGTTACCCATTCCAGCCTGTTTATATCATAAATCCAAGGTCAACCATGAACATATTTAAAGCAAGGTACTTCAGTTTCATTAAAACAATTAGTATCCCTGGGCCCTGATTCCTTTCTGAACTCATATTCTCCTAAAAGGGCTGGCCTGTATGTCTTTTTCCTGTGTTGTTGTCTCTTTTCTCCCCCTCTCTCTTTAATACATACCTTGTTACTAACAAAACCATCAATCAAATCCTTTATATGTCTTTACAGTTCTGCATTTCACCTGTCCCAAGGGGATTTTATTCCTACAATATTTACTGCTGGGCTACATTTGCTCACCTTATCTTTTGGGTGGGTGCGTGGGTGGGGGAACCTGCATATACTTTCCTTATATAATCTGTTTTCTACTGCACTCTTCTCATGGGATCCTGATGGCGCGTAAGTTCATAAGGCTTCAGAGGTAGCACATTTAAGTTTGTGTCTCTAGGACCGCCTACAAGAAAGGTTTCTACTGTGGGTTCACAAACGCTGCCACTCACAGCTGCCGAATGTTACATGACACTATGGTTTGGGGAGGGGAAGGGTAGGCAAAGGAGGACTGTGCATTTTGTACAAACAGGGCTTCTAATGGGGTCATTCCAGTGTCACTCGCTAAAGAGAATTTGCTTTTCCACTCAGATACAATATACCTAGGGAGCTGATTTAAATGCTGACTTTAATTCAGTATATCCAGGGCAGAAAGGCAAATTTTCAGCTGGGCTTGAAAGCCCTGCACAGTAGTTCTTCAGATGATTTCGATGCTGATTGATGGGGTTTGAGCAAAACTGACCTAAAGCATCTTCCTTAATTCCCTGAACATCCCAGTGGGCTCCACAGATATAAGTTGTCTCTAATCTTTTTGAAACTCTGGCTTTGCTTTGGAAACATCCGGAGGCTGTCTGAAATCAATGTGGGCCTAGACACCCTTCACCTCCCCAGATTTATTGCAATCATGTTTAGGGGCGGGCTTCAGCAATTAGTATGGTACAAAACTCCTGAAATGATCTGATACGCAGCCAGGGTTGAGGACCAGGATTCTAAATTAATTCTACAAAGCATGGAAAAAATAATCACCAACACCTCTCTCAGAAATGAAAACCATTTCCAGACCAGGAAAAAATGGCAACCCGGTAGGACTCACCCATCTGGAGCTCCTGCTGCCAGACCAGAAAATTGGGAGGTAAGGGGAAAGAAACAGGGAAGTAGAGTCCTGAAATTAGAACTAGGGTACAAGGGTCTCTCCTGAACCCCTTTATTGTGTGTGATTTCCACTCACAAAGCAAACCAAGAATGGTTTAAAGTGTTCTAGCTTTGGTGTGCTTACAGGCACCAGCTGCACCCTTCCCAGGAGTTACGATTTCTCCAGGCTGACGCCTTAAAGGGACAGAATCATAGACACGAGGAGAACCCCACGCCGGAGCTCTCTGTGTGGTTGGCTGCCTTAAGCTCACAGCCTGGGAAGTGGCAGTGGAGGGTAACCATAATTTAGAGTAGAAGAAAAAGCAGATTTTTACCTGAGGCATATCGCGGTGTGGGAGAAAATAGGCAGATATTCAGAGTCCAGGGAGCGAATTTAGTTCCAATTGGCCGAGAAGGAAACAACCCCTCTGATAAGCTGGATCTTCTCTTCTGGGGGTCAGCGTGACAGCCAAATCAGAGCACATCACAAGCATAATTTTAAAAAGGGTGAAATATATATTATTGGTTAATAACTCAAACCCCAGTCTGGTTGTTCAGCTCCAAGGAGCACATGGGGGAGGGGGCGTGCCTTAACATAAATCAGCATAACAAGAAACCTAGCTAAGGAATGCCAGACTTCAGCTACAGGGCCTGGCAGCTTTTTGCATACCAAAGACCTGCTGTAGCAAACCTCAACTTCAAACAGCTTGGAACTTCGGCCCAGAGTCTGTGGGAGACACTTTAATTTGATTTGATTCTAGCTGACCAGGGGGAAAAAAATAAAATCCTCTGATCTAGTAGGACACCAGCAGTCTAGATAGGACAAGAAGCCCAGCGTCCCTCTCAGTGATTCTACACACAGCGGGGGAGGCCCTGCCTGTCCTGGGGCCCTAGACGGGGCTGTGGGAACACCCCAGCCCCCACCCCTGCTTCAGTGCTACATACAGCACAAGGCAGGTACACCAGTGAACTCCAGAGCTCATTGGATGCCTGGCCACGGGTGAGATCTTGCCTTTGAGAGTAATCCCACACAGCATCTGTGGAACCCTACATGAACTGGGTACACCACCCTGCTACCTAGAGGAAGAGTTGGAACTCCTCCAGCCTCACGGACAGGTGATTAAGTCTCGGTTATCTCCTTATTTACTACTCTACTTCTTCTCTCTTTATTCACTAGTCCTTCTGTCTTTCCCACCGCAGTCTGTCTCAAGGAGCTCAGGTTTGTGTTGGGTTTTTTTCTCTCTCTTTCTTCTTCTTCCCTCTTTCTCCTCTTCTCTCCCACTCTCTCCTATCATACACCACTACTGGCTTCCAGATCACTACCCTCCACTTAGGGCAAATCAACCCAGATAACAGGAGGAACACCAGCCTGCCCTCTGTGGGAATGCTGTGCACCACACAGGGCAGCTGCGACAAACATCTACACCGCACTGCACGGCTGAGGAACCTCCCATCAGACCATTAAGGTGACTCATCAACTAGGGCAATTCTGCCCAGCATCACTGGGTCCCTGCATTAAAAGGGCACACCAACCTGCTATCTTGGGACAGGGTCTAAACCCCTATGGCCCGACACTCAAGCAATCGGATCAGCTATCTCTTTATTCTTTATTTCCTCCTTCTCTCGCTCCTTCCTCTTTACCATCACAGCTGATCTTAGTGAACACAGTTGGGTTTTTCCCCTTCTTTCTCTTTCTTTTCTTTTTCTTTCTTTCCTCTTTCTTTCTTTGTTCTCTTCCTTTCTCTCTCTGCTTGTATGATTCTCTCCTTTCCCTCTCATTCCTTTCATATGCCACTGCTGGTTCCAAGACCTCTACACTCTGCCTAGGGTAACCCGGTATTCCCATCGGCCAGCCTGATCCCTAAGACAGTGCTGCACACAGGATGAGTCAGTGCTGCACACAGCACAGTGTCAACTATTTCTTTATCTATTTTTAAAATTCTCTCTCCTTCTCTTTCTTTTTCCCTTTTTCTTCCTTTCTTTGTGTTATTCTTTTATCCTCTTCTCCTAGCTCTTCTCTCTTTCCTACCACAGCCTCAGCAGATTCAGTTATCCTTTTTTGTTGTTTTCTTTTTTTTTCTGTTTTCACTTTTATTTACTCTGTGCATTTTAGTTGTGTATGTGTGAGTGGGTGTCAGTTTGCTTGCAATTGTTGCTCCAGTCTATGTCTTCTTTTTTCTCTTTTTTTTCCTTTCCTTTCACTCTCTGTCCTGACACAAGCCACTATCAGCCTCCAGGCCACTACCCTCTGCCAAGGGCAACTCTGAAGGCCCAACAGGGGGAGCTTCCACCCGCATTTATTGTCTTGGAAAGCAGCTGGGGAATGCATGCGGATCTTCTTCCACACATCAAGCAGCAGGGGATTCTCCCCTACAAACAGTGGTGCCATCCCCAGCCTAAATCCCGAGGCCCTACAAGTGAATGGGGGAAACGCCTGACCACCACTGGTGGGGCTCCACGCTACTGCAGGAACATCCACCCAATCTCCAAGGGGATCTCTCTGTCTATGGTAATTCCCCTGACAGCTACGGAGCTCTACACCAAGGAGGGTATACCCACACACCCTCCTCAGCACTCCAGTTGCAGATGAAAACACCACAGGCCAGCCAAGGTGCTCCATGAACCGTGAAGCCTACTTAGAGATAGGCCAGGGAAGCAAGGCCCTCATGGGCTCACAACAACCCAAACAGTGTCACATGAGAGGAATGTACAACACACATTCCAAATAGCAGAGTACTGGACGGCTAGGATAAGAGTGAAATCAAAGGAAGATATAGCAATAGACTGACATCTCAGTACAATACCGGCAGGTAGTTCATAGAAGTACCCATACGAATCCCCCAAGAGAGATCCTAGGGCTCTTCAACTCAGGAATATTACTCCAGGCTCCTCTAAAACAGCATATAAATGGCAACCAGTTCTAACAGCTTCAACGAAAAAGCAGGAGAAACGGAAGACAATGATGGAAGAAGTCATGAACTTAACGATGGGCACAGAAGAAGCAGATATTGACCTGCTACAAAAAGAAATTTTCAAAATGATGCTTGAATTTATAAAGGTTATGCAGAAAAAAGATGAAATGATAGAGGAGATAAAGGCAACACACCAAATGGAAATACAAGAGTTAAGGGACTGAAATAACAAAATCCAGTGGCAAATTGACAGACCTTGCCAATAGGCTTGAGGAGGCAGAGCATCACACCAGTGACCTAGAGGATAACCAAGCAGACCTCAGCAAATGGGAAAAGCAGTCAAATAAGAAAATCAAATTAGCAGAAGAAAACTTGAAAGACATGTCGGATGTTATGAATAGAAACAATATTAGAATTATTGGGCTACTGGAACAAGACACAACAAAGATTTCAACAGCGAAAATAGCAAGGGAATTCTTAGAGGAAAACTT
>NW_022111373.1:120644519-120648599 GCF_000313985.2 Echinops telfairi
AGCCCTACAGAAGATCCTTGCTGATCCAGTATGGGCAGAAGATCAACACTCACTGAGGGCGAATAAGAGACCATCACATAGAACAACTCCACCCATAGGGCAACAAAGAGGAAACAGTCCCCAGGATAGCATCAGCTCAATAGTTGAATGAAGGCAAACATAAACCACACACAACACAAGAAGATAAGATAGGTAGATAGGAAAATATCCAACACAAAAGGTACAAGATGATATCACAGAGTCCTCAGATGGATATAATAACACTGAATATCAATGGCTTGAACTCAGGCATTAAAAGGCAGAGGCTAACAGACTGGCTGAGGAAACATAACCCATCAATCTGCTGCCTCCAGGAGACTCATCTCAAGCTTCCAGACAAAAGCAGGTTGAGAGTTAAAGGCTGGAGAAAAATATACCAAGCAAATGGTAATGCAAAAAAAAGTAGGGGTAGTGATCTTAATATCAGACCAAATTGACCTCAAGATACAGGCCATAACAAGAGGCAAGGAGGGGCACTATATACTGCTCTTTGTCAACAGACAAAGAGCCAGTGAGCAAAATCAACATATATACACCTGATGAGAGACATGAGAATCTCATAAATCAAACTCCAAGAGATGAAAAAAGAGATCACAGGCTCAACAATTACAGTTTGTGACTTTTATACACCACTGTCTGAAAAAGACAGATCATTGGATAAGAAGTTCAAGAAGGAGGCTACAGTTCTAAACAGCACAATTGGACGACTTGACTATATAGATATTTTCAGAGCTTTCTACCCACATGCAAAAAAATTCACATTCTTTTCAAGCCCACATGGCACATATTCGAAAATAGACCCCATGCTAGGACACAAGTTGAACTTGAGTAAATTCATAGAGGTTATACAGACATCTCTTTCTGATCACTGTGCCACAAAGCTGGAAATTAACAGAAGGGCAGTGAAGAAAACAAAGGCAAATAATTGTAGGATGAACAATTTCCTATTGAAAAAGGAGTGGGTATTAACCCAGATCAGAGTTGAAATCAGGAAGTTTCTAGAAACCAATGAGAATGAAAATACGACGTACCAGAACCTGTGGGATAGAGCAAAGCATTTATTAGAGGAAGGCTGATAGCAATAAATGCACACATTAAAAAAGAAGAGAGACTCATGGATGATATGATGACACAAAACTTAAACCAATTAGAGCAGAGTCAAGAGAACAACCCTACTAATAGCAAGAGGATAGATATAATAAAAATCAGAGCTGAGATACAGGATAGGGAAAACAAGAAAACTATGGAAAAAATTAATGCCACTAAAAGTTGGTCTTTTGAAAGAATTAACAAAATTGATAGACCACTGACAAACCCAACCAAAGGAAGGAAGTAACAAATGACATTTTCAAGGATGAGGGATGAAACAGAGGACATTACAACAGACCCTAATGAAATGAAAAGGGTAATTACACAGTACTATGAAGGTCTATAACGAATTCAAAAATTTGGAAGACATGGACAAATATTTGGAAAAACAATCCTTCCCTAGACCAACCCAGATGGATGTTAAGAACCTCAACAGACCCATAGCAATGGAAGAAATAGACAAGGTAATCAAGGGATTACCAAGAAAAAAAAATCCCCTGGGCCAGATGGATTCACAGGAGAATTCTGCCAAGCATTCAGGGAAGAGCTGACACCAATCCTATACAAACTCTCCCAGAACATAGAAAAAGACGGAAAACTCCCAAACTCTTTCTACAAAGCTAGTATAACTCTGATACCTAAAGCGGGCAAAATTGCCTCAAGAATCAAGAACTATAGACCAATATCCCTAATGAACATTGATGCAAAAAAAATCCTTAAGAAAATACTGGCCAATAGAATACAAAAGCATATTAAAAAAATAATTCACCATGACCAAGTGAGATTCATACCAGGGATGCAGGGATGTTTCAACATACGAACAACCATCAGCATTATTCACCACATTGGCAGGAAAAATGATAAGAACCACATGATAATATCGATAGATGGGGAAAAAGCATTCAACAATATCCAACACGCATTCCTGTTTAAGACACTCAAGAAGATAGGAAAAGAAGGAAAATTCCTCAGTATTATACAAGCCATATATGAAAAACCAATAGCCAACATGGTAGTTAATGGAGAAAAGACGAAAACAATTCCACTGAAAAAGGGGACCAGACAAGGATGTCACTTGTCCTCATTCCTATTTAACATCGTACTGGAGGTCCTAGCTAACAGCATAAGACAAAGGAAAGATATTAAAGGTATTCAGCTGGGGAAGGAAGAGGCGAAATTATCATTATTCACAGATGATATGGTTCTGTATATCAAAGCTCCCTTAAACTCCACAAGTGGAATGTTGGAAGCCATAGAGGAATATGGCAGAGTGGCAGGATAGAAAATCAAGAAACAGAAGTCTAGAGGACTGCTCTACACATCAGACAAGATCACAGAAGAGACGATTAAAAAGGTAGAAGCCTTTACAATAGCCAAGCACAAATTGAAATACCTTGGGATATACCTGACTTAAAAAAAACCTGAAAGATTTGTATGAGGAAAATTATAAAACACTGCTACAAGAAATCAAGAGTGACCTCAACAAATTGAAGAATAGCCCATGCAAATGGATTGGCAGACTCAATACATTAAAGATGTCAGTTCTGCCCAAGGCACTATATAAGTTCAATGCTATCCCGATACGAATACCACCATCCTTCTTCAAAGAAATGGAAAAACAGATTACCAACTTCATATAGAGGGAGAAGAAGCCCAGAATTAGCAGAGAACTCCTCAAGGAGAAGGCAAAGTGGGAGGGCTGCTCTACCAGACTTAAGCACATACTATATGGCCACAGTAGTCAAAACAGTGTGGTACTGGTATAATGACAGATATTCAGATCAATGGAAAAAAGCTGAAGATCCAGAAATTAAAATATCAGCATACAGGCAACTGATTTTTGATAAAGACCCCCAAAATATCAAATGGGAAGCAGATATCATCTTCAATAAATGGTGCTGGAAAAATTGGATAACTACCTGCAGAAAAAATGCAGCAAGACCCTTACCTCACTCCATGCACAAGAATAAACTCAAGGTGGATCACAGACCTTGAGATAAACCTCTAAACAAGTAGGGCCATTAATGAGGGACTTTGGACAAACCTGAGAAACCTTGGCACAGGGAACACAGGCTATCAGAAATAGGGAAGGAAACAAATACAGAGGAGTCACAAATAGACAAGTGGGATATACTGAAGATAAGACCTATGTACATCGAAAGAATTCACCAAGAGAGTAATAAGAGATTCCACTGACTGGGAAAACATCTTTAGCAATGACACATCCGACAAAGGCCCTATTACTAAAATCTACAATACTTTGCAAGTTTACAGTAAGAGTAAAACTAATTGCCCACTGAAGAGGTGGGCAAAGGACCTGAACAGAAGTTTGAAATCCTAATGGCCAGTAAACATATGAGAAAATGTTCCCAATCATTAGCCATAAGAGAAATGCAAATCAAAACAACTATGACATACCACCTAACACCCTCAAAGATAGCCCAATTCAAAAAACCAGAAAGCAACAAGTGCTGGAGGGGCTGTATTGAGATAGGATCTCTCATCCACTGCTGGTGGACCTGTAGGTATGTACAGCCACTATGGAAATCGATTTGGCAATTTCTCAAACAGATGGAAATTTAGCTACCATATGACCCAGCAATCCCCCTACTGGGCATATACCCAGAAGAGGGATGAAACAAACCATGGCCACACATCTGTGCTCCAATGTTCCTTGCGTTACAGTTCACAATCGCAAGGAGTTGGAAACAACTCAAATTTCCATCAACAGACGAATGGATTAAAAAACTGTGGCACATTCATACAATGGAGTGCTATGCATCGCTAAAAAGCACTGATGAACGCATGAAGCATATCGCCACATGGGAAGAATTGGAGGAAATTATGCTAAGTGAAGTAAGCCAAGCACAAAAGGACAAGTATAGCATGAGTACGCTGAGGTAACTTTATATATATAAAAAAAGAAAGAACAGAAAGGTAAATGCAAAAGGG
>NW_022111373.1:120650350-120677291 GCF_000313985.2 Echinops telfairi
CTATCAAAAGATATAACGTCTGGGGTCTTAAAGGCTTGAAGATAAACAAGCGGCCATGTAGCTCAGAAACAACAAAGCCCACACGGAAGAAGCACACCAGCCTGTGTGACCACGAGCTGTCGAAGGGATCAGGTATTAAGCATCAAAGAACAAAAAAATCATATCATTGTAAATGTTGGTGAGTGCTGAGTGGAGATTCAAAGCCCATCGGTAGGCAACTGGACACCCCCTTGCTGAAGGGCTGTGGCAAGGGGATGAGCCAGTCAGGGTGCAGGGTAGCAGCAATGAAACATATAACTTTCCTCTAGTTCTTAAATGCTTCCTCCCCCCACTATCATGATCCCAATTCTACTTTACATATCTGGATAGACCAGAGGATGTACATTGGTCCAGATAGCAACTGGAAACACAGGGTATCCAGGACAGATGACTCCTTCAGGACCAGTGGTGAGAGTGGCGATGCCTGGAGGGTGGAGGGAATGTGAGGTAGAAAGGGAGAACCGACTACAAGAGTCTACATATAGCCTCCTCCCTGGGGGACGAACAGTAGAGAAAGGGCAGGGGAGTCATCAGACAGTATAACCTATGACAAAATAATAATAATTTATGAATTATGAAGGGTTCAGGAGGGAAGGGGGAGTGGGGAGGGAGGGGGATAAATGAGCAGCCGATATCAAGGGCTCAGGTGTAAGGCAAGTGTTTTGAGAATGATGATGGAAACAAATGTACATATGTGCTTGATGGGAATTGTATGAGGCGCCAATAAAATGATTTTTTTTTTAATTAAAAAAAATGAAAACCATTTCTATGTTTAAATTTAGGCTTTTCTTAATATTTCCTTCTCTTGGCTACACAACCCAAAGTCTCCAATTTTTCTCACAGGAATTATTTCCCACATTTTTGTCATTCATCTACGAACCAATGAGCAAAGGTTTCCTCCCATCCTTTTTCATCTAGACCTCCTAGATCACAAAGGTCGGACTTATTTCTGAAAGAATGAAAATAAACATTTCCTGGCCCCTGAATGCCTTATTCCAATGATTGGGTTGCTCAAGTTTAAGTCACTATTTCTAAGTCACTATGGTATGAGGTTGCTTTTCTCACTCCCCAAGTGGAAATCCTATCCTTTAGAGGGCAGCGTGGCATACAACAGGTAAGAGTCTGTGGGCTCTGCCATTGTCCGTTAGGTGAGACAGAAACACCGTCGAGGGAACACGTACCAGGGAAAACTGCATGGCTTGCTCTGAAGAAGCTGTGCCTTAGAGTTACCAGTGTGCTTCCCAGGCCATAAACACAATTATAAACGTGCTCCTTTTATTCTTGTTGTAAATACTTAGCACCAACAGGGAGCCACTTTCTTTGGGAATTTTATGGCTTTTTTCAGATCATTTCCTCTTCCCCTTTTCACTGTAAACTGTTCTGAAAGAAATTATCATTAATAAATTATATTCTATAACACCTTCCTTCCGCCAGAGCTCCCAGGCGCCAAGACGTACAGAAATAAAAACATAAATAAAATGATTCCGCAGGCCTCTTAACTCTGCTGTCTGAAGCAATCATTGTTAATCCCAAGTATTTCAGAAGTATTTTGAGTCAAGTTCTAGAAAATCCTTCTATCCCGGAAGATAGCAGATGAAATATTTGTAATATAAAAAGCTTTAAACTTTTAAAAACAACTAAGAAATATATTAAATCATATCATGTGGACAGAGCGAGCCGTGGGAGAAAGTGAAACATTATGAAAGTTTATGATACTTATGTGAAAATATAAGTATCTAATGGTCCTTAGAAGAGAGGATACTGAGACTTCCTTTCATGTGCTTTGGACATATTATCAGTGTAGAAAAGGACCCTATATCTAGTGCAGTACAATATTAGGGAAAAAGAGGAAGACCCTCAATGAGATGGATTGACCTAGTAGTTGCAATGATGGGCTCAGACGCAGTACTTGGTAGTGTGGTGCAGGACCAGGCGATGTTTCAGTCAACTGCACACAGTGTTGCTATAAATGGGAACTCAGTCCATGACACCTAACAATAACAACAACAAAGCATCATCTTAATCAAGATTATTAGTAATTTGTTTAAGTAACTAGTTCTATTTTAAACTTTGAGTGTTTTCATGTCTGCATTATAATCTAAGTCAAATAATAAGATTCATTGTAAGTTTTTGAGAAAGATTGGATAATGGTGAAATAAATCATGGGATGTGGGTGCCACTGTTGTGGTTAGGTGTTACCCGGTTGGTTTGACTCATCGTGACGCCATGCACAACAGACCAAACCACTGCCTGGTCCTGTGCTCTTCTCACAAGCATTCTTACGTTTGAGCCGCTCAGTGCAGCCACTGTGGTAACGCATCTTGGTGAGCACTTCCTCTTTTTCATTGCTCTCTATTTACCAAGCACGAGGTCCTTCTCCAGAAATTGGTCACACCTGACAGCGTGTCCTAAGTATACGAGGCAATGTCTTGCCAACCTCGCCTCTAAGGAGCACTCTGGCTGTACTTCGTCCAAGACAGATTTGTCTGTTCTCTTGGCAGTCCATGGTGCTTTCAATAGCTTTGCCAGCACGACAATTCAAACACATCGCTTCTTCTTCCTTCTTCCTTTTGCAATTTCCAACTTTCACAGGCACACGAGGCACTGGAAAATCCCATGGCTTGGGATAGACATGCCGTTGCCCTCAAAGTAACATCCTTGGTTCGCAAGACTTTAAAGAGGTCTTTGGTAGCAGATTTATAGTTGGACATTGATATGGCACTGCCAGCATTCAGGCTGGATTCAGAAGAGGACATGAGTGCCTCTAGCAAACAGTTTTTCTTTTTTCTTTTTTCATTTACCTCTATTCTCAAAGCACTAAACCAAGAATTGGAATGAACTGAAAATAAGACACACAAGGTATAGCCTGGAAGTGTGTTGTGTGCGAAGGCATTATGAATAAGTGGGATCATTTCAAAGACTGATGCATATTTGATCTGAATGAATTATGAACCTCTCGTATATTGCAAATGGACCATTAGCATTTCATAAGCACAAGACGTGCTGGTTTTCCCTCTTAAATATTTGTGCATTTAAATAAGCTCTGGTTTCTTCTGTGCTTCAGAATCAACATCAGAAGTTGCCATGTCTACCTTATTTAGTATTTCAAACAGTGATCATCATCAGAGCCCAGGCACTTTACACAGATTCTTTAAAAATGACTGGTCTCACTGGAGATTACCTGGCATTTTCTTGCGTTGGGTCACCCTGGGAATTAGAGGCCACTCATTTCACCTAATAGCTTTTAAGAAATCAATAATCGAGACCACACAGTTTTGGAATGACCACAGCTTGTGTAAAACCAGTTGATGCTATGGGAGGCTATTGTTTTACAGAAAATCTTCTACCCTGACAGGGTTCTCAAAAATCAGTGGGGTAATGAAGAAGTGGTTAATCATTGGCTCACTCGCTTTAAACACATCTGAACTCACCATTAATCAACAGGGTCTAAGGGATTTTTTTTAAACTGAGGAATTATAAGAAAAGACAAAAACCTGAATAATAATTATTAGCAAGTTTATAGAGAAATAGCTGTGTTGTCAGTACATTAGTTTGTGCTAACTTTGGCCAATACTCATTACTACTGAAGAACATGTAAGTGATGTCATGTAAGCACAGTGGGAAGCAGTCAATCCTCAGAAATAGTCATAGAACACATTCAAGCCATTCTACTTTTCACCATGACATATAATCTCCAGTAGACTCTTGAGGTTTCATGTGGATGCCAATGCTTAAAAAAATGATTCAAAGGGTATCCCACAACAGATGAATATTTTATGTGTAGGTGTTTTAGGATTCTCAGTCCCTAGTTGTATTTTCCATGAAGTTGAGAAATTTCTTTGTTTAGCTTCTGCCTTTAAGTCTAAATATACTCTTTCAAGTTTGATGTATCTCATTTATATTTCAGGGAAACTCTTAGAACTGAAAGAGGTAAATTTTCCTTGTTTCCTGGCATGAGAAACAAAATCACCTAGGGTTTTCTTTGGCCTTGAGACCAGGTACCATCCAGAGTGATCACAGTAAGTAGAGTCACTGTCTGGTCTTATGAATATGAAATTTATACCCTCTGATTTATCTTTCCACCTGTGAATCAGTTTGTTGTAACTGTGGGAGCTTGTGTATTGCTGGGCTGCTGGAAGCTCTGTCACTGGTATTTTAAATACCAGCAGGCTCACCCATGGTGGAGCTTACAGACTACGCCAGACTAAGTAGCAAGGTCTGGATAGCCCCTTCTGAAAATTAGTCAATGAAAATTTTACTGATCACAACAGCATATTGCCCAATATAGTGCTGGAAGACGAGTGCCCCCAAATGGGAAAGCATGACACAATAGCTACATCAAGGGACTCAAAGATATCAATGATCATGAAGATGGCACGGGACTGGACAAAGTTTCATTCTGTTATATGTTGGAACCAACCCCAGAATAACCAACAATAATGAATCTATCATTAATTGTTGACCTATTCAAAGCCCATTTTCTATGTGCTACCTGCTAAAATGTGAGTCTCACAAGCCATAGCTTGTGGCAACCATTATTAGGTCTCTGTTCTATTATCTAATAGTATATTTAGCAATTTTTATTGGGGATAATGTGAAAGAAACATAGTCTGAAGTAGGCAGGCAAAGTCAGACCAGGGGGTGTGTGTATATAAAATCAGAGTGTCCCAGCTAAGTCTGTCCCTTGACAAACATAGTCCTGCTTGTCCTTGGGTCATAGGTTTGCTTGAACTCTTCAATGCCTAACTAACTCCTATATTTTTCAAATACACCAACTACTCCCTGCTGGTTCCATTTCTGTTAACTCCTAGTCTTAGGATGTCTTCAAGAAATAGCTAACACATACTTTCCTAAGCAGAGAAATCAAGATTTAGCGAACTGATTGACAATAGCAGTGTTGCAGACATTTGGACCACAAATCACCTTTTCATCCTTATCTGGTATGGAGGAGTTACTCAATAAATTTTTCTTAAATGAACGAATAAACATTGAAATAATCCTTAATGTTACTAAACAACTTCACACGTATGCATGTTAATTTGCTTTGCTGATCCAACTTGTCAGAGATTTTCAGTATGACAGTAGGAACTTCAAACACCTTAACCTGTCATTCAAGGCTCAAAATAATTTATATCAATATATAATTTCAATCTTATTTCTTATCATATTCTTATAAGAAAGAATCTTTAAAAATTAATAATGCTAATTTATGTCCTATACTTATTATTTAGGAATAATACAGAATATTATTAACCTTTCTTTTTAGGAGTATGATTTAGATATCTGAACATCATATATTATATATTTGAACATTATCTCTTTTCTGGCTACATTTAGTGTTGAGAGTCAAGAGGGATGATATTTTCCTGCTCATTGATTTTTCTATTCACTTAATTTTAGTAAGATTAGCCATAACATCATTATGAAGTCAATATATCTACAAATTGTCTTTGCCTTAGTTTACATTCCTCTGGTGAAAACTGCTGGACAAAATAAAAGTAGTCCCTGAATTGCAATGTATTCAAGTTATGCAAAACTGCATTTATAATTGTTCTCCCTGCTCTGGCCTCCACATCTTAACATTAGCGATATGTATTACACATAGTGTTGACATGTGTATTTTTCTGTTGTTATTGTTCTGAGACATTCATTCACAGATGTTCAATTTTCCGGTTTGCTGTTCAAAGCATTGCCTTGTAGCAGGCTATGGCCTGGCTGACAGTGAAGTTGGTTTCACTGTTTGCAGTTCTAATGGATAGAAACCTGGGCAGCGTTCAACTCCCATTGGTATATGACAATTGAACTGTGCAAATGCCAATAATTATTAAGACGCTGACCTCATTGTTATGATACTGATAGCTACTGCTTAGTACACGAATCTCATAGCATGATCTTATTCAGCATTTCTTACCTTTGGGAGCATCAGCCATGAATTTGAAGCCTGGTTATTCACACATTGCTACTTGTAGCACATGCATGGTTTATATCCCCTCCAATAATACTTCTAGCCAAAGGACTCATGCCACTGAAAGCTCTAACCCCAAAAAGAGGAGACAAACTCTAGATATGGAATCCAGATGAAGAATTTTAATTTTATGATAATGAGAAAAACTCAGCAAAATGACAAGTGAGACATGATCATCTTCTGGGACCATTTTGACAATGATTAAGGATAAGATATGCTAAGAAAAAAATCACAACGAAGGGGAAAAATCTGTCCATTTCTTCTTCACGAATTAGCCACTGAAAAGCTGCAATAGCAGAACGGTGTCAGCAACTGAACACGTCATGACTAGCAGTAGAACACTGTGAGATCTAGTGAAGGAAGGTGAGCCCCGGGGGTTGGAAGGCACTCGAAATACGACTGAAGAAGAGCCACCTTCTCAAAATGGAGTGACACGGAAGAGTAAAGCTTGGGAGACCTTCGATTACTGCAGAGGCACAACTCAAAATGAACAGAAACAGCTGTCAATATATATTAATACTTGGAACCTGGAATGTCTGAAGTATGAACCTTGAAAAATTGGAAATGATCAAAAATGATCATTTTTGTAGAGATCTAGGTTGTAGGCACTAGTGAACTAGTGAACTGAAATGGGCTGGTATTGGCCATTTTGAATCATGAAAGCAAATGGTTTACTACCCTGGGAAATGAAAAATTCAAGAGGAATGGTGTTATGTTCATCTTCAAAAAAGACATGTCTAGAAGTACAATGCTCTCTGTGATAGGATAATATCTGTCCTCCTACAAGGAAATCCAGCCAATATTCTTATTCTTCCTTCTTTTTCTTATTTTTTAAAAACAGTTTTATTGGCATATAATCCACATACTATACAATTTTATGGTTTAAAAATATTAAAAAGAGTTTACAATTATGCCTACAATCAATTTTAGAATTTTTTTCATTTAAAAAAATCATTTTATTGGGAGCTCTTACAGATACTATAACAATCCATAATTCAATTAGATAAAGCATAATTGTACAATTGCTGCCACCATCATTTTCAAAACACTTTCTTTCTTCTTGAACTCTTTGATATCATCTCCCCTTTATCCCCTCCCTCCTCCCCAGGAATCCTTATTATTATGTTATATATTATTATTATTGTTATTTTTAAAACCAAATCTTATGCCGCACAATGTATCCATTCACCTATATTCTGTTATTCATTTCCCTTGAGTGGGGTTATATAGTCAACACTGCTATCAGTTCCCCCTTCCATCCTTTCCCCTCTCTCTTTCCCCATACCCTCAGGGAATCATTACTTCCATTACTATTTCTGAAGGGTTTATCTATCTTGGATTTCATGCATTGAATCACCTTACTTATACAAATAAACAAACACAAGTCTCATAAGATTAATGGGGTGACACTAAGATCATAGTAGTAATGGGAGAAAATGTTAAAGAGCTGGAAGATGTTTATGTGTTTCATCAGGGCTATACTGCACCTTGGACACACCCTCCCTTCCATGTGGCTGCTCTGGGAGGGACTCTCAAATTATCTAATAGGTGGGTTTTGGGTCTCTTCTGTCTATACTCCTTCACATCAATCTGATTGCTTGGTTTTGAATTTCTGATACATATTCCCATTGACAACTCATGATCACACAGCCTGGTGTGCTTCTTCCTGTGGACTTTGTTGCTTTCCCTGATAGATGGCTACCTGTTTAACTTCAAACCTTTAATATCCCAGATGCTATATATTTTAATAGCCTGGAACTATCAGCATTCATAACAAACATTTGCTTGTGCAACCATTTTGTCTTTATCGATGGATTAGGGAAGATGAGTATCTTATAATGCCATGTTATTTGAACAAACCGTTCTTGTACTGAGGTAAGATTTAAGTAGAGGCCCAAAGTCCATCTGCTATCTGCTTCCTTATTTATATGTATACACATAGACACACCCATCTTTATATATTTATATAGACATATCTATATTTATACATATGTATATCATTTTTGCTTTCTTATTCTTCCCTCTTTTATTTCCTTCTGCCCCACTCTCAGGTTACCACTGTTCACCTCTCAGTAATTTCTCTCACACACAATTCTACTGATCAAAGATGACCAGAAGAGCAATATAATCCTCACCCTCAATTTTAGAACCCTTTCTATTCCCCTGTTCTTGTCATTACTGGCTCACAGCTCTCCTCCTCTCACTTTTTCCCCTCCCATGCCCCCAGAAACCTTTGTCCAGTGGCTGCTTCTGTAGAGCTGCCTGTCCTGCTTATTTTGTATAGATAAACACACACACACACACACACACACACACACACACACAGACAGAGACAGAGAGAACAAGCATACAAGTTGTCGCAAGTCTATCAGCGATCCTGACACAGAACAGATGAACACCTCTTTGTCAAATAGGGAGAAAGGCCTATGTGATCATGAGGTGGCAACAGAAAAAGGTATCAGAAGTTCAAAAACAAGCAACCAAATCAGTGTAAAGGAGTGGGGATTTAGTGGAGACCCAAAACTCACCTGTAAGATAAATGGACAGTCCTTCCCAGAATGGATGATAAATCCAGTGTGAAGTATAGCACTAATGAACCACATAAGTATACTCTAGTTCTTCAATATTTCCTCCCCTGACTATTATGGTTTCTAATTGTTTTGCCGCATTAATCATGTTAGACTTGTTTATCTTCATTTGTATAATTAAGATTATTCGATTCATGTAAGCCAGGATAGATAACTCTTCAGAAAGAGTAATGGGGTAATGGGAATGGGAAGGGGGGTGCATAGCTGATATCATTGATGACTGTATAACCCCACTTGAGGGAAGCGAACAACAGAATTGTATGTGAATGTGAATGATGTATTGTATGCTGTAATATGTGGCAAAAAATTAAAAAAATAAGGATTCCTGGGAGGGAGGGGGTAAAGAGGAAATTATATCAAGGAGTTCAAGAAGAAAGAAACCTTATAACGGCACCAATAAATTATATCAGGACAAACAGAGAATAGAGTGAAATTTGAAGGATTTTATTTAACTTGGATGCATACTCAATGTTTATGGAAAGAGTAGTCAAGGCATCAAAGGACACAGGTAAATCTGAGCATGAGCTCTTTACAGTCTTGAAGAGCAAGGTGTCACTTTGAAGACTAAGGTATGCCTGACACAAGCCGTGGTCTTTTCCATTGCCTGATATGTATGTGAACCATGGCCATTGAATAAGGAAAACTGAAGTAAACTCAATCCATTTGGATGATGGTATCACGAACTGCTTAGAGAACAGACAGGTGTGTCTAGGAAGCATAACCGGAATGCTCCTTAGACGTGATTATGATGTGCCTCCGTCTCATGTACTTTAAACAAGTAGTCAGGAGATACCAGGCCCTGGGAATTGATATGCTTGGTAAGACAGAAGAGCAGAGAAGAAGAGGTATTTCCTTGAAGAGATAGAGCGACACAGCTGCATCAATGGGTTCCAACAGGACAAAGACTGGATGATGCAGGATTGGGCAGTGCTTCTTTCTGTTGTACACAACATGGCTATGGTTGGAAGCAACTAAAGAGTGGCACCTAACAACCATAAGAAGGTAAGAATAGGTATTCGACTTATGTAATTTTATGATGTCAATTTATAATGACCCATCTGAATGAAACCCCGATATAAATCAGAGATTACTTTTACATTAGCATTTTGATGTATTTTCGTTTCTATAATTTTTCATTGTTGAAGAGGAGAGACAAAGTAAAAAATGAATGTGAGTTTAAATAAAAATTTCCCCAGATGAAATGAATACATAATATTAAATGTCAAGATGAAACTAATGAATCCAGAAAAACCAAATCTAGGAAATGAGATTTTATGTCTATAGTACATATTGACTGTGAGTATCTCCCACTTATTTCTGTTAGTTGTAACAGTCTGACAAGATGAAGAAAATTAAATTATGACAGTCTGAAAAAAAATTGGTATTTGTGATCTATGAAAGATGCCATCTAGACTCAGTTGAAGCAATTGTTGAAACCATAAATTAATGACAAAACTGGGAAAATATATCTATTTAGGTATCAGTAGTGTCTTTGTCTTAATTTCTCTAGGCATATATTCTGATATTTCATCTTAGCATCTAAACATACTTAAATCTCTTCTTCAAAGATAAAATAGGAAACAAAATACCTTTCAACTTGTGCAGAACAATACTGTCTTCACTGTTATCCTCAGATTCAAAATTCTCTGAAGGACGCAAGTGGCAACATTTCATCACTTTCCATCCACTTCTTTCACCTCAGTCCACTCTAATCTCACTTTTCCCCTTTACTTCAACAAAACGGTTCTCTTTGAGATTGCTAGTAAAATCCTTATCTCTAAACCCATTTTTATCTTATTTTGCTTTTCAACAGAAGCTGACATTCTTGTACACTGTTCAAAAAACTTGCCCTCTTGAGTTTTATAGCAGCTGTGCTGGATTTCCTTTCAAAGCGGAAGCTACATTCTTCCTTTAAAGCAGCTCCTCATGTTGTGGTGACCCCCAACCATACAATTATTTTTGTTGCTACTTCATAACTGTCATTTTGCTACTGTTATGAATCCTGTGAAAGGGGTTGCGACCCACAGGTTGAGAACCGCTGCTTTAAAGGATGATTGTCTTGTATGTGATCATTAAATGTGGAAAATTGTCAGGAGTTCACCTTTTTACTCCCTTCTGTTCTTTGCGTGTTCTTGCTCAGGTATGTCTTTCAGCTATGTAGTTTCAACTACTGCCTGTATGACCAAACTCACACTCAAGTTCCCTGTGATCAAGTCAGTTCTGATGCTTATTTAGAACTACCTCTTGGGTGTCCAAGACTTTAAATCTTTACAGGAATGTACAGCCTCATCTTTCTCCCTCAGACTGGCTGTTGGTTCAAACTGCTGACCTTGTGGTTGGCAATCCACTGCATATCCCACTAAGCCAGGTCTCTAAAATTGGTGTATTTACCTTGGACTTCTCTTAATTTCAGTTCTGCACTATCATATTGTGTCTACTTAAAAGATCCTTCCAGATGTTTAAAAATTGACTTAAATTAAATATGTTTAATTGGATCTGCAATCCATGCAATCCAATATGTTTGATTGGATCTGCAATCAATGCTCACGAAAGCAGTAGTCAAATGACACACTGCACTGGATAAATCTGCTGCACAAGACCTCTCTAAAGTGTTGAAGAGCAAGGATGCCATTTGAGGACTAAGCTATGTCTGATACAAGCCAAGGCATTTTCAATAGCTTCATATGCATGTGAAGGTGGACATTGAATAAGAAAGACCAAGGACAAGTCAATGCTCCTGAATTATGATGTTGGTGAGGAATATGGGAAGTGCCATGGACTGCTTAAAAAATCAGCAAATCAATCTTGAGAGAAGTGCAGCCAGAATTCTCCTGGGAAGTGAGGATGGCAAGATTCCGTCTCCTGTGCTTTGGCTAGGTTAGGGTCAAGAAACGGACATCGCACTATGGAAAGTGGAAGCGCAGAGGAAGAGAGGAAGACCTTTGAGGAGCTGGAGTGGCAAATTGGCTGCCACAGGGGCTTCAACCTAACAATTGTGAGGATGGTCCCGGACTGAGCAGTGTTTCATTCTGTTGTACATCAGGTCCCTGAGCGTCAGAAATGATCGGAAAGTATCCAGCGAAAGCTATTGTCTTCTGTTAAAAACTGGGTCCTTCCCCAATATCTCCAATGACAACCATGACTGCAACTTTTTTGTACATCGATGCGGTTCCAGCCATACCTGTCTGCCATTAAAAAAATATATTAGCCAGGATCATTTCTAACACAGACCCCTGCAGTTGTTTTTCATTCTGCTTGGAATAGTCCGCTCCTAACTCTTTCATGACTATCTACTTCAGTGGCTCTCAACCTGTGGGTTACAACCCCTTTGGTGGTTGAATGTCCCTTTCACAGAGGTTGCCCGATTCATAACATTAGCAAAATGACAGTCATGAAGCAGCAACGAAGATAATTTTATAGTTGGGGTGGGGCGGGGGAGAGAGGTCACTACCACATCAGAAGCTGTGTGAAAGGATCGAGGCATTAGGAAGGTTGAGAACCACTAATCTACTTCTTCATTCACCTCTTACCTCAACCATTGCCTCCCTGTGATGATTAATTTTGTAAGTCCATTTGGCTAGGTTATAGTCATCAGTGGTTTGGAAGATACTGAACTCACTGCTATTCTATAAAATGATGTAATATAGTCATATTTAATGATGTGCTTTGAGGTATTAAACCAATCAATTGAAAGGGAATTTCATTAGGGAGTATGATCTGTTTACAAAATAGAAATGGCTTTTCTAGCAGAGGTTATTTTCTTGCACAAATTTGAACTCTCTCTGTGGACACACCTGTGGATCTTGAGCCATAGCTCTCAGAAGTTGCTAACCTACCATTGGTCCTACGGATTCTATATTTACCAATTGCTACAATCCTATAAGCCAGCAAGGGTCTCCAACCTAAACTACAGGGGTCTGCAGATTGAACTAGAGATTTGGGACTTGCAGCCCCTATAATGGCATGAGTAATTTTCTTGAGGTAAATCACTATATACACAATTGTGTGTGTGTGTGGGCGCGTGTGCTCACATTAGTGCATGTGCACCACTGCTTTGGTTCTGCAAGAGAACCCAGCTAAAATACTCCTCCAAAGTACCAGGCATTTCTCAAAGGTACTATCCTTTGAGAACCTTCTCACAGAGGTGGTCCTCTTGCTCCTGTTTTCCTCCACAACACACTGATACACAAACCCCCCCCCCAAATAGTTATTACAATGTTGTCCTTTATATATTTATTGTATTTTCCCCAGACCGAGAATGTAAACTTCTTGAGTCAAGCTGCCATCGTTGTAGTCTTCATGATGCCAAGCCAGTGTCTTCCACAGTGTTTGCAACTTAATGGATATTTAGTAAATGGATGAAAGAATTCACAGTTACAAACCGGAAATTTAGGAGTCACTCCTCTCTCATATTTCCCTACTCTATATTCATTGTCAGTCATTCTTTTGCTTCTTATTCTTCTCCAAATGTATTCCTTTCTCCTTCTCTCCATTGCCACCACTCTAGTCAAAGCTACCCTCATCTCTTGTGGGCAATAGCTTCCTAACTGCCTCCATTGGGTTTCTCTCCAATTCACATATTATCCGCCCTGCAACTAGAGTGGTGTTTTTTATCGAAGTAAATCGAATAATGCTTCTCAAGTCCTTAAAGACGTTCAAGCATTTCTCATTCATTTCAGGATAATGGTCACAAGCTATAAAACGAGCTATAAAGCTGTGCATGACCTGGTTCATCTCTTAGTGGTTTCCCTTTGCTCCATCTTCCAAATCCCCCGGGCTTATTTCAGTTCCTCCAGCACACTGGCTGAAGACCTCTAGCATGTTCGCTAAGGTTGGAAGGTATGTCAACAGCAATTCTCAGCTCCAGACTTTGCCTGGTTAATTCCTACTTAACCTTCATATTTGGGATTCATGTTTCATATTGCACCTGGTACTATGGGTATTATACAATGGTGAGGCCAACACACAAAACCTTGCTTCTTTTTCATGAAACCTATCAAAGAAACATATGCATATACTCTTGGCTCCTAATATTTTTTCTTTTAACACTTTATAATTTATATATATGTATTGATGTGGTTCACTTCTATTTACTTCACAGGAGAGAAAGTTTCAGGATTTGCAATACTCATTTGATGCATAAATGAATGGATGATGTCTGTTCAATTAATATTTCCTAAACACTAATTCTTTCACTATGATGCATTTTAGAATCCAAATGACATAAATAATGAACATAGTATTTAATATGTCTGTCAAACATCTATCATAACAATTCCATTATTAAAATGCGAGCATCTGTTATGACACACTTAAGTTTTATATCCGGTAACATTTTTTTCTCTCTCTTGTATAGTTTAAGCTTCATTTCCATGCATATCTCTAATTATCTCTAACCAGAATCTTGCTTATACTCTTGTTTACAATACCCTTTGATGGAACTGCTACTTTGGACAAACAAAATCCTGATTGAATGGGCTCAGTGGTCTTTGCCACAAGCATTTAAGTTACGCTAATCTGTTGGCAACATGGAGGGAACACATTTCTTTCTCTTTGGCAGGAATTTAACTCATTTCAGGCATGGAAGCTCTCATTTTCTGAATGGTATTCTGGTGGCTAGAAAAGGTTCATACAGGTTATCACTGCCTTTCTCATGCCAATCGGACAATTTGCACACTGAGAATCTGGCTAGATATATGTTGAGGGAAACCATTTCATGAAGTAAGTCATAATTTGCTCAATTCACCAAATGTGGTTTCAGTGTTGCTCTGTGCAAACTTTTGTCCTAGCACTGGAAAGGGTGGGTAGAATTTCAAAAATATTTTAGTTGTATGGGGTGATAAAATTTACACAGAATCTGTTTTAGGCTGGGTTTTCCAGACATACAAAACCACTGACACTCATAGAAATTTATGGTAAGAAAGAAATTTATAGCAAGAAAGGAATTTATAGCAAAACAACTTAGATCACATAGCCACAGAGTAGAAGAGCCCAGAGTAACTCAAGTCCATGGGTTAGATGCTCGCTGGAAGCCCTTACTGACCCATACAACTACTGGAGCAATAAACCTGGAAGCAGGAGGACCATCGGCTGGAGCAGAGTTGAGGGGATACAAGGTCAACAGGCAATATGATAGGGCACCAACAGCTCCTAGGCTCTCAGCAGCCCTCATGGGGGCAGCTGTCCCCCAAACCAGATGCAGGATGCAGGACAGCAGGAAGGATAGAAAGAGCCAGTTCTGTGCAACTTCTCTTGTAGATATCAAATAGGCCACACCCGCAAGGAGACATCATCGGCTGTGATCTGAGAGATTGAAAGCAACCCTTACTTCTAATACATGCAGCCAGTTGACACACAACCTCTCATATAATCCAAGGGGAACTTTATGCCATCATCCAATAATATTATTCATGTTTAAGCCTGGTTTTACTTTGAAGTAATATATATATATATAATTCTTCCATAAATGAATTATTTGTTCCAGAACCTTCTTTGTAAGGCCTCCATTGTTCCCCTAGTTATGCTGGTTGAACATCTTGGAGCTATATCAAGTTAACCTCTTTCTGGAAAGCTCTGGTTCCTGTTGGTCACCATGGGATGTGTCTTCCTCCTTAAAACTAACTTTTTGTATTTATCATTTTCATTCCTGTGATTCACATTCATTTCATTTTTTTATCCAGTGAAGGCATACTTTCTAACTAATTGCAAAGAGCCATGACCATGTAACAGCATTTACATTGACAAGAATGTGACTGACTGACACCCCCCTATCCCCACCCCACCCCACCCCCCACCCCCACTGTGCAAGGACGTGGCTTTCCCTTAGGAGATTCCCTAACTCTAAATAAGTTTTTCAGTGTTTGAACCGGTCAAATAAAAAGGTATTTACTATTACTTTTAAGGTTGGACATTTCTGCTGAGTTCTTTATTTTCAGTCTCACTAGTTCTGCCACTTAATATTAAAGATGTGAGAAATGGTAGTGTTGCGCATTCTTATCTTTTCTCTAATTATTGGCCATGCAAAAGGATGTGTAGGCCCTTTCAAAGAAATATGCTTACTTGAGTGAGATCAGAGCTATAGGTTTTTATCTCACACACTTAAAAGGAATTCTGTTTTCTGAGAGCTGGTTCTACTTTTAACCATTTAATTTTGTTAAAATCAGTTGAATATGGCATTGTAATGATACTGTTTCTCAGTTATCATCTACCTATCTATCATCTATTGTGTTCTTCTGATTTTAGGAGAGAAAAAATAAATTTTAGGCAAAAAGGTATTTTAAGAATCTAAAGTCAGTGTTACGCATATTTTAACCACACCTTAAAATAATTAGTTGACAATGTTCCCGTCTTTGTTCCTATACTTCCCAAGCAAAATAAACCACCACTCCCACTTGATAAATTTAATTTGATTCAAAGTTGGGGAGGAGATCTGAGGCTCTGCATTGAAGTGAATTCTAGCAAAGTAAGTTTATTTTAATCACCAACATGAAATTTCATCAAGATTTATAGGTGTAAAATACAGTTGAAGTGACAAATGAGACTTTGAAAAATTGGTTGATATAGCAAGCTTTCTGTGCCCTACAAGCCAAGGTACTTTATGCAGAGTAACATGGAGGAAATCAATATAGTATTTCTGCACGTTTTCTTCTTTGTAAAAGATTGCTCATCTTCAGTTAAAGGAGAGGTTAAACTATTCAAAAGTGCAGTGGTTTTGGTAGAACACACGTGGAAGTTATTAATACTACTGTTTAAATCTCATTTCTTTTGGAATATTATAAAAATACACAGATAATTATTTAAATACTGATTATGAGAGCTAGCTCAACTAAAGTTTATACTTGGTAAAACCAGTTCATTTTATCTGATGAGCACTGGACTTGCGGTTATAGGCATTTGTATGATTGTTTTTTCCAGAGAGAGTAGGGAGGGGATATGTGTGCTGAACATGTAACTGAAGTAGGGGAACCCTCTTCCTTTTATCTGTCATCTCAGTAAATAGTATTACTACTCAAGGGGCGCTGAGCTGACCCTGACTCATAGCAACCCTACCCCAAGAGAATGAAAACACTGTATAGACCTGTGCTATCCTCACGACGGTACCTGTGTCTAGAGCCAATTGATGCTGCCACTGTGCCAATTCTTCTCCTTCAGGACTTTCCTCTTTTTCAATATGCTTCCACTTTACCAAATACGATGTCCTTCTACAGGGACTGGTCTCTCCCAACAATATGGTCAACATATGGAAGGCAGAGTCTTGCCATCCTTGCCTCTAAGCAGAACACTGGGATTACTTTTTCTAACACAAATTGGTTAGTCCTGTTAGCAGTCCATGGAACGTTCAATATTCTTCTCCAGCTCCACATTTCAAGTGCATTGATTCTTCTATGGTCTTCTTTATTCAATGTCCAACTTTCACATTTACATAAGGCAATGTAGAGAACTATGCTTGGGCTTTAGCACCTTAGTCCTCAAAGTATCACCTTGCTCTTCAATACTCTAAAGAAGTCTTGTGCAGAAGACTTACCTAATGTAATATGGCTTCTGCTCTCTTAACCGCTGCTTTGATGAACACTGATTGTGGATCCAAGCAAGACCAAATCCTTGACAACTGCATTTTCTCCAGTTATTATGATATTAGCAATGGGTCCAATTGTGAGGATTTGCATCTTCCTTACATTGAGTTGTAATCCTCACTGAGGGCTATGATCCTTGATCTTCATCAGCGAGTACTTCAATTCCTACTTATTTTCAGCAAACAAGGTTGTGTCATTTGCATATCGTAGGTTGTTAATAAATCTTTCTCCAATCCTGATGCCATATTCTTTTTCATATAATCCAGCTTCCTGAGTGATTTACTCAGCATAAAGATGGAGCAAGTATGGTGAGAGGATACAACCCTGACACACTTTTTTCCCGATTTTAAACCATGCAGTAGTCCATTGTTCTGTTTGCACAACTGCCTCTTGATCCATGCACAAGTTCCAAATGAGCACAATGAAGTGCTCTGGAATTCCTATTCATGAGGTTATCTACATTTTATTATGGTCCATGCAGTGGAATGCCTTTGCATAGCCAATGAAACACAAGTAAACATTTTTCTGGTATGCTCTGCTTTGAGCCAAGAGCCACTTCTCATCAGCAAAGGTATCCCCTGTTCCATGTCTTCTTCTGAATCTGGTCTGAACTTCTGGCAGTTCCCTTTCAATGTACTGCTGCAACCGTTGTTGGATGGTCAAAAGCAAGCGTTTTCTTGTGTGTGATAGCAATGATATTGTTCTACAGTTTGAGCAATCAGTTAGGTCATTTCTCTTTAGAATGGGCACAAATATGGATCTCTTCCAGTCAATTGGACAAGTAACTGTCTTTCAAATTTCCTGGCATAGACAAGTGTGTGTTTCCAGTGCTTCTTCAGCTTTCTGATAAATTTCAATAAGTATTCCATCAGTTCCCGTAGCTTTGTTTTTGGCTAATGCATTTAGGGCAATTTGAAGTTTTTCTTTCAGCACCATTGGTTCTTGCCAAAATGCTAACTCCTGAAATGATGTAATATGGACTAGCTCTTTTTGGTATACCAACTCTGTGTATTCTTTCCATCTTCTCTGGACACTTCCTGCATCATTTAATATTTTGCATGTAAAATCTTCCAAGATTGCAACGCAAGGCTTGGATTTTCTTTCTTGAGTTCTTTCATATTCAGATATGCGAGCTTGCTCATCGCTTTAGGTTTTCTAATTCCAGGTCCTTGCACATTTATTATAATATTAGGCTTTGTCTTCTCTAGCTGCCCTTTGAAATTCTCTATTCCACTCTTTAAGTCATCCTTTCTTCCATTTGCTTTAGCTACTCTATCATTATGAACAAGTTTCAGAGTGTTTTCTGACTTTCATTTTGGACTTTTCTTTCTTTTCTGTCTTTTTAGTGATCTTTGCTTTCTACACGATAGTATCAATGTTCTCCCACAGCTCATTGGGTCTTCTGTCACTAGTGTTCCACATATCAAAACTGTTCTTGAAATGTCTAGACATTCAGATGAGATAGACTCAAGGTCATATTTTGGCTCTTGTGAACTTGTTTTAATTTTCTTCAACTTCATCCTGAAATTACATATGAACAATTGATGGTCTGTTCCACATTTGACCTCTGGTCTGGTTTTAGCTGATGATTTCCTAATATAAGACCCTTAAAAGCACTTGACATTTCTATAAAATTATATACATTAGGAAGACAGAATCTCATATACTCTTTCCAGATATGCCAAAGGTGAGTTCTGCCACATCTAGCATAGATCATCACTTTACTCTTTTTGTACCCCCATATATCGGGTGTATTTATTTTATGAAATTCCAGTATCTTATGCAGTATCAGAGGAGTCCTGGTGAATTAAGCATTGGGTTCCTAACTGCAAGGTCAGCAGATCAAAACCACTGGTTGCCCTGTTGGAAAGACAAAGCATTTTACACTCTTAAAATTTCAGTCTCAGAAACCCTATGTAGCATAGCTATGAGTTGGAATCAACTTGATGAGAGTGGGTTTTAATAATACTGTTTCAGGAGCTCTGGGGGCTTAATGTGTTATACATTGAGCTGCTAACCACAGGATTAGGGGTTCAAACCTACCAATTACTCCCTGGGAGCAAGATGAGGCTCCATGAATCAGCTTCATGAACGATTCAAAGTCTCAGAAACCCAGAGAGGCATTTCTACTCTATTAATAGGGTTCTGTGAGTCAGAATGGGCTTGGTGGCTGTGGGTTTGGTTGGTTTAGTGCAGTTTCAAGTTCTTTGTTGATAATTATTAAACTTTTTTTAATGGAGAGACTGTCTTTGTTTGTTTGTTTGTTTGTTTGCTTGTTTACCAAGGACGTGCAAATGAAAATAAAAAGGAGGTCGGGTTTTCACTTCAATAATTCAACGTTTACTGTTCGGAGAGAGTGTGATTGTTAACACTCCCTCCTGTGTTTCCCCATTCCTCTGGTAGTATTTCTTTCTTCCTGTCCGATTGAAGGAGGGTTAACTGAAAGCTGAGCACATCCATTAAATGGATCACACTTAAAAATGTCCAGTTAGAACATCTCATATTCTCTCCACTTTCAGTCTCACAACTCCTGACTACATTAATCAGATTTATTTAAGGGCAACACAGGTCATCGGATAATTCATTCCAGATGACAGACTATAGTCAGTCCACATTTTGTTTCCATCATCCAGCAATGTAATAGATAAAGTGTTTGCTATGCTTTTCTCCAGTTAATATTGGGTTACCGTATCACTTGGGCCAGATGGGTTGCATATAGAATCCCACACCTAATCCTGAAGGCTGGTCACTCTGGAAACTATCTCTTCATCAGATGGAGGACTTTTAGCAGGAGAGTAACATCATCAGCTTCGAAAAATCAACCAGGAGTCCTTGGGGAAATCCATCACAGAGATGGGAGAGACTGATTAGAAGGTCAGTTAGAATACTAATACAATAGCCCAGACCAGGCACCAAGACAGAAATGACTATGGGGGTGGAGAAGAAGGGGGAAGGACTTGGGAAATATGAAGGATTATAGCAGGCAATCCTTTCTATTGACTGGTGGAATGGGAAAATTTTAGAATGCCTCTCATGTGTTTAGGTTGTTTTACTGGTGACATGGGAGAGTCATTGATTAGGGTAAAGAAAAGGGGGAAAGATAGGCTGTATTTGGTAAAGTTAATCACTTCTGTTTCAGGGTTTCTTATGGCCAGGTAGATCTATCAGGTAGGTGGTTCTTATAAGGCCCTGGAGATCAAGAAACCAGATAGGCTGGAGATATAATTCCAGGAACCCTCATTCTCCAAGTAATGGCACAACTACTATGGTGGATGTTACATACCCAGTGAGAGAATGGACAGAAGGACTCGTATTTGTGACAAAAGCAAACGGTCCATTCTCTGGAAAAATGTGGAGATGAGTACAACAGCTTTTATTCTTGGATTAATTTGAACAAATTCTCTAATGATGTATTGTGGACATTTTATTAGGAGAGACCAATCCCCGGAAAGTGGAAGGACAGTGAAAAAAGAGGAAAACCTTAGTATAGTCGAGGGGCCGTGAAAAAGAGGAAGAGCCTCCACAAGATGGATTGAGACAGTAGCTTCAAAAGTGGTCTCACACCACTCTGCTGTACAGAGGGTCAGCATGAATTGGCAATGACTTGATAGCAACTAATAGCAACAGTTAACATAGGCTATTTCAAGGTCACTTGTGGTTTAGTGGGTTCTGAGTTGTTAACCACAAGGCAGTACTTTCAAACGGCCAACAGAGCTAGGGAGTAAAGAGGAGGCTTTCTACTCCCATAAAGACTTACAGTCTCGGAGATTCACAGGAGAAGTTCTATAAAAGTTGTTAGGAGTCAACAGTGATGGCAGTGAGTTTGTGTTTAGGTTTTGAGTTATGGTGTTGGCAAAGAATATCAAATATAACACGGGCAGCCAGAAGAATGAACAAATCTGTCTTCATGCAGCACACCCACCATCCTTCTTTGAAGCTAGGAGAGTGAAATGGCGTATGTTCTTGGAATATGCTATCAGGCGGGACACAGCCCTGGAAAAGGACATCACTGTTGATAAAGTCAAATACCAGTGAAAAAGAGAAGGACCTCAATATGATACAGTGACACAGTGGCTGCAATGTGGGCCCAAATAGAGGAAAGGGAGGGAGGGTGGTGTAAGAGCAGGCAGTGTTTCATTCTGTTGTCACTATCAATCCTTTCTCAGTTGTAACAGACTGGATTTCACCTTAAAACAAGAGGGTTTGTTTCTGAACATTTAATTGAATTTCACGTAGTCAGTAAAAGATTAAGAAGTAAAAAAAGAGATAAGCATTTTACCTAAAATACCAACCTTTAACCCATAGCCAAATTATATTTAGGTTGTCAGGAGCATCTGACCTTTCGGCATGACTTTTGGTACATCCATGGGAAGCACAGATAAAAAGGCAATATCACATGTAGATATTGAGAAATTTACTCTCTTTCTCATTGGTATCTACCTTAAACTCATCAGGCGTATGTATTTCAAAAAATACATATTTAAATATATGTATTCTAACTTGATTCTTGATTTCTTAAGAGAAGTTTATTTAGTTATTTTTATAAAACTATTGTGAAAATTTGGTCATTTTAAAGGGAGGTACCTGATATAATAATTAATTTTACATACATTGTGTGGTAGTTACATAATCTGTTGTTAATTTGAGAATTAAGAGTGAAGGGGTGGAGTGTAGCCTGTCAATCAGGTCACAGCTTGATGACCACATTTGGATAAATAGCTCTCTGGAGGCTGGACACACTCACTCCCTGTGAGACATTCCTGTTGACAAGGCACATGGAGCTATGCTAGAGCCCTGGACCTGGAGAAGCCACATGGAAATCCACACCAGCACTGAGATGCTTACATTGCCACTAGGTCCACAAGACTTTCCACTCACTGGCCTGAGATCTTCCTGCATTCAGCATCATTGCATGTGTTTAATGAGTCTGAAAAGGACATTATAGATTGGTATTGGGCATATGGGCTAATATCAGACTTTTGAACTTGATCTGGACTAGGCTGGGATGTTTTCTCTATATTCAATTGCTCTTGTATATAAAGCTCTTTCTTATACACAAATGAGTGTCTTGTTTCTCTAGTCAACCCAGACTAAAACAAGTTGCTGATCAGAAAAATATCCGTAATATAATTTTTAAATTAAGTTAGTCTTGCTGAAATGAGTCCTGATGGCATAGAGAGTTTAATGTTAGTTTACTAATAGAAAGATAGGTGGCTTGAGCTCAACAGCTGTCCATCGGAGACACATGTGGCAGAAACCCTTTAATGCGGTCCTACTTTGTCTATGACTCATAATTTACCTGATAATAATGAGTGTGCCTTTTTCATTTTTTGCCTTAACAGGCAGTGTAATCATGTATTTAGCTTTGTAATCAAAGTTCTTCCGTGGTGTATAACACTCTTCTGAAGTTAATTCATAATTTTGTCAATTGTTTTTCTTGATAGATGTAGATCATTGTATATCAGGAATATTTAAAAGTGTTCTTATATTTACAAAATAGCAGGCATAGATGGCTTTTTCATTGTAGCATTCTTCAGCCCTTATGTCATAATTGCTTAATTTAGATAAAGTAATGTCGTGTCACAATAACAGTTTAGTCAAGATAAATCACCATTTTGTTAGGTTATTTTGCCCTCATGTAGTTAGAATTATATACTCTTATTAAAATAATGAAATTTACAAATGGGATCTGCTTTGAAATGAATTTAAAGGAAAATATTTTAACTGAGATTAATGCAAAAACAACTTGTGTTTACCTACCTTTTCTAATTTTGTTATTGTTTGTGCAAGACATTTAACTCTCAGACAACTGGGAAAATTTTAGAAAAATATCCTATAACCCGAATGGAGCATAGAGATTGCAAACGATTAAATATATTATTGAAAATATATCTGTCAACAAGAAAGGAACAATATTGTCCAGAAAGAGCACTTGAGCTCTGTTGGGAGGATTTTTAAAAAAACAAAACGTTTTATTGGGAATTGGGTGAAAGTTTACAAAACAAATCAGTTTTTCGTTCAATAATTTATGTACATTTTGTTTAATGTTCTTGATTGTAATCTCCAGATCACAAATAACATCATATATCCCACCTCCTCTCTGTTTCTATTCCTCATCTTTTCATGACCCATCTGTATGTGGTCTTTGAATAAATGCCGCTCTTTTGATCTCATGTGATTAACTAGTCTAAAGAGTGTGGACCTCTCCAATCTTACTCTTCACATGATGGACCTTGCTGTTGGTTGGCTTCAAACAGAGCCATAGAGGTGTGTGCAATACCAGCCCTGAAGAAGGACTAGGTGCTTTAGTTTTGGCATTTCCACCCACCTTTGTTTCACCAGGAAGCCTGGTCTTTTTAAAAATGATTTTGATTTCTGTTTCACATTTGTCTCTGATATTATGTAAGGCTTCTTATGTAACCTCCTTGGAAACAATCTGTATAGGGGGAGCCTGGCACCACTTAGTCCTGGTCTCGGATGGAGGCCAAATTCAGGTAGTCAATTAGTCCAGTGGATGAATTATTTCCTTGAGTCTTTAATTTTCTTTATTCTTCCTTCCTTCAGATTAGGGGAGACTAAAACTTACACCTTAGATGGCTCCTCGCAAGCTGTTAAAACCACAGTTGTTACTCACCACAGGAGGGTTCAAAAAAGGGTATCTCTGTGGGTGTGGGTGGGAGAGGTGGGGAGGTAGCAGAGGACAGATCCATGACTTACTATGACATTTCAAGAGGAAGGAGAGTCAAACTCATTTACTCAAGGCCAAGTCCTATGAGGCAGGGGTCAGACATGCCTTTACCCTCCACTCTTCTTACTAATTCTAAAACCAATCATCCATCCCACGCCACTCTCTTTTCTGCTGGGTGTAATAATTCAATGCCCTGACTGCCTTGAAACCACAGACCATATTCATGATACTGGGACCATATACATGATACTAGAGACGTTAACAGTTTACAGTTTAGTATCAGAAGTGTTCCGGATTCAGTTCTATGGTCAGGATAGTGCCATCTGTGCCATGTCCACAAGCACGACTCTCGCTGGCTCTGTGCCACATGACTTGGATTTTCACCTACTCAGGCAATGTTATAAAGTTCTTTTAGTGCTGTCAGTAAATGCTCAAAGGGCATTCTGCCACAGATAAGTCTTAGCCCAAAGGCACTCAGCTCTGGTATCATCGGTCACCAAAACTAGTTTAACTGATTAAGCACCTGGAAGCCTCCACTGGGAGAGCAAACCTGCCTGCCTGCCTTGACCTCCAGCCCTGCTGATTCCTCTCCTCTGCAACTCCTCTGATGTCCTAGCTTTCTCTATCCTGGATCTAGGAGGCTCACTGCAAGGATTCGTAGGATGCACTTGGGATCCATAGGATTTACTCCAATCCTGCTTTTTCCCCCCCTGATGGTAGTGATAATCCCCTTTCCGACCTCTGAGATGGCTCATTTTAGACTCAGCAGGATCAAGTGGTGTCCCAAAGGTTTTTCTCCATCACATCATGGTGGCCTACTTGTTATTGAGAAGAGAGCTTTTCTTTGCTCAGTGCCTTCAGACCCGAGGCCCTTATCTTATGAATCTGCTGCACAAGACTTTGACTTGTTGAAAGGCAAGTATGTTGCTTTGAGGAATGAGCTACTCCTGTCCAAACAATGGTAGTTTCTATTACCTTATAAGTATGTAAAATTTGACATTGAATAAGGAAAACGGAAGAAGAATGGGTGCATTGAGTTGTGGTGCTGATGAAAAACACTGAGAGACCACGGACTGCCCAACGAACAAACACATCTGTCTTGGAAGAGCAGCCAGAATGCTCCTTGGAGGCAAAAATAGTCAGACCTTGTCTCAAATACTTTGTACATGTTATCAGGAGAAAAAGTCTCTGGGAAGACACATTATGCTTGCTAAAATAGAGGGACAGCAAAACTGAGAAAGATCCTAAACAAGATGGATTGACACCGTGGCCCCAGCAGTGGACTCAAACAATTATGAGTCTGGCACAGAACTGGACAGTACTTAGTTCTGCTGCACACAGGGTTGCTATGAGTTGAATCTGATTGGATGGTATCTAATAAAAACAGGAGGACATAATTGGCCAATTTACATGTTGAAAATTCCAAGATTCTGCAGTCACCATTAGCTCTCTTAGCAGTCATTCAGAACTAAATTATACAGTCCTATTGATAGTCTCCTCAACCTACTCTTAATGGAGAATCGTCAAGAATGGGATGTTTGTTGGGAGTTTCTAAGAACATGGCTAGTACGCCATGTCAAGTCATTCACAACTCTGAATCACCGGGATTTAGAGCATTCATGACTTAATGCCAGATGAGTTGTGGGATGACATCATAAACATCATACATGAAAAAAAGCAAGAGGCCATTAAAAAGCCAGGAAGGAGAGAAAAGACCGAAGTGAATGTCAGAAGGGATCTCTCTTCTTGAATGTAGAGTAGCTAAAGCAAATGACAGAAGTGATGAAATCAAAGAACTTAACTAAAATGTTCAAGTCAGCCTAAAAAGACTAAGTATTTTAGCAAAGTTCGAAAACCTAAAGGAGAAGACATACTTAGCTTATGTCAAGCTGAAAGAATGGAAACAAACAAAATAAAATAGGATGAAGCTTCAAGTGAAAGAAGACAGAAAAGATTCAGGAAGCATCAAAAGATGATGGAAGAATTCTACAGTCATTACATCAAGGTTCAATCATTTCAAGAGATAAAATATGATCAAAATGGATGGCATCAAGGGAAGAAGTCCAAGCTGCACTGAAGGTATCAGCAAGCACAAGGCCCAGAAATCAATTGAAAACCAATTGGAATGTTTCAACAAACTGATGCTATGCCAAGAAATTATTTAAAAAAAATTTTTTTAAAGAAATTTTGAATATAGTAACCTGACCAACCAACTGGGAGAGATCCCTATTTGTGACCACTCCTAAGAAAGGTGACCTAGAACATTGCAAACATTATTGAACAATATCATCAATATAACATGCAGTAAACTTTGCTGTGGAAAATTTTTAAAATGGATGAAGCAGTACACCAGCGCAGAACTATCAGAAATTCACCCAGATTCAGCAGAGGGCGTGGAAAAAATGAGCTATGTCCCTGCTGAAGTTAGATGGATCTTAACTGAATACATAGATACCAAAAGACTGTTTAGCTGTGTTTTATTGACGACACTCGACTATGTGGAGCATTCAAAAATAGGGATGTCGTTGAGAAGAGTGGGAATTCTAGCGCACTTTATTGTGCTCGTGTGGACCTGTACCTAGATTAAGAAGGCTCGTGTGAACCTGTACCTAGATTAAGAAGGCTCATGTGGAACCTGTACCTAGATTAAGAAGGCTCATGTGGAACCTGTACCTAGATTAAGAAGGCTCGTGTGAACCTGTACCTAGATTAAGAAGGCTCGTGTGAACCTGTACCTAGATTGTTGTGTCCAAACAGAACAAAGGGGTACTGAATGGCTTAAAATCCAGAAAGGTGTGCGTCCGTGTTGTATACTTTCACGCTACTTATCCAATCTGAGTGCTAAGCACATATTCCAATAGGAAGAAGAACATGGCATTAGAACTGGTTGTTGTTGTGTTTGTTAGGTGTCATCCAGTCAGCTCTGGCCCATAGGGACCCTATGCACAACAGAACAAAATCTTTTTTTTTTTTTTAAACATTTTATTAGGGGCTCATACAACTCATAACAATCCATACACACATCAATTGTGTAAAGCGCATTTGTACATCATTCTCAAAACATTTTCTCTCCACTTAAACCCCCGAC
>NW_022111373.1:120677992-120690750 GCF_000313985.2 Echinops telfairi
CCACATTTGCTTATGCACCCATTTGTCTTCAGTGATCCGAGAACAAAATCTGCTATCCTCACAATTGTTCCTTTGTCTGAGGCCATTGATGCCTGCCGTCAGCCACTGTGTCAATCCATCTCATCGAGGGTCTTCCTCTTTTTCTCTGCCCCTAGACTTTACTAAATATGATGTCCTTCTCCAGGGGCTGGTCTTTCCTGACAATATATCCAAAGGATGTAAACGTAAGTCTTGCCATCCTTGCTTCTAAGGAGCACTCTGCACTTCTTCCAGTACAGATTGGTTTGTTCTTTTATCAGTTCATGGTACTTTCAATATTCTTCTCCAACACAATTCAAATGCATTTATTCTTCTACAGTCTTCTTTATTCAATGTTCAACTTTCTCATGCATATGAGGCAATTGAAATGACCATGGCTTAGATCAGGCACACTATAGTCCTCAAAGTAATATCCTGCTCTTCAATACTCTTAAGAGGTTTTGTGCAGCAGATTTGTCTAATGTACTATGTCTTTTGATGTCTTGTTTGCTGCTTCCACGAGCATTGACAATGGATCCAAGTAAGACAAAATCATTGACAACTTCAATCTTTTCTCCATTTATCATGATGTTACCTATTGGTCCAGTTGTGAGGATATCGGTCTTCCTTATATTGAGTTGTAATCTCTACTGAGGGCTACAATCCTCGATTTGCATCAGCAAGTGCTTCAATTCCTCCTCACTTTCAGCAAGCAAGTGTCTTCTGCATACTGCAGTTAATAAACCTTCCATCAGGATCAGAGGAAGGCTTATTAGCAGCCTATGATATGCAGATGATATAACCATGATTGCTGAATGTGAGGAGGACATGAAGGCCTTGATGATGAAGATAAAAAAGCTACCCCCTTCTGTGTATATTATTACTTCATGTAAATAATTCAAATGATCTATATATAACCCCCTCCCTGGTGGGCAGACAACAGAAAAACGGATGAAGGGAGACATCTTTCAGTGTAAGACATGAAATAATAATAATAATTTAAAAATTATCAAGGGTTCATGAGGGAGGGGGGAGGGGGAGGGAGGGGAAAAAAAGCAAGGATCTGATACCAAGGGCTCAAGTAGAAAGAAAATATTTTGAAAATGATGATGGCAACAAATATACAAATGTGCTTGACACAATGGATGGATGTATAGATTGTGATAAGAGTTGTATGACCACCCCCCAATAAAATGATTTTAAAAAAGAATTAAAAAATCTTCACAACTGGTCCACTATGAAAAACAGAGGGAAGATTGAACTTGTCAAGAATTTCATTTTACTTGGACCCACAATCAATGATCATGGAACTAGCAGTCAAGAAATTAAATGACATCTTTGTACTGTCATGCTGCAGAAGATCCATTTAAAATGTTAAAGAGGAAAGATGTCACTTTGAGGACTAAGGTATACCTGATTCTGCCTTGGCATTGTCCATTGTATGTGTAAATTTGACAATGAATAAGAAAGCCCAAGAAGAAACGGTGTCTTTGAATTAGGCTGCTGCGGAATATTGAGAGTATCATGAACGACTGGAAGAACAAATGAGTCTGTCCAGCAGGCAGTACAACTAGAGGACTCCTTAGAAAAGGGGACGTCTCTCTTTGTAGCTAATAGTTGGACATGTTATCAGGAAACTCTAGTATGTGAAGAAAGCCATCATCCTTGGTAAAGTAGAGGATGGACAATCAGGATGAAGACCCTAGAGGAGATGGATTGTCACTGCTACAAATGTGCAGCAGTGGGCTGAAACATCACAATTGTGATGATGTGAATTACTAGGCAGTAATTCATTTCATTGTACATAGTCTTGTTATGAATCGGAGTTGACTTGGGGGCACCTAACAACAACACAAGGTATTAAGAATGTTGTGTAGATTATGTCATTCCAATTGATCTTTGGTTCACCTGAGCTATTGTGCAAAGTCCCCAAGCATACAGTGTTATTCCTTTAGGGTGTTTGGTGTAGCTAAGAAGTTTCCTACTTTTACCTCCTGCATATACTTTGATAAAATCATGGAATAGGTAAATGCAAAGGTAGACATCTCCTCTCTCAACCTTTATATATTCATGGGTATCATCTTGTTTCCCTCCCACATCTGTTCATCTGTGTATCTATCTATACATCTAACATTGATCATTATTATTGGAAGATGGTTATATATAGTATTTATTTCTGCTGCATTTATTTCTTGTACTCTGCCAGTGTCCTCCTTCACTCTCATAATTTGCTTTTCTGACTTCTCCTTTATTGTGTGTCACTTTCCACTTCACCCAAGTTGGGATATGTCTACCCTCTACTTAGTAATTTACCCTCCCTTTCCTGCTAATCATCAAAAAATATTACATTTTTTTGTGTGAAAATTTTTTTCTTGACTTTTGATAATAGTGGTCTCATACAACAATATTTGTCATTTGGTGATTGACATATTTTACTCTTATACCCTCCAGGTTCATCCATTATATGCGTGTTAGTCTGGGTTGACTAGAGAAACAAATTCATAGACAACCATATGGGTATAAGAAAGAACTTTATATAAAAGAGTAATTGTATATTAAGAAAACATCTCAGCCCAGTCCAGACCAAGTCCATACGCCTGATATTAACCCATATGTCCCATACCAGTCTATAAATTCTTCTTCAGACTCACATGGCCATGCAGTAATACTGAATGCAGGAAGGTCACAGGGCAGTGGGTGGATAGTCTTTTGGCAGTGGGAGCATCTCAGCACTGGCAGTGGCTCCCTCATCTCCTGGCCTCCAGCATAGCTCCACGTGTCTTGTCAGCAAGACTGTCTTGCAGGGAGTGAGTGTGTCCCACCTCCAGGGAGCTATTTATCTCCGTTGTGACTCCAGATAAGGTCATCAAGCTGCGACCAGATTGACAGGCCAGACTTCCGCCCTTCCTCAAGTTGGCATATTATGTATCTGCCACAGTATAATATGATTCATCACTATTATCAACATCGCATAGTATTCCACTTTGTGTATACACCATTGTTTTTTATCTGTTATTCCTTAGATGGTCAATTTGGATTATATCCATTTTTTGCTGTTATGAATTGTGCTGCGATAAACATGAGTGTGCATATACATATATGCACACATATTTAGCATCCCATAATTCTCTAGGAATCCTTGTAGTAGGATTGCCCAATCATAAGCTATTTCTAGTCCCTATTTCTTAACAAAGTGTCATATTGTTTTTCATGGGAGTTGTACAGTTTTATTATCCCACCAGAAGTGTATGAGGATTCCAGTCTCCCCATCCTCATGCATATTTGTTGTTTCTAGGTTTGTTTTTTGGACTTTGCTATTCATGCTGAAGTCTTACTAATACTGTGAGTTAGATGTTGGACTGCTAACTATAAGACTGGTGGTTCAAATCCACAACTGCTTCATTGGAGAAAGATGAGGTTGTCTGTTATTCTGAATATTTACAGTTTCTGCAACCCCAGGGATTGCAGAAAGTTCTACTTTGTGTTATAGGATTTTGGTAAGTTGGAAGTAACTCGGTGGCAGTGGGTAATGACTAACGAATCTGAGGATATGTGTGTGGAAGTAACTCAGTGGCGATGGGCAATGGCTAATGAATCTAAGGATATGTCTGTGAGGCTTCTGAATGTCTTATTTGGTGAGGTGTCTGTTCATATCTTCTGCTCATTTTTTAATCAGAAGCTTTGTCATTGTCCATTTTTTTCTACAGTCTGTGAGTGATCTTTTTGTTCTTTTGAAGAAATCTGATATTTAGGAGGTCTGCCAGGTGAAATTTTTAGAAGCGTTTTCTCTGCTTGTGTTACTCCATAGCATGTAAGGAAAACTCCTGAGTACGTTGGTGGTGATAATATTTTCATAAGTTTTTCTTTGTTGAGTGTCTCTGATTTGGGTAGTGAGATAGCCATTGTCACTTTTGTATTGGCTTGAAAGCTGTTTGACTGTTTTTTCGGACATTATTAAGTAGTAATAAATAGATGGATAAATAGTACTCAGCGATGTTTAGAAAATTAACTGGAATCATTAAAACTCTTGAAATGTTTAAGGACTTGGTAGACACCTACCTAATCTTTTCATGACTCATTTTAATAGCATGGCAAATTCATCAAGCACACCTTCTAGAATCCTGAAGGAATTGAATCAAAGAAATGGCAACACGTGCTTGTGTACTTTCTTTTATTTTTAATGTGTAAATTATTCTTCTAAACACACATTTCAAAAGGAAAAGTATGGGTTGCAGATGCTGGAGCTCTAATTACAGAAGCACACAGATGCCATCAAAAATTTACCTGCAGGCTCAGGTTATAAATTCGGCATTTCAAGCCCAGGAGTCCATTGAGGTAAGATCCATTTTCCTACAGGAAACAGACTTGAGGCATTTTAAACACTAGAGATACTATGGCATCTCATGCAAACTAAATTTTCCCCATTTTGCTTATAAAGTTCAACATGACTGCACATTTTTTAATTGAATTTCAGACTTCCTTAGATATATTTTTGTGGCTACGTTAGTCCTAGTTTTGACATACAATTGTCAAATTAGACATGTATAATGGAAAATATATTCTTTATCAGAAAACAAGTGGAATTAAATTGCTCACAAGCAAGAAAGTCAGAAGGAAGGAAGTAATTTGGTAGAGTGGGAACAGTGTGCTTTAGAAAATATATGTCAGTGCTAAATTGTCTTTACTAGTTTCTGCTTGTGTACTCTCTGATGCAAGATCTAGACAAAGAAATGTATCCCGTTATTTCCTTTAAAAGACTTTTCTCCTCTCCCCTCCCCCCAACGTGGGTGTGCAGATTTCGCGTTAGTGTAAGCACATTACTACACAGTAAAGAAGAAAGGAAGGGAGCGATTAGAGGAAATGCTACTCAGTACAGGCCAGGAGCCTCTTCAAACTGAATTTTAAGTGCTGCTTCTGATGTAGGTTTCTTCTTTTTCATTAAAAAGGGGCATTAAGAAACTAACACAAGCACAATAACTATTCACACAGGCCTCTTTCATAAGACATTCTTTAGTGTCTTGCATTTTTCCGGCATCTTGTCCAATCAAGGAATATAACAGATGCAGACGGTGGTGAAATAAATTCTGTGGAAGTTACTGCAAGGAGCAATATGGTATAATTTTAGAGACAATGTTTTCATTGTACTGGACTCATTCATTCATTTTCAGATGCATTCATTTGCAAATTACCCACAACATATAGTCCTTTTTCAAGCTATGAATATGTCATTCTTGGAAGGCAAGTGTATCCATGACCCACTGCTCTCATGAGGCTTCTGCCCCTCCCCACTTCCTTTCACTTGAGAGGCGAGAAGAGCCCGAAGACAGCAAGGATTCCAGAGGAATATAGTGAGAGGTCCCTCTGTTCAACAGGCAGGTATTTTATTTTAGAACCATTGAATGAGCAATTGAGATTTGTGAAGCTAGTCTTAAATTGATGGAGTAATGTTGATAGGTAAACATGATGGAAAACAATATCATTGTGTGCCATCAACGCTAGAAGAGATTCCAACTCATAGTAATCCTCTAGAACTGTCCAGAGAGCTTCCAGGGCTATACATTTTACAGAATCAGGGATTCAAACTGCAGATGCAAAATCACTTGGTTTAATTCTCTGTGACATATGGATACGCCGGAAACAGACACAAAATATACTTAAAGGGAGACCCATTGCATTTATCTGGGTATCTTACATATTCTAATATTGACACAAGACTATAATATTTGAGAGAATAAAATGAACATCTATGAAGCAAAGTGATTATAATAAAGACAACAAACACAAGAACATGACGAAGATAGAATAAAATTCTCTAATAATGAGGGATCTGTGAATGGCCAGCAGTCCTTGCTGCTTAAAAGTGTTTTCTCCAGACTATGTGTGCATATTAGGATTATGGACCTTTACTTGTCTATATCTTCCTTATAATCGGAACTTTTAAAATTGATATTAATGGTTTTATAGTAGCATAAATAAAAGGAGATATACAATCATGTTATTTCCATGAAGTTTATAAGGCATATTTGAAACAGGTGTGATGTGAATTACAATACACCAAATGATATCACTGAAAAATTTTTTTTCTGTAGACTTATCAAGTCCTATGGAAGATTCAATCAGGTAAGTAATCAAACGAAGGATATGGCATAGGATAAACCTGCTGCAAAAGACCCCTTTAACTGCTTTAAGAAGCAACAATTTCACTTTGATGACTAAGAGGTAGGTGACATAAACTATGATCTTCTGTATTGTCTGCATACATGGCAAAATTGGGCAATGAATGAATTTAAACAAGGAATGTTTGTTGAAATGTTGGCAAGAAATAGAGAGTAAACTGACCGCAAAGAGGATCAAGAAATCCAGCCCGACTGCTTCTTAGCAAAAAGGATGGCTAATCGTTGATTCACTTAGTTTGGACACAGCATCAGGAGAGACCGATAGTTAGAAAAGTACATCATGGTTGGTAAAATGAATGGTAGCGAAATTGAGGAACATCTTCAATGAGACAGAGCGGCACACTAGGTGCCACGTGGGAGGCGAACATACCAAACATCACACAGGTGGCATGGGACTCGTCAAAGTTTTGTTCTGCCAAACGCGAAATCTACTAATCAGAGCTGCCTCATTGGTAACTACCACACGCAGGTACCAAGGCCAGATCCTGAGCCTCCTACACATGTAGGTAAGACAGCATCTGCATGCAAGGAGCTCCGAGTTGAAAGAAAGCTTCTGGGCAGAGTCAGGCCTAGTTGTGCAGTAAAGGCATCCCTCATAATGGCATGCCTGAGCTGATCTTTGAAGACGATGAGGTGTCGACTCCCTACTGGGTGAAAACTGATGAAAAGTGAGCCCTGGTGGCAGAGCTGTGTTGGGCTGCTAACTGCAAGGGCAGCAGGTTGAAAGGACCCGCCCTTCTTCGGAAGAAAGAGGAAGCTATCTATGCCTGTAAAGAGCTACCATCTCGGAAACCCACAGGGGCAGTTCTACGCTGTCCTATTGGGACAGGATAGGAGTCATTATTGACTGGATGGCAATGAGTATAATATAAAATAACACTGGCCAGCACACATTTGGGTGCCTCAAAGGTTAGACTTATCCATTCGACTCACTGATTAAAAAAAAAAACGGCACCAGTTTCCCTCAATCAGCTCTCGTTTTTGAGAGACAGAACCTGTCAACCACTCTTTACTTTCTGCACGTATGAAAAATCAGGACATGTTCATGTAGTGGAGCTAGCCTGAGATAGAGGAAGTGTACTACATATTTAGGTTGAGTTATACTTCATATGATGGCCTTTGATTCAAAGATGTATTTGAGTATTTCAAATCACATGAATGTGGAATTTTCTCCAAGTATCACTTCACCTTTATTACGAACTGAATTGCAAGCAGTTCTAATGTATTATTTTAAAAGGGGGCAAGAAACAGGAGTTGGCGTACACTAAAGAAAGAGCCCTAATAGTGCAGTGGCGTATGTGTCTGACTGCAAAGCACAAGGCCTTGTAGTCTAGCCCCCAGCCTCTCTGCCAGAGAAATAGGAGCCTTTCTCTTCCCCATAGGAAAGGTTCCTTTCTGTTCTGTACAGTCTCTCTGGGTCATAATTGACGGAATGGTAGTGAGTTTAATACAATAATTAGAGATTCAAATGTCCTGAACTCCTTATTAAAATTTCAATGTTCCAGTCTTGTTAGAAGATGGCACAACTTTTCCACCTGTGCAAAAACTCTTAAAAGAAGACTTGGAATTGTTTCTTCTAAGGAAGCTTGCAGTCAATCTCACCTCTGAAACACTTAACATGAATTATCCATGGACTTCTATATATTAAAATGTGTTCTGAAACATTTACTGTGTAACTTGAAGGAGAAAAATTTAGATCCTCAAAATATTTACGGAAATTTCTATGAAGTATTATGTTTTCACAACCCTTAATGTGCCTTTTCAAATTTTTCCTTTTTTTTTATTTAAAAATGTTTTCCTCCATATATGTGCCTTTTCAAATTTTTCTTTCTTTTTTATTTGAAAATGTTTTCTACTCTTCTCAAACTGTCCTGACTTTGAAGTATGCAACCTGTAGTCTCTGTATCTATTGCACAGCCTCTCATACCACAGGGAAAAATCTACAGTCATCTAATGCATTCTAACTCACAGTGACCCCACGGGACAGAGAAGAACTATTCCTGCAGGCTCCCAGTCACTGGCTGCAGAGTGGGTTCTAACCACTGACCTTATGATTGGCAGGTCAACACAGAACCCACTAGCTACTATGGGTCCATAGACAGCTTTCCTTGAAGTACCTTAACACCTAAGACTTTTTCAAATATTTCTTAACATTTTAGTCTTATAATTGTGGTTCTGAATTCTTCTCATACTTAAAACTAGGATGATAAATTAATAAATTAGCCTAACTTAATAGCTGAAAAGATCTTGTAACAGTCTATCTAAGACACCAGGGCTGATGCAGTTTATCTAATGCAATTTTCTGAGTCAGTGCCCCAAATCATCCCAGGAACAGGGTGAAATACCAAGATATCAAGAAAAAAAATTTTTGTGAAGGGAGGAGGCTCTGTAATCTAACCTAATATAATCTGTATTGCAGAACTCTTGCCTTTGTACCATAATCTCTCTTCAAGTTAAGGGAAGGCTGTCCAACTCATTATATTAAGTGTATGATTGATTTGATTTTTACGTTCTCATTTTGGGTACCACAAAGATAGTGTTATCAATGGTAGACTAATTAAAATAATTGTCATTCTTATGGCATAGGGTCCAGTTTGGAGCTTGGCAAAGGTATTATATATATTCCTTAAAGAACTGTTTTGTGAGGAACAAGCAAAAGTAAAGATACCCTGAGGTAGCTGTGGGACAAGACATTGAGCTGCTTACTCTAAGGTTGAGAGTTCAAACCCACTGGCCAATATCAGGGCAGTCTGCCTCTTAAAGATTTGTGTTCTTGGAAACTCTAAAGAGGGTCACTATCAGTTGGAATCAACTGATTAGGAGTGGAGTTAAAAGTAAGGAGTAAAGATCATTTTTGTGAGATGATAACATGATAGCTTTTCATCTTATAAAAATAGCATACATATCTTAATTATTTACTTTATAATTTTTTATAAAGCTAAAATTTGTTTGTGAAACAATTTTAGGCTTAAAAAGTTATAAAAATACTATGTATTATTCAAATACTCTACTTAATTTTCTGTAATGCTAACATTTTACATGGCCCACTTGTTAAAGCTAAGAAGGTAACATTAGTGTATTGCTATTAAGTAATCTTACTTAGATTCACTTAATTTGGACTTTACTAATTTTTCCACTAATCCTCTTTTTCCGTGTGAGGATTCAAATAACAATAGCATATTGCATGTAGTTATCATGTTTCTTCAATTTCTCTCTGATCTGCGATCCTTTTTTCCCCACGTGATTTTGATAGGTTTGTGGAGCGCAGACACACTATGCTGTAGTGTCCCTCCATTTGATTTTTCTGATGCTTTCCTCATAACTAGATGTGAGTCATAACATTTTGTGAAGTGTCCCATAGAGGTAAAGTACCCATCTCAGCATCGGTGACTGGGGTGAATGCTATCAAGATAGCATTTCATTGGTGGTGGTGACACCTATGACTTGCTTAAAGTTTTATTTGCCATGTTAAAGTTGGTTATTCCTATTCTATATTCTACCTCTGGGAGTTGGTAACTCTGGTAGTTACATAATCTGGTGTCAAATTGAGAGGATTATGAGAGAAAGGGTGGGGTCTGGCCTGTCAATCAAGACATAATCAATGAGGCCTCTGTGTGGGCCTGGCCTTCTCCTGAGAATTCTGGGAACTCCTGTATTTCCTCCTTGGAGTCAGAAGACCCTTGTCTCTCTGCTCACTCCCTGAGAGACTGCTCTGCTGACAAGACATATGGCGCTACATCCTGGGAGCTGGAGAAGCCACGTGGACCTGCCCTGATGAAACCAGACCTCTGGAGCCAGAGAAGCCATGTAGAGACCCCTACCAGTGCTGTGATGCTTACAACACCACTGGATCCACAAGACTTCCAACCCACTGACCTCTGATCATCCCGCATTAGGCATGTATTTCATGAGTCTGAAGAGGACATTATAGATTGCTATAGGACATATGGGCTAATATCAAACTTATGGACTGGGCTGGGATATTTTCTCAATATTCAATTGCTCTTGTATATAAACCTCTTTCTTATACACATATGCGTCTCCATGGATTTGTTTCGCTAGTCTACCCAGACTAACACATTAACTAAGTTTAGCTCATACTTAAAGAATTTTTCATTTATTTCTGTGTATATGCATTGAAGACACTGTACAGGTTTTACTACCATATCTCCATTGAAGTCAATCATTTGATAATGTTCATGGCAGCTGCAGTCAAGAACTGAAGCCAAGCACTTCATTTGGGCAAATCTACAAATAAATTCATGAAGACTTTAGGAAGCAATGGTATTACTTTAGTGACTAAACTGTGTCTGACTCAAGCCATGGTCTTTTCAATGGCCTCACATGCATGTGAAAGATAGACCATAAAAAAAGGATGGTGCATTTGAGTTGTAGTGCTGGTGGAGAGTATTGAATGTACCGCAGAGGACCAGCAACATGAACATGTCAGTCTTAGAAGGAATACAGCTAGGATGCTCTGAAGAAGTGAGGGTAGTAAGACTTCTACTCACTTACTTTGGATACCTCACCAGGAGGAACAGATTACTGAAGAAATATAATGTGTAAGATAAAGCAGCAAGCCAATGAAAATGAGGAAACCCCTAAGGAGGTGCGTTGAAACAACAGATGGCACAAACATGGACCAGAGCATAGCAAGGATCATGAAACAGCTCATAAAAGCAACTTTTTTGAAATCTGTTAGAGGAGGAAAAATCATATCTCTTCTACTATGCAAGACTGATAGATAAGATTGCACGCTGTGGTAAAAGAGCACTACACAATTGAAGAGCTTGAGATAACAAAAATAGCTGACATTTGTCTGACTCAGACTCCATTTTGTCAGCCCATGCTTATTGGAGTATGCAGTCCATTTTTCCACTTTTGACCTAAAAAACTTGTGGTGCAAAACTGAAAGACAGACCAACTGGATTGTTGTAGGAATCAACACTGGAATACCGTCACTGGTAGTTCAAATGCCAGCAGGGTCACTCAAAGTGAACGGGTTTCATTGGAGCTTCCAGACCAAGAACAGACTATGAAGAAGGTGCCAGCTGTCCACGATGGAGCAATTAGTCACTGAAAATCTTAGGCATTGCATTGAATCATTGCCAGAAACCAAAAACCTAGTGACTGGAAGTGGGATTTGTCAGAGGCGGTGCCGGAAGAGGAGCCTCTCAGGTCAGAAGTCACCCAAAATATGACGGAGGAAGAGCAGCCTCCGCAAAGTAGAGATGACCACAGTGATGCAATGGAGCCCAGCCTGTGGGAAGAAAGCCTTCGGCTCTTTCATTTTTTTATGGGGCAAGACTGAAGATGAGAATAAGCAGCTGCAGACATCAGTTGATCATTGGAACAAGGAATGTACTAAATGTGAATCTAGGAATATTGGAAGTCACAAAAAATGAAATGAAATATATAAAGATTAATATCCTAGGTGTGGGTGAGCTGAAAAAGACTAGCATTGGTGATTTTGAATCAGAACATGTTATGCTTTACTCTCCTGAGAATGACACAATAGGGAGGAATGGCATTGTATTCGTTATCAAAAAGGATCTTTCAAGGTCCTTTATCACAACTGGATCAAAATCTTCACATCTGGACCGATAGGTAGCATTATAATAATTGGAGAAAAAAATTGAAATTGTGAAGGATTTCATCATACTTGGATCCACAATCAGTTCTCATGGAAGCAAGAGATTAAAAGGCACTTTACATTGGGCGAATCTGCTGCAGCAGACCACTTTAGAGTGTTGAAAACTGACAAGTTACTATAAGAACGAAGATGCAGCTTAGCCAAGCCATAGTATTTTCAATCACCCCATATTGAGAAATTTGAAAATTGGTCATTGAGTAAGGAAACTGAAGAAGAAATGATGCGCTGGTAAAGAATATTGAAAGTACCATGCACTGCCAAAAGAACACACACTAGGTCTTGGAAGAAGTACAGCAAGAAGCTTCCTTATAAGTAAGGATGATACGACTACGTTTTACATGCTTGGACATATTGGCTCCAGGGAGAGGGCAGTCCCTGGAGAAGGTCTCATGCTTGGTACAATAGAGGGACAAGGAAAAAGAGGAAAGCCCACAACAAGATGGATTGACACAGTGGCTGCAAAAATGGGCTCAAGCAATGGAACAATTGTGAGGATGGCCAAGATTGGTAGTGTGCTTTTCTGTTGGGCATAGGGTTTATTTGGGTTGGATCCAACTCAATGAAATGTAGTAACACAAACATCTTGAAGTACAATGCTGTCTGTGAGAGCCTTATATCTATCTACAGTCAAGGAAATCCAATCAATAAAAACATTATTCAAGTTTATGTACCAACCACTAACGCTAGTGAAGAAATTGAATAATTCTACCAATGTCTTCAGTCTGATATTGATCAATCAAGATGCATTGATAACTATTGGCTATTGGAATGCATAAATTGGAAAGGAAGAGGAAGGAACAGAAGTTGGAAAATATAGTCTGGTTGATAGAAATGAAGCTGGAGATTGTGTGTTAGAATTTTGCAGGACCAACAACTTGTTCATAGCCAACACTTTTTTTCAACAACACAAA
>NW_022111373.1:120692141-120704113 GCF_000313985.2 Echinops telfairi
AGGTTGCAGCAAATAGAGAGCTGATAGTAAGGAGCTCATGAAAGAAGAAGATGTTCTAAATTGATTGTTGTTATGAGTGTGCAATTCCTCTTGATATGACTGAATTATTTAATCACATGATAGAGATGGATTATGTCCCAATAAACCTTTTTTATTTTTTTAGAATGACAGTCTCAGAAACCTATAGGGCAGTTATTTGAATGATAAAATTGTATGACATGGGAATTATATGACAATAAAACAAAACAAAACAAAAAACAACGTAAGGAATATCTGCAGTTACTGTACCAGTGTGACGGTCATCAGTCAACATTTCAGAAGGTAGTATATGATCAAAAACCAATGATACTGGAGGAGGAGCAAGTCCAAGCTGCATTGAAGGCATTAGCAAAAACAAGACTCCAGGAACCGATGGAAAATGAATTGGAATGTCTTACTACTTGAAGCACTTACAGTTCTAAGCAACTGACTAGAAAAGATTCATATTTGTGACCTTTCCAAAGAAATTGACCCAACAGAATACACAAACGATAGAACAATGATTACATACAAGTAAAATTTTTGGTTGAAAATCATTCAACAATGGTGACAGTAGTATATTCATTCACAGAGTTGTCAGAAATTCAAGCCTTCAGAAGAAGATGAGGAACAAGGGCTATCTATGTGAATCAGAACAAAATTTGGATACCACGGAGAAGCCTGGGGATCCCCAAACACTCCGTGTGCTCATGTGGAACCTGTACATGGACCATGAGGCAGCCATATGTACAGAACAAGGGCATACTGCATGGTTTAAAACTCTGGAACCATATGTATCATGTTGTATTCATTCACCATATTTATTCAATCTGCATGCTGATCAAGTAATCTGCGAAGCTGTGCTATATGAGGAAGAACATGACATATGGATTAGAGGAAGGCTTATTAACAACATGCTATGTGCAGTTGACAAACACGCTTGCTGAAAACAAGGAGAACTTAAAACCCTTGCTATTGAAAATCCAAGACTTCAGCCTTCAGTCCAGATTACAATTGAGTCTCAAGAAAACCAAGAGCCTCACAACTGGATTAATAGGCAGCATCATGATAAACAGAAAAGATAAACACCCATGAAAGCAATCGTCAAGAAATATTGCATTGGGTGAATCTGTTGCACAAGCAAGACCTCTTTATAATGCTGAGGAGCAAGGGTGCCAATTTGAAAAGTAATATGTATCTGACCCAAGCCATGGTGTCATCTCCTCACATCTATGTGGAATTTGGACAAGGAATAAGGACAACCAAGGAAGAACTGATGCATTTAAATGATCATGCTGGTGAAGAGTAATGAAAATATTATGAACTGCCACAAAAGCAAACACATCAAAATATTCCTTAGAATGGAGGAAGACAGACCTTTGTACGTGTACTTGCACATGAAAGAGGTGCCTAGAGAAGGACATCTTGCTGGGTAAATAAGGCCAGAGAAAAAGATGGAGATCTTGAAGGAGAAGGGTTGATCCAAGTGGAGCGGCTGCAACACTGGGCTCAAACGTACAATGCCTGTGGGGATGACATTTTAAGGACAGATGGATTCATGCTCTTGTGCAGAGGGTTGCTATGAGTAGAACCCACTCAACAATTGTGAGCCAGAATACCAATGACCTCGGCCAACAGAAGTTCTTCATGACTGAATCTTACGCATATGTTGGAATCAACCAATAAAATGTACCCGTTTACGCTTTCCCTACTTTGATAAAAGATGTGCGTTTATATGTCATTATAAGAACACCATTTTGAATGTGCATTTTTGTGCTTCCTTGATTAGAAAATCTTTTGATTACTGTAAAACTCTTACTTTTCATAAACTGGTTTATTTTACACACTATCAAAGGCAGGGAGCTTATGATATCAGAAAAGGCAAAGCAGTCCCAGGGAAGGCCAGCTCTGATCGGTCTCACTCTGTATGCAGCTGTCAATGGCAATGAACAACAGTAAGGACATGGGCAATGGAAACATTGAGAAAACCAGTACTGACCAATGGATTTTTGTTGAAGCTTATCAAAGAACTCTCTTCAAGGGCAGGAATAAAAGTCCACTCCTCTGCAAGCCCTCAAATAATATGATATCATTATAATGCACACAGTCATAATTGTTTTTGTAATCCATTGCTCAGCATAATTTTGATTGAATGAATGCAATAAAAATGCAGATCTTGACTCAGGCCTTTTACATAAAATTCTCCAAAAGCTTCATCATTTAAAAATAATTTGATTAAATTGGTAGACCACTTGGATTAAACCACTTGAACTTCTAGCCCATTTGTGATAGTTTAAACTAGAGTCCAAATTCATTCCTCCTCTGGAAGGAAGAAGGAATACCAGATAGCATTGATTTGTTATCAAATCCTCTAAGAAATCTGTCGTTTCAAACATGTCTCCTTCAAAGATCTGATATTTAAGTTATTTTTCATCAACATAAACTGGCTTTAACTATGTTTAAGAAAGCTGATCTATTGTAACTTTACTTGGTCAACCTGTTTTCCTTCCTCCCTCCCTCCCTCTCTCCCTCTCTCCCCCATCTTCATTTTCTTCCCTACTTTTATTTAAAAGAAAAATCACTCTCTGCAGAACTGTGTATGTATATATGTGCTTCAAGTACATATTAAGTCTTTCTATTAAAAAAAAAAGAAAACATGTGAAATGCGGGGTTTTTTTTGCTACCTCGTTTGCAGTAATAGCACCTATTTTCTGAACTTCTTGAGCATTTTATTAAATTTACTCTAAAATTTAATTATGTAAAGCCAGAGCATTAGAGCTTGTGAAATCATCATGTCTTGGAAGATAATCCCCTAAGAGTTGTGCACCCAGGGGAGCTGAGAGGTTACATTACCAATTACGAAAACATGCTTAATGCAAGCCCATTCGTCTTCCTATACATACAGCATTTATTGGAAAGATTCCAAAGCCTTATGAATATGTATGACCTAAATTGTCCATTTAGCTTAGCAACAAAGAATTGTTTCCTGTTAACATTATACAATATTGGCCATCAATTACTTAAAAAAATTATGCTGCTGAAGGTTTTTGCATAAATATGCAGATAGAAACAATAATATCCTACATTTTGTCATAGATTTTTTTAAAAGTTTGTGAAACACAGTTTGTTGGTCAGTATTAGTTACACACAGACACACACAATTTATATATTCTTATACTAAAGGTATATGATTAAAATAATTCTTATTTTATATCTGGAATACTTTACTGTTTTTGCATGAATCTACATCCTCAACAATTTTATGAATGCATCTGATTGGCCATAACTCATCAACCCCAAATCACTTTAGTGGGTTTGAATAGAGGTTGTTTTAGACATGGATGCTATGTGGAAAAGTAAGATAGAAAACCTGGGATCATGACGGCACTGCCGAAGATTTTAGAGAGTCATTCTTTTTCTATAATTTCTTTTTGCTCCATATCAGATTCGCAGAAAGCTTACTAAAATAAATATATATATCCATTCCATGACTCAATAATCATTGTTGATTACTGATTGCTGAATGCAGCTTCAACAATCAACCATACAAGCTGTACGCGATGCTGAAAAAGAACCAGGAAAAGAAGACATGAGAATCGAATACAGTTGGCAGGTCAGGGATCTGTCTGACACATTTCCTTCCATGTTTCTTTTTACAATGGGCAAGAATTAGATAAATGACAGAGGGTAACTCTGTTTTGTTATTCACTAAAGGTGCTGGGGGTGGGCCTCCCATACTGTGAAGGTAGTTTGGCTCCAACGAGAAACAATGCTTCACTTCTCTTATTTCTTTAAAGAAAAGCAATTCGATACTGTGTTCTGAAGCATAAAGACAATTCATGTAGCAGAACTCACCCCATAGACAAACAAGCAAACAAGTAAACAAAAACAATCATTCTAAGAGTACATCAAGATTTATGAATCACTTATTTTTTAATGTTTTTTTAAAACTTTAGATGTTTTATCCTTGTTTAGCTCATCTGTTTAAGCTTTCCATCCCAAGGAATGTATTTTCAAAATGTACCAGGCATTGAGCCATATTGCTACCAAGTCATGTATCATAAGAGTCTGGCTAGAGCAAGGTTGGACAGATTATTTGAAAACATGACATATATTTCTACATAATGAATAAGAGTCATGAAAAATGAGAAAAACAAAACAAGAGATAATCTTCCTTCAAAGCACCCCAAACTAATTCTAAGTATTTTCAAATATTTGCTGTTTTCCAGGGGAGAAATTGTGTTACCTGTCTGAAATAATAATTGCTGCTTTTGAGCAATGCATAGATTGAAATGATATTGACTAGCAAATACATGACTATTATTAATATGTTTTCTTATTATATTAAAAGTGAGATCTAATGACTCAACTTTTCTCTTAGGCTATTTTATTACAACTCACATCTGACAAAGTCCTGCAAGCATCTAGTTTATAACCTTTGCCTTTCATTCTCCCATCCTCCAGCAACTATCAGAGCTTCCAATGATACAATTCTCAGAATCAACTCATGTGATTTACCTTCTAGTATTTTTACCTCCCTCCTATTCCAGTAACAAACTATCCCAAAATTCAATGGCTTAAAAACGACAAGAGGCAGAGAGATCTTAGCTCTGATGTATGGCATGTGGGCCCTCAGCTTTGAAGACCAGGGTTGATACACCTCAGGAGGCATTTATTCTATCCTCACATGTTTCCTCAGTTGGGCTGTCAGCTGGTGTGCACAGGTCATCTTTCCAGGTGGCTTCTGTTCATGGGACTGGTTGGGCTTCCTCACACTATGTCAACTGGATTCCAAAAGCAAGTATCCTTGGGGAACCGAGGAGTAAGGTGGATTGCTTTTTTGTGACCTAATCACAAAAGTCACCTAGTGCTTTCTTTTGCTACAATGACAAAGGGAGGAAATACTAATCCTACCTTTAGATGGGAAACATTTCAGTCACATTGCCATTCATGGTTAAAGGGTAGGAGTTGTGGCAATCACTTGGAAGAATGCAATGCCACACCTTCCCTCCTCTCTTTACCTGTCCTCACTATTCTAGATCTGTGCCTCATCACCTGTTGCTATTAAAACCAATAGCCTTTTCACTGGTTCTCCTGCCTGATCTCTACTGCTTTTCAAATACACCTTCTACCCAGATGCAAAAATGGCCTTCTGAACTAAACACATGTCTGCTATTACTATTTCAAATCCTCCAAGGCCCTCTATACAAGAAATCACTCAGTCTTGTATACAAAACATTCGTGATTTGTTTGCTAAACTCTTCAAATAAATCTCCTTATACTCTTGAACAACTACCAGATTATTACAGTTCTCTCTTGCTCCTCCCTCGTCACACACATGTAATATTTTTTCTGCACTCCCTGCCGATTCCAAAGGTATCTCCCTCCTCTAATTAATGTATCCCAATGTATCCACCACATTTTCAACTGCTCTTCTAAGCCATAATGGTCACTTTTGCCTATTTCCCCCCACACCAGGTGTTAAAATGAAATATACCTCACCTCATAGTGATGTTACAAGAATTAAATCAATTTAAGAAATTTCTACTTCCTATTTAAAGGAGCACTAATGACTTAGTGGGTTATGAGTTGAACTGCGAGCAGCAAGGTGAGCAATTTGAGCCCACCAGCCATCCCTTAGGAAAAAGATGACTCTCAGAAACCCTAGGAAGAAATTCTACTCTGTCCGATAGTTGCCACAAGGCAGAACTGACTTGATGGCAATGGGTATTTGGGGGTAGTTCTTACCTGTCGCCTGTCAATTTGTCATACTATGGTAGCTGACTTGTGGCTGTAATGTTGCAAGCTAGGTCACGAGTATTTCAAATGCAAGCAGGGTCACCCTCGGTGAGCCTGTCAGTGGAGCTTTCAGACTAAGAAAACCCTGTTGATCTATCCATGACAATTATCCAAAGAGCGCTTTATGAACATTGTTTGACTTGTTTGCTTCAGATATCATCAGGAGAAAGATATCACATTTGGTAAAGTTGAAGACCAATGAGTATATGGGAAACATTTGGTGAAAGAAATTGGCACAATACCATCAAAGATGGACATGTACATGATTGTAAGGATGATACAAATCCAGGCAGGAAGTTCCATTGTACTTAAGGTCACCATGAATCAGATTTGACTCAGTGACAGCTATCTATCTACTATCATCTACCTGTCTAATTTTACTTATAATAATACCCAGAAAATAGTTAAAGCTCAACAAGTATAATGTATTATTAGCCATGAGCATCTTATATTTCTGGAAAGTGGAATAATTGTGGATACCTTATTGCTTTAATATTCTTGATCAAACTCTTCTCTCACAACCTATCTCGGAGTGAAATTCCTTAATATGGTTCTTCTACCCAAGTCTTGGTAACTCCCATCAAATGATTGGGTGGGGCTATGCCAGCGGTTCTCACCCTTCCTAATGCTGCGATCCTTTAATACAGTTTCTCATGATGTGGTGACCCCAACCATAACATTATTTTCGTTGTTATATTATAACTGTAATTTTGCTACTGTTATGAATGGGGGCCAACTGGACAGCAGCTAACAGCAACAAAGCATGGAATAAGAGAAACGGGCAAAACAGTAGTTTGGAGTACATGACAAAGAGTCTTACAATAGCCTGATTTTTTTTTTTTTGGTAGCTTAGGTAGAGACATTAAAAGGCCAAGATGTGATCAGAGCAGACTCCTCCTTAGTGGGTTACAGGACATTGTATAGGGAAAGGATCACAGAGGTGAACCAGTTAGTGAAAGCGTCTAAACTCAAATACCCTTCCCTGCAAATGTTTAAAGAAAATCTAATTTCAATGTGGCTATATTTGCTTATCTAGTGGCAAAATTCTAGTTCATAAGCTGGAGCTTGCTTTTACGTGAGGATTTGCCGTCACTCCTAACTCAGGCAGGGACCACTCCAGTGAATGACCCCGGGGCGACAGCACCACAAACCAATTACAGCACTCAGGAGATTTCTGCTCAGGGTCTGTGTCGCTCTAATTTCAATTAACATCTTTCTTAATTAGAAAGAAATACAGAGGTCAAAAGGGGACTCCTTCCAACTCATTGCCCCTTGTTTAGCTTTCTGTCCATTTGATACAAAAAATAGCTCATATGGATTTTTGGAATGCAAAAAAAATATTCAGGGAAATTTGACTCTAATAATAAAAATAAGCTAGACCAGACAAGCTATTTATGGTTCAAGGTTTATCTGTTTTCACATTTGCTTGGAAGAAATTGGGTACTTGTGCTTTAGAAGTTTTTTTCCTGTTGACTTTGTATGTCAAGCAGTCATGGACAGTGCTCTGATTAAACAAGAGTCTGCATAGAAAAAAATAGGTCCCAATTCAGTTTCCCATAGAAAAGTCCGTGGTATAGTTACTCACTACAAAAACAGCAAAAACAGAGCAAAGGAAGGCCTGCGCTTGGAGTCACCCTGTCACATTTGTATTGTGTTTGGGGAGAAAGAGGCCAGGTTCAGGCAAATTCTGTCGAGGCTGTTCGATCTTCTTATTTCCTTTGCATCATTGTGTTATTGTGCTTTGAGAAAAGGTTTACGGAAAAGTCTCTTTTCCATTCTACCGTTTATATACATTTTGTGTCATGATTGCATTGCCATTGATGGCAATTCCCACAAACTTTTGGTAACCATCAAAGAAAGTTTCTTTACCAGGAAAAATATTTGTCCTTCTGTGATGCCTCATCACATTCAGTACAGTCCTCTAGGTTCAATTATGTTAGGAGGTGTTGGGCCAATTGTTATTCTTTAACACTGTCGTGTTCCATTGCACATCTGCATCTTTCTGTGTGTATTCATTTTCCCATGGGTGGACATCGGCGTTGCTTCCAGTCTTTCCTTCTTGTGGGTAGTATTCCAGTGAACATTGCTGCAGTCAACAGGAGTGTGCATACATATCACATTGTGCATCCATGGTACATATACACATTGTAACATTCTTGTTACAGCTCTTATTTCTCAGGGGAGTTCTTATGACGCTTTAACTGATGTGTCCTCTAATGTATATAATCTTTTGAGGTGAAAGCAGAAAGGCCTGGAGATTAAAAACCCCTCTCACTTATGAAAATTACAATGACATTTTCACATGGCAATCTGAAACCCAAGTATCCTAAAGTCTGAGGCCACCAGAATGCCAAAAGACGATGAAGAAGGAAACAGATAAACTTTCATTTAAGGGTGGTAAAAGATATATAGTTAACGATGGAATGTAAGACAGACATCTATTTTAAACACATGAAATGTTATTTGCAGGAGCCCTGGTGGCATAGTTGGGCTGCTAACTGTAAATCCAGCAGTTCAATGTCACCGGCCGGGGGGCTTTCTACTCCTGTAAAGAGTCACAGTCTCTGACACTCCAGTGGCAGTTGGCTGTGAGTTGGCATTGGTTCAATGGCACTGAGTTTTTTGGAAGTGTTCTTTCCAAAGGCAAATGAACTCTCCAAGGGGAAATGGCATGAGGGTCACTTCCTACCGTCTCCTGGATAAACAAGGGGGAGGAGAATTCAACTCCACACCAGCCCAAGGTTGATTGCTACAAGCAAAGGGTCCAACACACCACCAAACCCCATCCCTCTTTAACCTACTCTGACACCAACTGTCTCTTCAGTGTCTCGACTGGGCTTGATAATTCATTACAAGGGAAACAAAGAACTAATAGACAATATTCAGCATTATAGGATTTGTTAGAGACATTAACAGGTTACAAAATGTTAACAGGTTACAAAATGCAATTCTGCTGTTTGCACTGTCTCATCTCAGCCATGCTAGCAGGTAGGTCTCTTTGGTCCTTAGGCTGTCAGTCATGCAGTCCTTTGGCCTCTAACTCATTCTATGGGCTAAGAAGTCTGCTCGCCTCTCTGTCATGGTCTTGGTGCTGCTCATCCGCTCTGTGTCATGGTTTTTATACCGCAGCCTCTGGGACCTAGGCTGCCTGCATCCCTTCAGGATGAGATGTTGAATGGACTCCACTGGTGGTTCTTCTTCCTTGGTAGTCACAGGACTCCTTCTCCTAGCTTCTGAGATGGCTCGCGTACATGTGCAGTGGAATGGTAAATCTGACCACATACCTTATTAGCATGGTCTCACATCTCATCCAATCCCTTGGTGGGAGTTACAAAGACATGAATAAAAGAGCCATATCAAGTCATTTCATTTCACCTCACGGACCTTCCCTGGATTACCCACCAATTGTCACGAGTCCTTTTCTTTGTAGCAGAAATGGAGTTTGGAAAAATGGAACCCATTCCATCTTGGGTCCACCATTCATTAGCCTAAGTATTCTAAGAGTTGGGGGGTCTTTCTCAAGAGTTTGCCTCTCGGGATCATGAATTTCTCTAGAAAACTTTTTGATCACCATCCTAAAACGGTCTTGTCCCACACGAATGAACTGCTTCGGGTGAGGTGATGTTGGAATCATTTGGTTTCCTGGTAGGCTGACTCAGGTAAGTTGACTCTCCTTCTGAGGACCTCATTGCTTCAAGAGGTGTAATTTTCTTCATTGCAGGGCATGGTAGCCGGATGACAAGCATTAGACAGCATTTCATACACTACAGTCTTCAAGACCAATTAAAATGATTATTGAGTTACTCTAAACTTAACTTCCAGATTAGTTTTAGAGTTTGTTTCTCTATATAGATTCCCTCCTCCAAAATAACACAATTCTCAGCGAAAAGAGAGCTTAATAGTATCTGCACCATCATTCGACTTAAAAGTGATTTTGTTGTTAGATATTATAAATTGGTTCACACTCTTAGTGACACAATATACAGCAAATAAAATCAACGCTTGGTTCTATGACATCCTCACAATGTTCCTGTGTTTGAGCCCATTGTTACAGTCACTATTTCAATCCATGTCATTGAGGATTTATATTGACCTTCTACATGACCAAATGCAATGCTCTTTTCCAGAGACTGGTACCTCTCAATGCCAAGTCTATAGTACATGTGACAAGCTCTTGCCACCCTCCCTTCTAAAGAGCTTTCTGACTGCTCTTTTTACAACAAAGGTTGGTTCTTTCTTCCAGCAGCCCATTGCATTTTGAATACTCTTCAATATCTAAACCAGTTGCATGAAATAACTCACAACACCATGACCATCAGGTTTTGTACCAATGGAAATAAGTCTCATTAGGAATTTTTATACATGAACAGTGCCTTGGTAGCAACTATATTTTATGAAATCTTAATTATTTTTTTACATTGTAAATGTTTTTATTTTATAAATTTTATTGAATGTTAATAATTTTATTTAAGGAGTTTTACATGTCTTTGTCATCTATCGGTTGCTATTTAGTGCTTCTAAATCTTATAAAAGTCCACCTTCTAGATAGCCCTTTGTAAAGAGTCACCAGTGCCAAGACACTGTCCAGTCGGCACTAATCTCAGATCTGCCAATTCTTCTGGTTACACCACTTCAACCTCCGTTATGAACAAATGTCAAACACCTCATGCCTGAAAATTCTGTTTATTATGTTTAGAGCCCTAAAAGTAGAAAGTCCATTTGGGGGAAATAGTATTAGTGCTAAAGATTTCTACATTGTTAACTTTCAGTATTGCTTGAGCAAAGTGTTACAGGTCTCATTGTCACCACTGAAAGTAATCCACAGTGATGGAAGCAAAACCTGTCATTCTCTCAGCCACAACTGCCAGTCTGGACACCATGACCAGCTGTGCCCACTTTCACAGACTGAGGCTGCGAAATCGTAATTCTGTTATTAAATATGCAGCAACATTCTTCTGTTAAGACACAGAAGTGCTCTTTTGGATAGTTATCAGGAGATCAAAATGTCACTCTATGTTATAAATTTGTAGCTTAAACTTCAGACAGTTTTGTAGTTGTGATAGATATGTGGCTAATCTTATTGATAAAACCTTTCAATTTTAAATTCATAATATCTAAACACTTTTAAAGTCAGATTATTTTCTTAAATTCAATAACTACTCTTTTAGTAATAAATAGCCCTCACGAATAGCCATACAGTTGACCCCGACTCATAGAGACCCTATGAACTGAGTAGAACAACCCCTGTGGGTTTCTGAGCTTGTACAAATTCACTGGAGCAGAAAGCCTCATCTTTCTTTCAGGGTGGCTAGTGGATTTGAACAGTTGACCTTGTGGATAGCAGGAATGCTTACATGACAGCTCCATAAGGGCTCTACACACACACACACAGACACACACACACACACACACACACACACACACGTTTAAAAAGAAAAAAGTGTCTGGACTTAAATTATACTATTTTAAATTCAATTTAATACTAGTAAATTAATGAAACATCTTGCAATTATCCACCATAAAATATAATTATTGCAAAAATGAAGTTTGTTAAGTATTCTAATTTGTTTTGCAACAGTTTTTATAGGCACTTGATTCACATATAATAAAATTCAATAGTTCAATCACATCAAGAAGAGTTGTTCAATCATTGCCAGAATAGGTTTTGGAATATTTTCTTTATTCTTGTTCTCATTGTTATTAGCTCCCTATTTCCCCTCAACTTCCCCTGCCATACCCCCAAAGAACCATTACTCCTGCAAACGTAACTATAGATCTACCTATCTTTGATTTCGTATACAGGAAAACATTAACAAACAAACAAACAACAGCAACAAAAACTAAAAAGAATAACAAAGCCAAACAGATTTAAACCTCAATACAAAAGAAAGCAGAAAATATGAAAAACTAGAACAAATTTAAATGAGTCATCCACAAAACCCCAAAGCAAAGTCACCGTCATTGAATCAGTACTCTGACCCATGTGAGTTTCCATTTCAGGGTGTAGAAAAATCTCTGCTTCTCCTCCAGAGCTGCTGGTGGTTTCAAACTGCCAACCATGTGGGTTGTGCCAGTGTTAAATTAAAAAAAAAAAAGTTTAAATCATCTTATTTGGGGCTCATATAATTCTTATCACAATCCATACATACATCAAT
>NW_022111373.1:120705453-120710555 GCF_000313985.2 Echinops telfairi
TATAATTTTTTAAAATTGTGGCAAACATATACACAACAAAACATTCTAATTCAACAACTTCTACATGTATCATTCAATGCCATTGATTATCTTCTTCATGTTATACAACCATTATTGATATCCTTTTCCAAATTATTCCATCACCATTATCCAGTGCATTTTTCGAATGGGCTAATTTACATAAAATTTCTGCAAGACAGATTAGAGTGAAGATATTGTGTTCATCTTCTCAGACAAAGCCCTGCCTCCAAGTGAGTTAAACTTATCACAACCATGCAGGGCAGCACACAGCTGTTCTACAGGGCCTCCAGTCTGCAGTTCTTACAGATGGAGACCAGCACAGCCCTCTGCTAAGCAATGACTGGGGGCTCAGACAACCAAACTTGTAGCTCTGATCCAAGTGCTTGATCACCTCAAGGCCTGTGATTTCTCAGGATTTAGGTCAAAAGACCGAGATTCCTGGCAGTAACTTTCACCCATGTGCCAAGATTTAGGTCCATGGCAATCTTAATGCTGGAGTTATAGTTCAAATGTCCTCAGGGGAGCAGACCAAAGCATTTGCAAACAGAGCTAATAAAACAAACAAAATCAAAATTATACTTAGCAGTGGAGTAAAACATTAAACATGTTTTTTTCAGGGAAAAAGTACAAATGGAAACTTAAATTGATTATTAAAATTTCTCAAAGTGTGACTGAAATTATAAATTCATTCTAGTATATTCAATTTAAAACATATACTCATGTATAAGCTGAGTTTTCCAGCACATTTTTAATGCAGTTTTTCTGGTAAAATTAGGTGCATGGCTGATATTCGGGTCAGCTTGTACTTGAGTATATATGGTATAAACCGCAAGTCAACATATTGACAAGGAGAAAATTCAGGAGTAATCAAGTATTTGGAGTCCTAGTGGTGTAACAGTAGTTATATGTTGGGCTGTGAACTGCAAGGTCAGCAGTTCAAAACCACCAGTCACTCCTCAAGAGAAAGGCAGTGCTTTCTACTCCTATGATGAATTATAGTCTCAGAAACTCACGGGGGTTTGGGGGAGAAGTTCTATCCTATTTCATAATGTTACTATGAGTTGGCATCTATTCAATGGTACTGAGTGACCGAGTGAATCAAGGAAGTGGAGAATTAGTTTAAACTTTGGTTTTTCCAGGGTCAAATAAATTACTACCAGACAGCAATCTTTTGAGATTCTAATTTACTGTATTGAGAATTCCAAAACGACCATTTGTTTTTCCAGAATATCCTTAAAATGAAAGATAGATAGATATAAGCAAGTGGAGGAGCCACAGTGCATGTTTATATATCAGACAAGAGTCCCAAAAGGGAAGTATGTGTTTTCCCAAGACATGAATTTCTCAGTTTCAAAGAAGGTTCAAGTTTTGATATAGTTAAGGTTTATTGTGCCAACCTGGCCAATAAACACATGTGGAGTTAATTGAAGGGCGGAGATAAATGGCTTGGTGAGCCTCGCCTTTCTAGTTCTCGGGTTTCTTGCTTTGTGATGGTCAGACCAGGGTGTAACTGCCTTAGCCAGTTCCCTGCTTCAGCTGGCAAGGCTCATTTCCTACAAGACATACCTGAGGAGAGGCCACATGAACCTACCCTGATGCAGCCCTGAGTGCTGGAGCAGCCATGTGGAGACCCCTGCCAGCGCTGAGATGCTTACACATTCTCTGATTCAGCTTTCCTCCTGCAGTCGACATCATAGTGTGTGTTTTGTGAGATGGAGCAGGGCTTTGTGGATTGGTGTTGGACATATGGGTAAATGTTGGACTTGTGGGCTTGGGCAGCACTGGGTTGGGATGTTTTCTTGATGTGCACTTACCTTTTATATAAAACTCTCTCTTATACATGTGTTTCTGTGGATTTGTTTCTCTAAAGTACCAAGACTAATACAAGTTTGTTTAAAGTTCAGGATGCTTGGCATCAGTAAAATCCGTATGGGCAAGTACCATGCAGTTTGGGCTGTGAGTTAGGCATATTCTATGTACCTTAATGTTCAGAGGCATTGTCTTGAGGCCACCGGTCATCCTAGAGTTTCTGGTTTATCCGCCGAACTGCCTTATGCTGACAAAGAACTCTTTAACCATCTTTTATGACTGGCAACCACCCTATCATCTTTTACTGGCTGTCCTGTGCCTTTTGTTTTTGTGGTTTCTACAACCCATAATTCCACCAACTTGAAAATTTCAAGGTCAATAATTTCACCAATAACCTGGTACTGCTGCTACCAGTAGAGACAAACAACCTCCTGCAAGAGACAAAAACAGAACGGCACATTGCTGTGGCCAGGGGAAGAAAATCAGGTGCTTGCAGGAGACAAATGGATGTGTTGCTGTGGGGATAGTGGGAGGTGAAAAAAAAAAAGTATTACACAAGAGTTCAGCACATGCAATTTCTTCTGAAATTTACAAATCTGGAGACATAAACAAACACTCCTAGAGGTGCTAAAACACAATTTTCAAACATATGCAAGAGTTTCATCTTAAAATCCAATTTTAGTTTTTTACAAGCCGAACTGCTACTTTTCCCCAGATCCCTTAAGAGATTTCCAAAGATGGTCCGACACATACCTGAAAACAACAATTGCTAGCAAACAAACATAAAGAATTAAGATTTCTCAGATCAGGAAAAAAAGCACAGCAAAATGAATAAGGATCTCAAAGAACCAGAACAAATACAAGGATAAAAATCTAAGAGCTCTTAACTCATGGGACCCCTGGGGCCCATGGAAATGGAGGGGCTGGAGAACCACTTCTTTGATGGCTTTTGTAGTTCTTAACCCACCAGGGGTTCCATTGAGCAATATCTGGGTGCTATTTTTGTGAGAGGAAAAAATATCACAGATTCCAACATATTTTGTAGTTGTTCTGTCTTTGAGCCTATCCTGACTCATAATGACCCAATGTAAAGAAGAACACATGACTGTACAGTTCTTCCCCCGCATAATTGATGGCATGTTTGAGAAGATTGTTTAAGTCACTCCATCAGTCCCTCTCATTAATGGTCTTTTTATTTTTTTCACTGGTTCTCTATTTTACAACATTTGATGATGGGCTTTGCCAGAGACTGGACTCTCTTGAATAACCAGCCCAAAGCACTCAAGATGAAGTTTGACCATCCTTGCTTTTACTGAGGATTTTGGCTACATTTCCTTGAAGACAGAGTTTTTGTTGTGGTGGTTTTTCTGATAGTCCATGTGACTGTCAACACTCATTGTCAACGCTGGAATTTAAATGCATCAGTTCTTCCTTCATCCTTATCTGGCTGACGTACGCATATGAGGTAGTTGAGAATACCATTGCTTGGGTCCGGTGCACTTTAGTCCCCAAAGTGGCATAATTGCCCTTTAACACTTTTAATAAGTCTTGGGAAACAGCTGTGCCCAATGCAATAAGTCCTTTGATTTTTTTTTTTTTTGGCTGCTGCTTCTATGGTTATTGATTGTGGGTCCAAGTAAAATGAAATCCTTGACAACTTCAATCTTTTCTCCATTTATCATGATGTCTATTGAAATAGTTGTGACTACTGATTGTCCTCGATTCATACATCATTCATTCCACATTCTGATCAATAGTGGGTAGTTGTAGCTTTCTTCCCCTCACTTTTGAATCATGCTCTCTTAGCATTTGAATGTCCCCCAAACCACACTCCATAGCTGTCATTAAGGTTGACTCTACTTTGAGAAGGCAATTCATCTCCAGTTATATTTGCGTGCCTTCCAATCTTAGGCGTTGAGATAGTTAAAGTTTAGCGTTCATCTTTCATCACTATATTGGCCAGTGTTTTGGTGCTATTCTTAGTTTTCAGAATCTTATTTTTTTCTGAAGTGGTCTGCCTCTTCCTTCTTCCTACACTTGAAGCTCTGCTGAAATCTACTCACCATGAGTGAACCTTCTGTGATTTGAGGTACAGGTAATATAGCTTGGTGCATCACAGCAACACAGAAGTCACAAAAAGAAGACAAACTGGTTAACCAAAGGAATATTATACACATAACCTTTTAATAAAGCCTCAAATGTCCCAAAGACAAAACAAAATGCTCATCCACAAGGGAAATCATTAAGCACGTGCATGGTACAGAAGCCAATGGAAACCACTGATTTATTACCATGATCCTAATTCTATAGAATTGAAAACAAATGAAATCATCATAAAATCATGACTGTTGGCAAATCAGTTTATCGCTGTAGTAGGGAGAGCTACAGAAGTGGGGACAGGACGATGATTGGGAAACATTTAATTTCAGGTTAGAAAGGGATCTGTGAGTTTCATTGTGGTCCTCAGGATATGACTTATGATCAGATGGGCCTGATGACAGTCTTTAGGACCTCAATTTTTAACTTAATTGGATAACATGTAGCTCTTTGGAGGAAGGCATTGGGCGTACACACAAGCAAATTCCCTAGTTCTCCTTGCAAACCCATGGACAAACTGCCCTTCCCTAGGTTTGCTGGAGGCTTCTGTAACACAGTCAAGTTACCTGGCTAATGATCAGAAAGAACTCTAGAGACATCTGAGCTGTAAAGGGTCTCAGTGGGTCTAGGTCTTTCTCTGTAGACCAGTGGTTGTCAACTTGTAGGTCAACGTTCACAGGGGTCGCCTAAGACCATCAGAAAACACATATTTACGATGGTCTTAGAAACTGAGACACCACTCCTCTCTTAGGCTCCAGGGGGTTTCCGCCCACATGTAGATATGACCACATACAAGTATCTGGCATGAAGACTGCTACCCATGCTATACCATGCTTCAAGACAAAATTTCATTTATTTGTAATTAGAAATAAATATTTCACAATATATAATTATATATTGTTTTGTGATTCATCACTGTGCTTTAATTATGTTCAATTTTCAACAATGAAAATACATCCTCTGTAGCAGCTATTTACTTTATGATTCATAACAGCAGCAAAAGTACAGTTAGGAAGTAGCAACAAAAATAATTTTATGGTTGGGGGGGTCACCACAATATGAGGAACTGTATTAAAGGGTCATGCCATTAGGAAATTGAGAACCACTGCTGCAGACTGTAGTCTTCCACAAAGGAAGTGCTTTAGAATTTAAACTGTAAAAATGTATATATGTTA
>NW_022111373.1:120711715-120713358 GCF_000313985.2 Echinops telfairi
GTTAATGGGTTAATGTTGGACTTGTGGGCTTGGGCAGCATTGGGTTGGGATGTTTTCGTGATGCATATTTTCTTTACATAAAACTCTCTCATACATGAGTTGCGTGGATTTGTTTCTCCAAAGTACCCAGACTAATACATTTGGAGTGCTGTAAGAACAAACAAATCAGTCTTAGAAGAAGTACAAGCACAATGTTTCCTAGGAGTGATGGTTGGTGAGACTTCCACTTGCTTATTGTGGACATGTCATCAGGAAAGACTGTTTTGAAAAAGTTGCAAAAAGTATGACTTACTCAAAATTGTATCTTTCTACAATGTCTGATTTATTTGTCTAGTAGGATAACACATCAATAAACTAATACCTAGAGCTGTATGGTCCTGTGAGTTAGTTAAAGTAATGGAGAGCAAGAATCGACAATTCTGAAGTTAAACTTAGAACACACAAAATAAGGATCCCTGTGTTTCTGGTTTCTGATCTGGTAAGACAGGAGGTGAATTCTTACTCTACAACCCTTAACTCCTGATGGCCTGGTAATCAAGTATATTCCTCCTTGATACAAGGAGCGAATGAAGGTCTCACCATAATCAGTCAAAGCATGTTCTTCTTTGAGCATGTACTTTGGCAAGGTAATCAGCTCTCAGAGGAGAAGTAGTGGTTAACTATCAGGACTACCATCACACACACACACACACACACACACACACACACTCACACTCACACTCATACTCACACTGACATAGAGTCAATTCTGACTCAGAGTGGCCCTTTAGGGCAAGGTAGATCTGTCTCTGTAGGTTTCCCAGACTGTAACTCTAATGGTTCAAGGGATTAGAAAGCCTCATCTTTCTCCATTAGACCTGGTTGATGGTTTGGAACTGCCAGCCATGTGGATCATAGCCGAAAGCATAACCACTTCACCACCAAGGCTCCAAGTGTGAGCAAATGCTCTTTTGGGTTTGTCTTCTATATAAAATATACTTTTCATGTCTGTCATTGCATCAGATCTTCTCCTAATCTAACTACTACATCTATTTTGTCTTACATTCAAGTTTCACTTTAAAACCAGTTGTACTGGTTTACAAAGCAAAAACAAATTATGTTCAAACAAAAACAAGTGTCACTTTAAGGTCCCAGATACTATGAGAGTGTACCCACCCCACACACAAAAAAACCAAAACAGAAAAATGGTCCACTGAGAGGAGATTTCGTAGTATGCATTTTTCCCGCTAGGCCATCCATTGGCTCAGAGTTAGCGCACCTGGTGGCATTGCCTGGGAAGGTTCTCTCTGGTCACAGTAAATTTTTTTCATAAAAACAGTTTCACTTGAACCTCATTTTTTGTGATGGCCAATTTAAGAGCATGAGACTGTGAAATTGTGTTTCCTCCTTGGAAAAAATACTGCAGAAACTGTTGGGATGTTGAACACAGATTACAAGGACAGCGCAATCGGAAAAACTCAAGTGTATGAGTGGTTTTCTCATTTCCAAAAAGGTGAAATGTTGACTGATGACGCACCTTGTTCTGGATGTGCATCAATTTCCAGAAAGACAAGAATGTCGACAAAATTCATGCACTTGTGCTCAAAGACTGACAATGGGCCATTGAAGAGATGGGCAAGTTATGTGAACTTTCCTGGAGTTCA
>NW_022111373.1:120714224-120720126 GCF_000313985.2 Echinops telfairi
TTTAATAGCTAGGCACCACCAGCTTTCTTCACCACATTTGCTCATGCATCCATTTTGCCATTTGGTCTTCAGTGATCCTGTCAAGAAAATACCACACAATGACACATTATTCGAACAAAAAGTGCTTGGACTGAGGCAAGATTTAAATGAGGCCCGAAGTGCATCTGTTTCCTCCTTGCATTTGCATTTATATACACATATAAACAAATATACCTATATTTAATTAATTATAATTATACTGACATATATACATGTATAGTTATTTAAATATAGGTATATGCATACATTTACATGTTACAATATATATACATATAAATGTATACCTATATATATATTTTTTCTTTTTCTTCTTTTCTCTTTTTCTTTTTCTTTCCTCCAAGATAGATAACCTTTCTGAAACAGTAACAGGAGTAAAGGTTCTCTGAGGAAACAGGAAGGTGGGGGCAGGGTTGAAAGGGAAGCAGCTTATAGTACTGATGACTATAAACCCCACTTGATGGGAAAGAACAGCAGAATGGTACATCAATGGATAGTTGTATGGTGTAAGGTGCGGCAAAAAAGAAAATAGAAAGAGTTCCTGAAGGGGAGGGTGGCACAGGGAGGTGATAAAGGGGAACTGATATTAAGGAGTTCAAGAAGAAAGAAAATATTCTGAATTTGACTGTGGTAGCCATTGTACAATACTGCTTGATGTAAATGAATTATGGAATGTCATGATATCTATAAGAGCTCCCAATAAAATGATTCAAAGCAACAAAAACACTTGTCACTTAAAAAATAAAAAGTTTCTTATCTAATATATATGTGCATACCTGACTTTTTGAAAACTAGGTTGTTTATACATTTTGTACTTGATATTCATATCTAAGATCAGTTGCTAGAAAAGCACACCTTGTTTGTAAAGTAGAAAGTCAGCAAAAAAAGAGGGAAACATTTAGTGCGATTGACATGAGCAGTAGGAACCATACTAACAATCACAGAGATGGGTGAGGGGGGGAAGGTGACCTTTCCTTATGTTTCACATCTGATCACAATGGGTCAGTGCAGACTCAATCGTTACAACCACTGCAAGTGCGAGTGGCTATTTCAGTCTAGTTCAGTGAGAATGCAAAATATGAGCTATTTTTCAAAACATTCTGTCATGCAAACTCTTACTAATTTTTGTGGCCCTGACATTCAGAGTGGTCCTTTAAATCACCATTAAAAATGGGTCTCAACACCATCTTCGACTGTCCTGCTAATTGAGATGTGTTCCTACGAACATTGTGCTGATCACAAGTGCAATACAAACAGAATTAGAAAAGGTTCACTTTGCAATTTTGAAGTTATTTTTTGAAATCCCTAACTTGACGACTCTAACCGTGGGCTAGACTAAAAGAAAAAGAATCAATGGAAACGATTCACCTTGCTCTTTCTACAGATAACTTAGTCTTCCTCGTTCGTTTCGTCCTATCACTCTTGTTCCTGTTCACAGAATAATGTAATTGTGGGAGTAACAGCCCTTTGTATCCAGGCCAGTCTTCATGTAGCGTGGCGTCGCCACTTAGTAATCAAATGAAGCTTAGTGCCACCGTTTAAGGAAATATTTTACTTTAGACTGAGATCGCAAAGTTTTCTAGTAGGCTGTCTGCCTGTTACTCCCATTTCCTTATCTGAATGCGTTCAGTAGGTCCAGTAATTTTTCAATTCTGAGTCATGCCTCCTCAGTTCACCACATACCTTGAATATCAACTAGCGCCAAGGGCTACTTTCTTCGTGTGTCCTGTCAATTTCTAATTTAGGAAAATGGGATGCAGCAACCTCCTTGTACTATTTATACTCTTCTACACTCTTAAGCCCTCGGGGACATTCAAGGAAACTTCACACTTTGTGTCACTTTCTGCTGGAATTCAAGGCCATCAGGATTACAATTAATTTGCATGTTAGACCCTTGTGTAAGACGGTGTCACGTCTTGGAAATGTTACTGGGTGATAAAGTAAAACAAGAGGCACCCACTGCTCTGTATATACTTAATTAGGAATTCCAGTTAATTACTCATTATGTCCCTTTACACTTCTGGGAGAAAGAGGAAATCTTTTCTTCCTCTTCTGTGTCAAGAAAAAAACCAACTCTGCAGTATACGAAGGTGGGTTTTTTTGTTCATATTTATTCATATGATCACATCCTTAAGTGACCTTTGTCAAAAATACTTTTCCATTTCAGTGTTTTCTTTTATCCGTCAGCCATCAAACAAAAGCTAAGGCCTGGAAAAAATAAATATTCTGTAATTAGGTACACTAAAAGCACATCACAAAAGAATGGGGTGCTTTTTTTTAAAGATAAAAACATTCTGTTTTTTAACATAAGTGCTTTAAAAAATTAACTAATTTAATCCTTATTTTATAAAACCTTTAACTTTACTGAGAGAAAAGTCTCTGGATAATGCAAGTGGTAAACATGCTTGCCTGATGAATGAAAGGTTGGCAGTTTGAGTCTACACAGAGACACTTCCAAAGAAAGAAATCGACGCGGGGCAACCCTCTGGAGGACAATTCTAATCGAACACAGTTGGCTAGGCTTGCTACGATTTGCAATCAACTTAATGACCTCTGGTGGGGCTCGTTTTCCCATCTTTCAACCGACGACTGTCTTCGAATCAATGGCGGCCCATCGTGACCCCAAGGCAGGGTAGAACTGCACCTGCGGGTTTTTGAGACAGTAGCTCATTTGCGGAGTAGAAAGTCCAGGCTTTCTCTCAAGGAGCTGCTGCTTGTTTCCAACTGCTGGCCTGGTGGATTGCAGCCCAGTGAGTAACCTCTACACCACCGGGGCTTCTCATTTTTCAACTATGACATCATTACATAGGATAGAGTGAAAATGTTTGTTCTCTGTATGCAGAACTGTGCACTAGTTTCATTGTCTTATATACAGGTTTCGAAAAACAGCAGATGTAAGAAGTTTATTACTTTCAATCGGTGGCAGTTTTCTTTAGGCTTAACTTAACAATGAGGACCATTCTTATTAGCCACGATTTCTTCAAGAATCCTGGTGGACAAGCTTCTGAAGTTAATTTCCAAGATGAACTAAGTGTATTAAATCCGGCACCACAGTGGGTCGCATTATACTGAAGTTCCAACATGTGTTCTTTTTATAGTTAGAGCCACAAATTAAAGGAGATTTCATTTGCTTTGGAGCCACTCTCCAATTTAATTGTTCACATTTATATAATAGGTGGTAGCACAACCTATTGGAAAGGATAGCCAAAAGCAATTGAATTCTATTTGCTCTTTAATAGACTATGTGCACTTTAGGCAAATCCTTTTCATCGTTTTCTGATTTTTTTGTTTTCTTTTCAGTGGTACAAGAATAATGCCACTTATATCTCCCTAACTATATCTTAGAAAATGTGTATAATAAAACCCAATGCATAGCTTTGTCCACATTTCATTTTCTTCTCTCTTGAGTCTATGCTAGGCAACAAAGAATATCATCTACTGCTCTCATTTAAGTCATGTTTTGTGATTTTGATGGAAAAAGAGCCCCTATCCTGTTTGTCCAACAGCCTATTAAACAGCTCTTAATAAAAACAATAGTCTAACACTCTTCTGACTATAGAAAACTGCCCCATGAAATTCTATCTGCTTTGCTCTAATGGGCAGAGAGGCAACTTCAGTCATTAAACAAATATTTACCAAAATGTCTATGTAAAAATGAAGAGGTAGGAATTTATATGGCTGAACATTGAAGTAAATCTAGAAGCACTGGCTTTAATCATTACTTTATTATATTTCTGTATGATTCCTCAAAGATATTATTTAAAATTACCTGAGACTCTCTTTTCTGATCTATTAAATGAAACTCTGAATATCACTCTGTCCTTTGAAACTAATTCATGATATTGGTCCTATTGATTGTGTTAGTCTGGGTACTTTAGAGAAACAAATCCACACCAACTCATGTATAAGAGAGAGTTTTATATAAAAGTTAAGTGCACATCAAGAAAACATCCCAACCCAGTGCTGCACAAGCCCACAAGTACCATTAACCCATATATCCAACACCAATTCACAAAGTCCTCCTCCATCTCATAAAACAGACACAATGATGCCGATTTCAGGAGGAAAACTGAGTCAGTGAATGTGTAAGCATCTCAGCGCTAGCAAGGGTCTCCACACAGGTGCTCCAGCTCCCAGGGCTGCATTGGGGAAGGTCCATATGGCTTCTCCTTGGGGATGCCCTGTAGGAAGTCAGCCTTGCAATCTGAATCAGGGAACTGCTAAGGCAGCTGCACCCTGGTCCGACCAACACTAAGCAAGAGACCCGAGAACTAGAAAGGCAAGCTCACTGAGACATTTATCCCTCCACCCTTCAATTAATCCCACATGTGTTTATTGGCCAGGTTGGCACAATAAACTAACTACCTTATTGATTTTCATAGTTTAATGATAGTGATATTTAAAAGTAAAAATAGATGTCTCCATGACACCAAGGAGTGTGGCAGAGCAACGGAGGGAGGAGAGCAGGGAATCCCAAGAGAGTGCAAAGGAAAGACTCTAGGGCCAGAGCATGGCACTCCTTCAGACTTGACTGGAGGACATGCCTAGAGGTCAAAAATCAGATCTTGATCTATTTACAGATTTTTCTTTCTTTTTAAAAATTTAAAAATGTTTTGTTTTTCGTTTTTTTAATTAATTCATTCTTTTATGGGTTTTCTTTTTTGTTCTCATTGTTGTGTTCTCTTTTGTCGCTTTGTCTTGCTATGCCTTGTTTTTGGTGCATATTATTATCTCTACAGATCTATTTAGATAAGATAGGCTGGATAAACAGTCTGGAGGAGAAAACAATGGGACTTATGGTTCCAGGGGGACATGGGAGAAGGGGAGGTGGGAATAAGGAGGTGGTGTTGACCAACCCAGGGACAGGGGAGCAACAAGTGATCCAAAATTAGTGGTGAGGAGGGTGTGAGGTAGGGATTCAGCAAAGGCAATGTAACAGAGAGAAATTACTGAAACCCAAATGAATGCTGAGCATAATAGTGGGACAAGAGGAAAATAAAAGGAAACAGAGGAAAGAACTAGGAGAAAAAAAAGTATTTATAGAGGTCTAAATACAGGCATATACATATGTAAATATATTTATATAGGATGGCGGGGAAATAGATCTATGTGCATATATTTATAGGTTTAGTATTAAGGCAGAAGATGGACATTGGGCCTACACTCAAGTACTTACTCAAGGCAAGAACATTTTGTTCTATTAAATTGGGATTCCGTGATGTACACCTTCCCGACACAATCACTGAACACAAATGTGTGCATAAGCAAATGTGGTGAAGAAAACTGATGGTGTCCGGCTATAAAAAGAGATAGCATCTGGTGTCTTAAAGGCTTGAAGATAAACAAGCGGCCATTTAGCTCAGAAGCAACAAAGCCCACATGGAAGAAGCACACCAGCCTGTGTAACCATGAGGTGTCAAAGGGATCAGGTATCAGGCATCAAAGAACAAAAAATCATATCATTGTGAATGAGGGTGAGTGCAGAGTGGAGACCCAAAGCCCCTCTGTAGGCAACTGGACACCCCCTTACTGAAGGGTTGCGGGTTGGAGATGAGCCAGTTCAGGGTTCAGGGTAGCAACGATGAAACATACAGCTTTCCTCTAGTTCTTAAATGCTTCCTCCCCCCACTATCATGATCCCAATTCTATCTTACAAATCTGGCTAGACCAGAGGATGTACATTGATACAGATAGGAACTGGAAACACAGGGAGTCCAGGTCAGATGAACCCCTTCAGGACCAGTGGTGAGAGTGGTGATACCTGAAGTGTGGAGGGAAGGTGGGGTAGAAAGGGGGAACTTATTACAAGGATCTACATATAACCTCCTCCCTGGGGATGGACAACAGAAAAGTGGGTGAAGGGAGA
>NW_022111373.1:120720755-120722843 GCF_000313985.2 Echinops telfairi
CTAAAATTAGCTTCTTCCTGTACATTTCCTGGTTTATATATACTATCATTTTCAAATAAAGGGAAAGGATCACAGGTAGAGAATATGACCTTCATGATAGAATAGAAGATCACATGATAGAATTTACAAATATCAACAATTTCTTTAGCAAATACTTTCTCCAACAGCGTTGATGAAACATGTGGACCTTCCCAATGTAATTTACAATTATAATATTGACAGCATCTGTAGGACTAGACAACGTAGAAGCTCATTATTAATCGCCAAAACAAATCCAGTGCCCTCCAGGAAATAGACTATCAATTGTTCATATTCAAACACAGGTTCAAGGTGAAAAAATTAAAGCAAGTTCAAATGAGTAAAAATGGAACCTGGAATATAGTCCACCTGAATGTAGAGAATATTGTAACAACATTGGATGTATTAATGACCAAAGAGCAGAGAAGTTGTGGGATGATGTGGTGAATATCAGAGATTAAAGAAGCAAGCAGTCATTAAACAGAAAGGAAGGAGAGAAAAGGAAATAGCGTGTATATTCAAACTTGAACTGGATCTCAAGTAGCTAGAGCAAATAGAAAAAATGATGAAGTTAAAGAACAGAACAGAAAATTTCAAAGGGCCTCTCGAGAGGACATAGAGTAAAGCATGATGACATGTGTAAAACCTTGAACTAGAAAACGCAAAGTAAAGGAACATGTTCTGCATATCTCAAGCTGAAAAACCTGAATGGAAAACAAGTCAAGTATTAAATTGTGATATTGAAAGATTGTATGGGAAAATAACAAGGAGCTCCAGTTGAGTAGTTAGCTCCTTGGGCTACATACCACAACATGAGGGGTTCAAACTCACCAGACTTTCTGTGGGAGATGATGATGCTTTCTGCTCCTGTAATGATTTACAGCTACAGAAACCCACAGAGGCAACTCTACATTGCTCTGCATGGTTGCTAGGAGTTTCAATCAGCTCCATGGAAGTGGATGATGGTCAAAATACTGATGACACCAAAAGCACCAAAAGAAGATGGAAAGAACACACAGTCACGGTATCATAAGAAGCGCCCCATTTTGAAAAGAAGCATATGCTCAACAACCAATGGAACTGCCGCTGCACTCAACATTGCTGAAAACAAGGTTGTAGGAATTGACTAAATGCCAACTGAAATATTTTCAATAAACTTCAACAAATTGACAGAGGATTACATACACTAACAAGTTTAACTCAAGAAATTTGGAAGACTGGTCAACTGACTGGAAGAAATCCATACTTGTGTCCATTCCCAAGAAAGATAATCCAATGGAATATATGAATTGTCAAATGAAATTTTTAGGATCATGTGTATGTAAATTTCTGTTGATGATAATTCAAAATTGCTTGCAGCAGTATATTTGACAGGTAACTTCCAGAAATTCAAAGCCAGGCAGAAGAGGGCTTAGAAGAGGGTTATCATTGCCTAACATCAGATTGATCTTGGCTGAAAGCAGAGAATACCAGAAAGATATTTACTTGTGTTTTATTCATTATGTAAAGGTGTTCTACTCTGTGTACCATAACAAGTTACTAATAACATTGCAGAACTGGGGAATTCCAAAACACTTAATTGTGCTGATGTAGAACTTAGACCCAGAGATAATCATTTTAACAGAACAAGAAGATACTACCTGATTTAAATTCAGAAAAAGTGTGCATTATGGTTGCCTCCTTTCACATACTTATTCAAACTAAACAAGTAGTACAAGACACGACTATGTAAAGAAGAACATGGCATCAGGATTGGAGAAAAGTTCATTAAGAACTTAGAATTGGCAGATGGCATTACCTTGCTAGCAGAAAATAAGGAGGATTTGACGAACTTATTAATGAAAATCAAAACTTACAGCTTTCAGTATAAATTATAACAGTGGTTCTCAACCTTCCTAATGCCGCAACCCTTTAATAAAGTTCCTCATGTTTGGTGATACCCCCAACCATAAAATTATTTTTTATTGCTATTTCATAACTGTAATTTCTCTACTGTTATGAATCAGGTGACCACTGTGAAAGGGTTGTTTGACCCCCAAAGGGGTCACAACTCACAGATTGAGAACCACT
>NW_022111373.1:120723981-120725237 GCF_000313985.2 Echinops telfairi
CTCATACAGAACTTTTACATGAATCAAGAGACAGTGGTGCAAACAGAACAAGGGGATACTGCATGATTTAAAATTAGCAAAGGTGTACATAAGGATAATATCCTCTCATAATGCTTATTCAATTTGCATGCTGGGAAAATAATCAGAGAAGGTGGATTATATGAAGAAGCATGCAGTATGAGGATTGGAGAAAGGCTTACTAAAACCCTGCAATATGCAGATGACACAATGTTGCTTGCTGGAAGTGAGGAGCTTGAAGCACTTGCTGATGAAGATCAAGGATTGCAGTCTTCAGTATCAATGACAACTCAGTGTAAAGAAGACCCAAATCCTCACAACTGGACCAATAGTTAACATCATGACAAATGGGGAAAGATTGCGATCATCAAGGACTTCATCTTGTTTAGATCCACAATCAATGCTCATGGAAGCAGGGGGAAATTGATCAAATGACACATTTAATTATATAACTCTATTGCACATGACCTCTCAAGTTTTAAAAAGCAAATTTACATGGAAGACTAAGGTGCACCTGACCCAAGCCATTGTATTTTCCTTTGCCTCATATGCATGTGAAGTTTGACAGTGAAAAAGAAGACCAGAGAAGGATCGATGCATTTGAGTTACGGTGCTGCCAATGATATTGAAAGTACATGGACTGCTCAGAGGACAAAGTCTGTCTTGGAATTCGCATGCTCTTTAGAAATGAAGAGACATTGTCTCCTGGATGGGGGGCATGTAGTGAGGAGAGACGACTCCCTGGAAAAGGAGGTCAGCAAACACGGGAAGACCCCTTTGAGAGGGACTGAGGCAGAGACACAGCAATGGGCTCAAACATGACAAGGATGCGCATGGCACCGGACTGGGCACGCTCTTGCAGTGTTGGTCATAGGGTGACTACAAGTACGAACTGATGTGGTGGTGTCTAACAACCATAATTTCTTCAGGAAGAAAGCCTAGTGTCTGTATGGGATTCTTCCCATTACTCTTCCCCCTTCTAGGTCTGTTTTCCCCAAAATAAAAATCTATAAATCATAAAGAATGACTTAGTTATTTTCCCACTGGCAGATACATTTCTTTACAAAAAATCCTTGAATGAATAAGAGGAACATACATGCGTGGGTAACCTGTTAAGTAGCAGGAGAATTGCATGGTCACTAATAACACAGCCTAACATTGGATAGTTGGGAGAGAGATGTGAGTCAAATCACAGAGACTCTCTGGAGGTTGACCCTTCACTCACCCCCCAGAATGGT
>NW_022111373.1:120725995-120727475 GCF_000313985.2 Echinops telfairi
CAGGTGAGCTGATCTGCTCTAGGTCAGATTTTCATATAGTCCATGCAGCAGTTCTATCCTACCCTAGGGGATAAATATAAGTCAGAATCCATTTCCTGGCAGTGGTTTATTTGTTTTTGTTTTAGGTTTTTAAGTTGAAGCTAACAAACACCTACAATATGGTATATTGTATTTTAATTCATTTATTTTTGATATTCAATGATGAAACCCAGGATATTAATTTTACATATGAGTCAGCCAAATGTGTTCAAGCAATGACAGCTACACTTGTAGATTGTATCCACAAATCTAATATTCATATGTTGTTAGCATTATGTACAGTTTAATAATAAGCTAAAAAGAACATGGGGATATTTCTGTGCAAAATTATCAACTTTAATAAAAGAATCAAGCTAACTTAAAGCTCATATCCTACCAACTGAGCACAAGATTACAACTAGACCTGTTGAGACATTTCATTCTCACGACCTTGAGTCCATTCCAATGCATAGCAACCATTCGTAGAGTTTCCAAGATTATAATTATACAGAAAGAGGCAGCCTCTGCGTGGTTGGTGAGTTTGAACCCACTGACCTGTGGTTAGGAACCCAGGGTTTGTCCTCCAAGGCCCATTCACAACAGGAAACAGGTATTGACAATTGTTACCCCACTTTTGAAATTAAACAGATCAGTGGAGGGAGACACTTTATCAACAAAGTATATCTTACATAAAATCTTCTTGTTAAGTGAAAAGTGGCCTTATGTGTGTATTTCTTTTTTTACCTGTAAGTTGTGTCTAAAAATAAGTTTTTAGTAATTATCTTCCTGGAATATTCTGCTAAACGCAAAAGAAATAGTAAAAGCTCCACAAGAAACAGGAAGAAAAAGAATACAGGCAAATATTTCAGCAAGGCTAATCCACAGCAAACACTGAAACAAATGAGGTTATAGACAATGGCATGAATGTTAATGAACATCAAGTCATATAGTGGAAATCTGCTCAATGCATAGTTGAGGGAATTGAGAAGACATTTCCCTAACAGTTTGTTCCTGTTGCTTATAATTTTTAAAAAGGTACTGCAGGATGGCCCAGTTCAGTCCCAACATCATATTATGCAGATACATTACAATTCCCCACTGAAGTTCCGTGGAAGGGTTGAGTCTAATTTAGCACAGTTGTTTCACACGATAGCATCAAGAATGGGAAAATGAATACCCAAAGCATGTGTGAGAGGCTGAGAAGCGATTGTAGTTTTGCAACCACAAACCAACTATTCTTTGGAGATTCACAAATTTGTGAGAAGGGGAAAAAGAAAGCATACCCAACAACAATAAAGCTCTCACAAGAGTTTGTTAACTCTTGACAATTTACTTCCAACTTGGAAATACATTTTCTTTGTATTTTTTTTTCATAATGATAAAACAGAATGCTTTGTCCATTTTTAGCTAAGGAAATGTCTGACCTCAGAAATCCTGTTATATCCTTGAGAAGAAAGACACA
>NW_022111373.1:120728131-120730307 GCF_000313985.2 Echinops telfairi
ATACAAATAACTATTTACATATATAGGCTTGACAAAGATATTTATATATGTGCATTTAGCTTTGCTGAAAATATGAGGGGGTGCCCAAAAAATCTGGGTAAAAGCTCTGCTGGGCAAAGCTTTCATAGTATGCATTTTCCAGCTAGGAGAGTCTGGAGCAACTTGCTCTTAGTGCACTCAGGGACATCACCTGCGAAGGTTCTATCTGGTCACAGGGAATTTTTTCATAAAAGCAGTTTCCCTAGCACACCTTTTTTTGTACTGGCCGATTTAAGAGAACAACGTGTGGCTGTGAAATTTTGTTTCCTGCTCAGGAAAAATGCCGCAGAAACTGTTGTGGTGTTGAACACAAGGGCAGTGCTATGGGAAAAACTCAGTGTATGAGTGGTTTTCTCATTTCAAAAAAAGATGAAATGTCAATTGATGACAAACCTCGTTCAGGATGTCTGTCACCTTTCCAGGTTTAGTGCTTTTGGACTGCATTCCACCAGGTCAGACTATTAATCAAGCTTTCTATTTAGAGTAGTGTTTCTCAACCTGTGGGTCGTGACACCTTTGGAGGTGGAATGATCCTTTCACATGGATCACCCGATTCATAACAGTAGCAAAATTCCAATTATGAAGTATCAATGAAAATAATTTTATGGTTTGGGGATCACCACAACATGAGGAACTGTATGAAAGGGTTGCAGCATTAGGACGGTTGTGAGCCACTAATTTAGAGGTTCTGAAAAGACTGGGTAACAGTGTGTTACAATGAAGGCCTGATAGGGGACTGGTTTTGCCACCGCAACAATTCATCTGCTCGTGCAGCCATCTCAGTGAGCTAGTTTTTGGCAAAAAAACCAGCATATCTTTCTTGCCCCACATACCATGCTCACTTGACCTCACTCTGTGCAACTTCTTTTTGTTTCTGCAAATGAAGAGGGACATGAAAGGACAGTGATTTGACATCATAGAAGAGGCGAAGAAAAAATGAGAGTTGCTGTCTGTCATCCAGACAGATGAGTTTGAAAAATGTTTCCAAGAATGAAATCAAAGATTTGACAAATGTAATAAGTGTAATGGAGAGTACTTTGAAGGTGATAAGGTTGTTTTGTAAAAAAAATTTAAATACATAGCTTTGAAAGAAAACTCTGTTTTGGGGGCATGCCCCCTCATATATCCATGTATATGGTGGAGCAAATGGTGGGGAAAGATATGAAAACTTCTGAGAACCTCTGAGACATAAGCAAACACCCTGAGGAAATGAGTCATTTGGCCTTTGGGCTGAGGACCACAATCTTGGGGGATGCCAAGGACAATTAGTATAACATAGGTCACACAGACACAGCTCTGCAACTTACTTTGGTGAGTCTTTAAGACCCTACTTGGGTCTTAAAAGTAGTTAGTTTCCCACTGAAGTTAGATAACTGCCAAGATGCAATATTCTGGCCATGGGGCCTTGTTGATGACTTTGGTGTGTGGACTTGATATTGTTTGTGCAAAGTATTTCTTTTCTCACTGAGACCCTTCTCTAATTCCTTACACACCTAACCCTTTCCAGTATACCTTGGTAGGTATAAAGACCAGGCCATCATGGGACTTCCTAAAATGAGAAAATTCAACAGACAGAAGATAAAGCACCAGAATAAGTTTTAAAATATTGCTACAAAATTATAGAATTATTTTTAAACAAACATATGAAGTTGTTGTTTCTTGATAACCTCCTTCATGTAGTTCGATATACTTCTAAAGGCAATGACTTCTTCTCTCAAATAATTTCCCAAAGAAGTATGTGCTCTTAAATTTACATCACATCAAAAAGGAGTTTTGGCATCCTCCAAGGACCCAAATTGCATTCTTTAGGGGTTTTTTTGTTTTTGTTTTATGAAATTTGGAACAAAAGGAAATCTGGAATAGGAAGATGAGGGGCTGTAGAGCAGATGACTAAGATTTTTCATAGAAGTTCTAATAGGACGGCCTTTACTCAGAGGAGCTGGTGAATTGTTATGCTGGAAAAAATTCCTTGGCACAACTTTTCTGTCTTTTCCTTTCCTTTTTCTCAACCATGCATTTGCCACCACCCCCAATTTCTTTCCCTTAAGCCCCCACACTTGTGCTGTGTCCTTTAAGAAAATATATCAAGATTTTCCCTTTGAAATAATGATAAAACAGAATGCTTTGTCCATTTTTA
>NW_022111373.1:120731703-120733681 GCF_000313985.2 Echinops telfairi
CATAATTCAAAGGCAGCAGCTCTTCATTGGTCTTCTTTATTTAATGTCCAACTTTCACAAGCATATGAGGCAATTCAAAATACCATGGTTGGATCAGGCACAGTTTAACCCTCAAAGTAAAACTCTTTCTTTTCAACACTTGAAGAAGATCTTGTGCAGCAGATTTACCCAAGGCAATGTGTCATTTGATCTCTCGACTGCTGCTTCCATGAGCATCGATTGTGGACCCAAGCAATACTAAATTCTTGACAACTTCAACCTTTTCTGTTTGTCATGATGTAACTTACTAGCCTAGCTGTGCCGATTTTGGTTTTCTTCACACTGACTTGTAATGCACGCTGAAGGCTGAATTCCTGATCGATATCAGCAAGTGCTTCAAGTCCTCTACACTTTCAGCAATCAGGGTTATGTCATCTGCATATTGCAGGTTGTTAATAAGCTTTCCTCCAATCCTGATGCCAAGTTCTTTTCCATATAAGTCAGCTTCTCAGATCGCTTGCTCAGCATGCAGATTGAATAAATATGGTGAGAGGATACAACCCTGTCACAAACCTTTCCTGATTCTAAACCATGTAGCATTCTTCTGTTCACACAACTGCCTTTTTATCTATGTACAGTGTCTGTGTGGGCACAATGAAGGATTCTGTAATCTCTATTCTTCTCAAGGCTATCCATAGTTTGTTATGATCCACACAGTCAAATGCCTTTGCATATTCAATTAAGCACAAGTAAGCACATATCTTTCTGCTCTTCTCTACTTGAAGCTAAGATTCATCTGATTTCAGCAATAATATCCCATGTTTCATGTTCTCTACTGAATCTAGCCTGAACTTTTGGCAGCTCCCTGTATAGCATGTCCTTACAAATGATTCTTAATAAAGGTTTATTGAGTGAGGAAGACAGACTACATCTCAGGTCTTTGGTGAGTAGAGAGAGAGTAGCATCTGTTACAGATATTTGGAAGTTATTGAAATATTAATTGTAGATGGGATTACCTACAGGCAAGTGTATATGATGGAACTATCAAAATGATTGCCAGTAATTATTGCGACTTGACCACACACTAAGTGCTTTCTTTACATGCATCATGTTAGGTAACTATCTAAAATCTCTAGGAGCAACTGTAGTGCTGTTGTGTGAAATCAACTAAATGTTCACTCATAGGAATCCTTTATCACAGAATAATACTGGCCCATACAGTTTACCAGGCTGAATTTTTACAGGGTCAGATCAACAGGTTTTTTTTTTCTCTTGCACAACCACTGTTAGGTTCAACCCACAGACTTTTCACTTAGTAGCTGAGCACTTAACCGTTGTACCACTGTGGCCCCAAACTGCTATCCCTGATCTCATATTACAAATGAAAAAACACAGCAGTCCAGAGAGGAAATCCTGAAAAAACAAACAAACAGGTTTTTCAAGGTGGGCACAGAAAACAGTAGCAGTTAATGGGACCAAAGTGGAATGGGCAGTTAAGTAGACAATCATTGGAAAGAAAGAGGGCCATGAACAGAACCCTAAGGAACAGTAACGTTTATAGGGATGGGCCTGGTGGATGCCTCAACAAGTTACCTACACAAGTTGGCCTGTAATTGGGAAAGAGAAGCAAAAGAAAAATGGATTTCAAAAGCCATTAAAATAGTTACGAAAAAGTAAAGATGGTTTAGTAGGCAATGCTTCTGGCTGTGAGAGGGCAAGTTCTAGGAAGATGAAAGAATCCTTGACTTTGACCTTTATAAACTTGTTCTGTGCAGTGTTAGCAGAGTGGCGATGGTAGGAAACCCAGGGCAAAGGATGAAGAGTGAGGTGAATGGATGGGGAGGGAGTCGGCTAGTGAGTAGCCGCCTTAAGGGATGTGACGCTCTGAGGAACTCAAAGGAGAAAAGCAGATGCACAGGCCATTAGCCAGAGGAGAAAGAGATTAGACCCGTTTCCTTTTTCTCAGGAGAGAAAAGAGGTTCATCGTTTTATTTATATA
>NW_022111373.1:120734395-120735802 GCF_000313985.2 Echinops telfairi
TCAAAAACAACAGAAAATAAAGCCAAGGAAAACCAATGGAAAAGAGGATAAAATAGCTTCTGGATAAACTTTAATCTGAAGGGAAGGCTTTTAGATTCTTATATGGAATAGCTTTCATTTTAACTTGGGAGCAAATGCTTTTATTACCGTCTGATCTTTTCATAGAATGCCTAGATGACATTTGGGAAGAAACTGCAATTCCCAAACATTTAATTACAATACAGAGGATATTGGGGGGGGGAAAGAATTTTTATCTTCTGAAAAATGTCAACGCTTTCTCATATTTCTCTCAATGTAAAAGTAAGGAATCTTGACGTCCACCATGCCAAACAAGGTCGTTCACGTGTGCGCCCAGTAACATCAGTTTTCATTTTCTGACTATAGTAACCAAACAGTTTCTTGATTAATTGGACCTGATAAGGATTTATTTTGATAAGGAACTGAATATTTCCCTGTGGCAATAGTTACATGAAAAGACAAATGGAATATTTAAATGTGACTCTGATCTTGACAAAATGACTTCCTTCGATTTAAAAAAAAAAAAGAGTATTGTATGTTCTTTTTTCTAGCTGGCCATTTCTAAGCTGTCCTTTTACAGAGAGTGCCGGTCTTCCTGAAAATGGCCTCAAAGATCTTGACCAATGCTTTGGATGTGGCACTGTTGTTTGTTTGTTTTTTTAATGTGGAAGTGCTGTCAAAAGAATTTCCAAGAAGGGCTTCATTTCTGTAAGACCCTGTTTCTCAGCTAAGTCCATTTGAATGGAACTTCTTGGCTTTCACATATTAGCAACATATCTGTGTTGCCTGAAAAAAAAAAAAAGACAATTTGTCTCTCTTCCCTCAGATTTATGTAAAGTTCATAAAGTCCACATTCATCCACTGCATTCTGGAAGGGCACAATTTTGGTCATATGAATGTGATTCTCAGATCTAGCAAATACAATATGGATTTTCAGAACATTTTCAATTTAGTTGCTCCCCTAAATCTCCGAGCTAAAGAAATTGGGTTGGTAATCATGACATTTTCACTACAATATTTCTTGGAAATAATAGTCTCAAAATATTGTAAGGAAGGCCTTTTGTGGGATTATATATATATATATATAACATTCTATGAACTAGTCACCTAAATTTTTTTGGAATATCTGAAGATCTTAGATCTCTTTGGAGAAAATAATACTAATAGAAATCAACTTGTAACCAATTACATATCGTACACATCGAGTTTATTTGTGTACCTGATGTTCAAGAAAACTTTATGGCTTCATATGTTAAGCAGTTAACTGAGCCGTAGCGGCAAAAAAGTTAAGTTCTGGGGCAAGTTCCCACCCAGCAACTCTCTGAGAGACTAGGTGATCTCCTCCCATAAAGGTTTCAGCCTATAGAGCCCTGTGGGGTAGTTCTACTC
>NW_022111373.1:120737369-120738430 GCF_000313985.2 Echinops telfairi
TGGCAACTATACACATAGACTTCTCCAGATAGAAACCAAATTAGACTACATTTATGGGAAATGACAATGGAGAAGCTAAACGTCAGCAGCTAACACCAGGCCAGGGATCAAATGTGGAACAGAACATAAATTGCTCACATGCAAGTTCAGGTTGAAGGTGAAGAAAACTATTACATTATGAGACTATTACATTGTATTATGAGAGCCAAAATACAACCTTGAGTATAAAACAATGAGTTTCAAGAACATCCCAGAACAGATTTGACATACTGAATACTAACGACAGAAGACCTGATGAACTGTGGGATGACATCAAGCACATCATACAAGAAGAAAGCAAAAGGTTGGTAAAAAGACAGGAAAGAAAGAAAAGATCAAAGTGGATGTCAGATGAGATGCTGAAACTTGCTTTGCGTTGTAGAGTAGCTAAGGCAAAAGGAAGAAATGATGAAGTCAAAGAGCTATATAAAAATGTGCAAGAGCAGCTCAAGAAGACAAAGTGAAGTATTATAATGAACTATGCAAAGACCTAGAGTTAGAAAACCAACATAGAAGAACATGACCAACATATGTTAAATTGAAAGAACTAAAAACACCCAAAAAACCCTGAGTTACAATATTTTAGGATTCTAGGGGCAAAATAAATGATGCAGGAAGCATTAAAAGAAAATGAAAAAAATATACAGAATCACTATAATGAAAAGAACTAGAGGTAGTATATGATCAAGAACCAGTACAAAAGGAAAAATTTCAAGCTTCACTGGAAACATGGGTCAAAAACAGGCTCTAGGAAATCATGGAATACCAGTTGAAATGTTTCAACAAGCTGGCGAACCTCTGGAAACACTCATCTGTGCCAAGAAATTTGAAAGGCAGCTACTTGGCCAACTTACAGAAATAGATCCCTATTTCTACCCATTCTGAAGAAAAGGTACAAATTATAGAAAAGTATAATTAATATCACATACAACTAAAACTTTGCTGAAGATCACCCAACAATTGTTGCATCAGTACACTGACAGAAAGCAGCCAGAAGTCCAGGCCAGATTCAAAAGAGGATG
>NW_022111373.1:120740870-120742594 GCF_000313985.2 Echinops telfairi
AGTGTTTCATTGTATTACGCACAGGTCTGCTACTGCTCAAAGCCAACTTGATGGCATTTAACAATGCCAATGATATGAGTTAGAACTGACTCCTCAGTGTGCCCTCACAACAACAACCCAGTAGGATACTCACTCCAAATTTCTTGATTCAGGCTGTGCCACTAAATTAAATGTTCATGAGTAAGATGTCTACACTGCTCTGTGGCTCAGACCCCTCCTTTTACTAATGAGATCGTTGTTGTTCTTGGAAGCTGTCATGAAGGTGACCTTGACTCAGACTGCCTGGGGGGTTAACTCTTTGGGGCAAGTCAGACAGATCATGGTCTTTTACACTTCTCTCCCTGCTGGCAGCTTTGGACCTAAGAAAATCCACCAATCCCAGTGTGGTCTGATGTTTATTAGCAACATTACAAAGGTACAATTCTGGACTAACTAACTACCCACAGTAGGTTTGGGGGCCTAATGGAGTAGATGATTATTGGCATTGTTGGAGGACGAAAAGGAATAAGAAAATATAATTCGTTTCTTAGTGTGAGGATGGAAACTGCCTAAGTTTCCTAAGCTATGGTGTAGGTGGGCTGCACATAACAGAAACTTCAAGTTCATTTTTGTGGACTTTTTTTTGGCCAGCATAAACTGATAGTGGAGAGGGTCAGGCGAGCCCATGCCCAAGGTGAATGCTCAAGGAAGACTCATCATCTCTGCTCAGGCAGCGTTTGAAGAAGGGACTGCTGATGATGGGAATTTCCCCGGTGTATGATGTCTGAGTCTTCTAAGTAATAAAAGTTACATTCTCTGTGCTAACGCAGGTTTAGGCTCTGATAAAAAGACTGCGGCATGTATGGAACAATCCCTACTTAGCTATCGGTGTCCTTTCTCTAATGCCCTCCTAGCTCTCTTGGAATTAGCTACATCCTGTCAAGGCCATGAAGGTTGGAGTACAGTCTTAACAGTCATGGTGTGGTGGAGAAGGGCGTATTGTCCACAGAGAGCCACACACTCGGAAATCAAACTGCTGTGATCTGGGTTAGTCCTGACTGCTTTTGAGAAGTAGATTGGCAGGACTTTCTTCCTCATCTGCTCTCATCCGGAAGCTCCAGTCAACGCTGGGAAGCATCATAGCAACATGCAGGCCTCTGTTGCTGTTGCTGTTGCTAGGTGCTGATGAGTCAGTTCCGACTCATAACGAACCCAGATAATGACGGAATGAAACCCGACCGGGGCCTGTGCCATCTGCACAATTGTTCTTTGTTTGAGCCCAATGAGGCAGCCACTGTGGCCACCCATCTCCCCCAGGGCCTTCCTCTCGACTTCGCCGAGCATGGTGTTCTTCTCCAGGGACTGCTCTCTCCTGACAACACGCCTAAAACACGTGAGGTGAAGTCTCTAAGGAGCAATCTGGCCGTGCTTCTTTCAAGCCGCATTTATCTCTTGTTTCGACAGTCTATGATCCTTTCCGTATTCTTCACAGTTGAAGCGCATCACGCTTCTCCCGTCTTCTTCATTCACTGTCCTCCAACTTTCACATGCGTATAAGGCGGTGGAGAATACACTTGGTTGGATCAGGCACCTTAGTCCTCAAAGGAACAGCCTGGCTTTTCAATACTTTAAAGAGGTCTTGTACAGAAGATTTACCCGATGCAAGGCTGCTTCCATGAGTATTCATTGAGGATCCAAGCAAGATGAAATCCTGAACGCCTTCAATCTTTCCTCTGTTACCTCTT
>NW_022111373.1:120742807-120746633 GCF_000313985.2 Echinops telfairi
GTTGATTCTGAGCAGTAGTGACAATCCAGGGATTACAACAGAGTATAGCTGCCCCGTAGGGCTTTCTAGGTTGTAATTTTACAGAAGCAGACTGCCTCTTCCTCCTGAGGAGTGGCTGGGTGTTTTTAATTTCAAATCAGCATTTTGTGTAGAGGCCTGAACCTTAACTGAACTCTTGAAAAAACTTTTAGTAGCTCAGTTTTATCATCAAGATGCTTTAGCCTTAAAAAAAGATATAAAGCAATATGAGTGCTGGGGCTGTTTATAAGGAATTAACTTGTGAAAATAAAATCTAATTTAAAATCTGGCTTTGTTTGCACAGGAATAGAAAAATCCTAACCATAATAATCAGCGTAACTTTTATTTAGGCAAATAGCGTGGCTCGTATTCTCCCCCTGTGGTGCGTTTCAAAACGCTTATATTTCTGTTGATCTGTCAGTGAGGATACTGTATAGTAAATTACCCCGATCGCTTGGATAGGATATTTGTCTGGAAAGCCTTTTCGTTTTGGTCACTGTACAGAGAGACAAAAGCATTGGGATTCCCTCATTCGCCATTTAGGCCACCTCCTATTTTGAGGAGATAATTAAAGAAGAACATATAGTAGATGAGAGAATTTATACTCAAACATTGTATAATTATGTCCTTTATCGTCCCTGATATCATAGTTTCTCTTTTTATGCTACTTGTATTTGACAGCTTGAACACAGAAATAAAGTCGGCAGAGATGATGCAATTAAAGCAAATGGATGTAGCTCTTCTCTTAATCCCGTCTTTTTCTTTTAAAGTTCTATCCTTTTGTTTTATTTGACCATTTTAAAAGCAAGCATTCAACTGAATTTTAATTTTCTAACATGATATGTGTTTTTGTTGTAATAACTGTTGTAATAGCTCATAAGATAAATACGATTCATGCTTATAAGAAAATTGCTGCTTTAATCAATTTATCATGAAGTGTTTGTGGGCTCAAGTTCATGCAAGCTCTTCTATTATAAAATTAACAAGGTAATTTCCCCTGACATTCCATTTGACATATTCCTTTTAAAGTACTGGTGTTTTCTTAGATGCTTGCCTCTTGAGAAAACGACATGCAAGCCACATCTGACCCCCTCTAACCACGGAGGAAAGCAAATACAGCTCCATACCAGTCCAGGGCCAATTTCTGGGGGCAGAGGTCAGACATGTCTCAACCCTCGAACCCTCTCCTGACACCAACCTCTCCTCTCACAGTGCTCTGCTGTCTTTGATAGTTCCTCACAATGGACACAGAACTCCCAGACAATACAATACTCATGATTATGGGGTCTATTGGGGCCACTAACAGGTTACAAGTCAGGATAAAAAATGGTAAGGATACAGCTCTTTTGTGTGCAATGCCTTTCTCAGCCCCAGCAGCAGGCATACCTCTCTTGGTACTTGGTCTTTTAACCACGTGACTCCTTGGCCTCAGCCCTACACAAGCAAGTGATAAAAAATTCCTTTAAAACTCACTGTCATGGAGTCAATCCTGACTCAATAATAATCCTATAATGCTAATAAATGCTTGATGTCTCTTAGCTTTACCTGTTCTGTGAGCAGGGAATCCCACTGCTCTGGCTTTTGTTCTTGATGCCTCTGCCTGTTATTACCTCTCCCTTTCTGTGCAAGGATCCCAAAGATGTGCTCTGCTCATGACTCAGCTCTCTTGATGATTTTTAGATCCCTACTCCTTCTTCTGAGATAGCTCATTTGTGCTCAGCGGAATGGCAAAATGGACCAATCTCTGTCTTAGAAGTTCACAAACTCTATTTGCATACTCCAACCTGGTCATTTGGTTGGAGTTACACAGACGAGGGCTAGAAAAGCCAGGCAAGTCCTTTCATTTCATGACATGTTTTTGCTTGGCTTTGTTGTTAACAGTTCTCTCAAATCTTATACAGAAAAATTAAAAATGTCATGTATGAGGGGATTTGTAACGAAAGATTATAGAATTTTTCTGTGAACTTTGTAAAGCCTCCCTGTGTGTGTATGTCTGTGTCTATTATATAAGAAAATTCAGAGCTATATAATGTATTTGTTAATGTACGCTATTATTTTATTATTAATAATTAGTAAATAATGAAACACATGAAGTATATATTAACAGTGAACTTGGTTTCATTGTACAATAAATAAAATATAAACTATGTATGATTGTGTGAAGTACACATCATCAACAGTAGTCACTTCTCTGACGGAACCTCATGAAGAGTGATGGTATGTTGAGGAAGAAGGATATGACCAAGTAAGAAGACACTAAAAGAGGGTGAAAGTGGCCAACACATATAATTCAATGAAGAGAATCTATACTGATGTCAGCAGGTGCTGTCAAGTTGGTTTGACGCCCCACAAGCCTGTGCACAACAGAATGAAACACTTCCTTGTCTGTGCCCTCTTCACAGTCATTGTCATGTTTAGGACCATGGAAGCAGCCACTCTGGCAACCCATCTCCTTAAAGGCCTTTCTTCTTTTTGCTGACCTTCCACCTCACCAAGCATGATAACCTTTTCCAGGGTCTCGTCTCTTCTGATAACATGTCTAACATACATGAGAGAAGCCAGCCTTGCCTCTAAGGAGCTTTCTGGTTGTACTTCTTCCAAGATGGATTTGTTTGTTATCTTGGAAGTCCGCTGCATTTCCAGTATTCCTTAACAGCCCCTTAACTCAAATGCCAATCTTCCTGCGATTTTCTTTATTCTTATGGGAGAAAACTCATGAAATGTTTGTTTATCTTCTACCAAAATTATTAACTAAAGCAGGGAAATATTCAGTCAAATAAAATATCATGAATATGCCAAATGTCTTTTCTTCTTATAGTTGGTTGCTGCTGTGTTATATGTTACACATAGTCAGGCATTTGTGGCCTATGTAATGTATTGAATATGAGCCTTTGCTGAGAGTATTCAGTGAATTTTCTCATCATTCAAAAATACCTCATGGATAGGCAACATTTAGTCTGAGAAACAATTCAATCCATTTAAACAATTTCATAATTAAAATTATATTAATGTAGACCTCTAAATCAACTGCCTAATATTTTATATGCATATATGCATACATATGCATAGTTATGCATATAAAATATATGTATGCATATTTATGTATAAATTATACATTTACATAGGCTATGAATTTTATAGTTACAAATTAGCAAGTGTAAAATGTAATATACTTATTTCTTTAAATATAGCAGAATTCCTAGATTCCCACCTATGGTTACCAGATCACATCCAATTTGAATGCAAGACTTTGGGGTACCTACCATTTCAACTCAAAATATTCCCTTACAGTTATCCCGTTTTTTGGTCCCTTTTACCCTGATCAGAGCCTCTGGTGAAAATTTTCTTTGAGGCTTATTGGTAGGTGCCTAGATGTAACCACTCCCTCATGCTTTGGTGCATAACGTTTGTGTATGACTGAATTTGCTCTCAGAATCAGTTCTTCTCTCTTTGCCTTCAATGATAGTTCAACAACCTTCATTTCCCTCTTCTCGAGGACCACATGGTCCCTTCTAGTTTAAGCGCTTTCTCCATCTCCCTTGATAGGCTTAGCTGTTTTCAGGCACTACACTGGGTGGGAGGGACTCTCTTGTTGCTCTCAGCTGTATCCAGCTGGGCACATCCATTAGCCATTGTGAAGATGCACATTACAACCCAGGCTTCTCTACAATGTTCTCTAGCCCCTGGGTAAAACCCAGGATTGTGGATTGTACTGTGTCCGCTTCAAATAATTTTTGAAATTGTAAACCCTACATCTGCCGATGTAATCCCTTTTAGGAATAGGGTTTTCTTTATTATGTGAATGAAA
>NW_022111373.1:120749689-120750524 GCF_000313985.2 Echinops telfairi
AAGGTCAGCAGTTTAAACCTACTAGGTGTTCAATGGGAGAAAGATGAGACTTTCTGCTCCATTAAATATGTATAGCCTTGGAAAACCTAGCGGGCAGTTCTCCTTTGCCCTAGAGTGTTACAAGGACACTCAAATAAGTGGGCTCTTTTGTTTGTTTGTATTTTTAATTTAAGCGTGTATTACACTTTAATGGATACCAATTGCTTTGCTCTCTAGGTGACATCTACTGCTATGGTAGTTTTATCCCCCACAACCCCCTCCAACTCTGCTATCTACCAATATGGGTTCCATCTGATTTTTCCTTGTTTTACAGGTCTTACCCACAGATCACATTTTATTAATTTAAGAAGGTATTATTTAGTCAGATTCAAAGGATGACTAATTCTTTATTTTCCGAAGTTCGTTGTCTATTAATCTGCATTCGCAACACCTAGTGCCTCTGTGCTGTAGAATAAGTTACTTAAAGTCCTTAGGCACATTTCTTTCTGCTAGAAATGTGGCAAAAAGTGACAATGCAAGTGAAATAACCACAAAGCAGAAAACAAGCATCTAGTCTCCATTTATTTGTTGTCCACTGCCCATGCCATCAAGTGCATTCTGACTCAGCGACCTCATAGGACGTCAGAGCAGTACTGCCCGGAAGGGTTAGTCAAGCGATCAATCCTTAGGGCGGCAGACTCACCTTTCTCTTGATGGTTTATACCGTTCATTTCTTGGTTAGCTGTTGAACACCTTAACCACTGCATCACCAGGGCTTCCTAATTTGTCAAAGTGCTTAATATTAAAGTTTGTCTTCACTTTAAATTAGGCTTTCATTTTTCTAGAGTAAAAAGAA
>NW_022111373.1:120752270-120753199 GCF_000313985.2 Echinops telfairi
CCCATATTCTGATTCAGATGTAAATTTTAATCTCCATATTCCTTTGCTTGTTTGGGATCCTTCATAGTGAACACTTCAGTTTTCTACTTTTAAACACATTGACACATTGATATGCAATACTCCCTATATCGTTTCCCTTAATCAAAGCCAAGAAGACCTTCATTACAAGACAGTGCAACATGTGAACTGTTTATTCTGGTACTTATTCTATCATTGCCATGTTCACATGCACTGTAAATGAAAAAAAACTTGTTTATGGTTAGAAATGTGTTTTGATGGATAGCAAATATTATTTATCTAAGTCATATTCCTACTAAATTCATAGTATGACTACTAGCTCCTCTTTATTGGGGTATTCTGATGATAGTAGGATCTTTGTTGTCCTATGTCACCATTCTGCCTTACCATCCTGTCCACCTCCCACCACTCCACCACTGCTTAAAATTTTGTTAGAATTGGCCTGAAACCTAGTTGCAAAATGGTTGATTTAGGAAAAATAGTGTCTGAGGAAAATAAGATGAATTGAGGGACTTGGAGAATAAAATTATTTCAGACTATGACATAAAACCACATTATCTTTTATTAATATTCTCTCTGGTTCTTGTATTTTTTTCTCTCTCTCTCCTCCTCCCTTACTGTGATTTGAATAGGCCAAGTATTACATTCTGAGGAAAATCTTGTTTCTGCTTGTTTTGTCTCTGTGTAAAGTAAGACTGGTTAAGCAGCTTGAATTTCTTAAGAGAATGTGAAGAGTGGATTAATTAACAAAGATTGGCTTTGCATTTACCTGGCAATTTAAGAGCTACATTCTAGATAGCTAACAGGTAATCAATGGATCACTGGTGGTGTAGTGCTTAAGTTTGGGGCTGCAATCACCATGGTCAAAAGTTCAAAACCACCAGCAGTTGGGGCTGGGAGTAGGGTGTGTG
>NW_022111373.1:120757260-120766646 GCF_000313985.2 Echinops telfairi
TTATTACTTGTATATGGTACAGTAGTAGTTGTCATCACAAACCAGCATAGCCAGACAAACTGTGAATCCTACAGTATCAAGAATTTCTTGTTACTACCAGTATGGTCATGTACAACAATCTGTGGTACATTTACTCATAATCTATGTTACATTTACTCACACTTCTTGTCTGCTCCAGCTATGCTGCTGCCAGCAGTGAGCTGCACGGTGGCACTCACTGCTACGGTCCAGAGTTATGATAGCTTTGGGAGGCCTTATTATAAGGGAGGTCTTATTTTCAGGGATCTCTTATATTTCAGTGAGAGGCAAAACTGTAAGTAGGTCTTATTTTCGGGGGATGTCTTACTTTTGGGGAAACACGGTAGATAAGATAGGCGGAATAAATAGTTCAGAGAAGAAAAGAATGGGACCAATGATTCTGGGGGAATATGGGAGAAGGGGAGGTGGGAGAAACAAAGGGTGTGGGGGGAACCAACCCAGGGACAAGGGAACAAGTGAACTAAAATCAATGGAAGAAGGTTGTAGGATGCCTAGTAGGGCTTATTCAAGGTCAATGTAGCAATGAGTAATTACTAAACCCGAATGAAGGCGGAACATGATGGTGGGACAAGAGGAAAGTAAAAGGAAATAGAAGAAAGAACCAGGAGGCAAAGGACATTTATAGAGGCTTAAATACAGGCATATATATATATGAGAGGGTTATAGAACTATGTGCTCATATCCATATGTTAAAAATTAAGGTTGCAGATGGGTATTGGGCCTCTCTTCAAGTATTGATTTAACACAAGAACATTTTGTTCTAACAATCTAGCATTCCATGATGCTCACCTTCCTGACATGATTGCCAAAGACAAAATGGGTGAATACGCAAATGTGGTGAAGAAAGGTGATGTTGCCGGCTATCAAAAGATATAGTGTCTGGGATCTTAAAGGTTTGAAGATAAACAAGTGGGCCATATAACTCAGAAGCAACAAAGCCCACATGGAAGAAGCACATCAGCCTGTGTGATCATGAAGTGATGATGGGATCAGGTATCAGGCATCTAAGACCTAGAACAAAACCAACCCAAGGTGAATTGGGGTGGGAGCATAGAGTTGAGATCCAAGGCCCATCTCTAGACAATTGGACATCCCCTCACAGAGGGGTCACAGGGAAGAGATGAGCCAGTCAGGGTGTAGTATAGCACCGATGAAACACACAACTTTCCTCTAGCTCTTTGGTGCTTCCTTCACCCCACTATCATGACCTCAAGTCTACCTTACAAATTGGATTAGAGTAGAGTATGCACACTGCTACAGATAAGAGCCTACAATACAGGGAATCCATGATAGATAAACCCGTCAAAGCCAACAATCAGAGTAGAAATACCAGTAGGATTAGGGGAAAGTTGGGAGAGAAAGGAGAAATTGATCACAAGTATCAACCTATAACCCCCTTCTGAGGACACTGTATGGTATGGAAAGAATTATCTATAACTTATCAAGGGTTCATGAGGGAGGGCAGGAAGGGAGGGCAGGGGGAAGAAATGGGGAGCTGATATCAGGGACTCAAGTGGGAAGAGAATCCTTTGAAAATGATGATGGCGGCATATGTGCAAATGTGCTTGATGCACTGGATGAATGTATGGATTGTGATAAGAGATGTAAGAGCCCCCAATAAAAGTATTTTTTTTAAAAGCACCATAATATCATGATCAAACTTTCCTTAATCAAAGACAAAGAATTCTGAGAAAACTCAGGGAAAAAATGAAAAGTTACTTACAAAGGTATGTACAATAGAGAAAGCAACATGACCAAAAAACACACAGAAAAAAATGATGGCAATAAATTCACACCTATTGATAATTACAATGAATGTAAATATACTACATACACCAGGTAAGAGACACAGTACCTCAATGAACAAGATAAGAGAACCCATTAATATGTTGTCTACAAGAGACAAACCTTAAACACAAAGACAAAAATGGAATAAAAATAAAAGAATGGACAATATCAAGCTGACAACAAAACAGAGCAGAAGTAGCACATTAGCTTTTGATAAAATAGACTTTAAGGCAAAATTCATTATAGAATAATTAAGTTGTCAATTGACCAGGACGACATAACCATAATAAATATTTATCCACCAAAGAAAGAGCATCAAAATACATTAATCAAACACATACAGAACTGAAGAGAGAAATAGTTATCTCCATAATAGTAGTAGGAGACTTTAATAACCAGTTTTTTAAAAGGACAGAATACTAGTTGGGGTGTGTGTGTGTGTCAATAGTGACACAGAAGAATTAAACAAAACATCTTAGACATACACAGATCTTTCCTCCCAAATATAACAAAATATATATATTTTTTCTAGTACACAAGGGACATTCTCCAGGATAGATCATATGTTAAGTCACAACACAAGCCTCAATAAATTCAAATGCATTGAGATATTACAAAACATCTCAGATCACAACACTATAAAACTAGAAATCAAGAGGAAGACCAGGGTGGTGGTGGTGGGGGAGTCAAATACGTGGAAATTGAATATCACTCTGCTTTAAAACTTCCAGGAGAAGGAATTTGAAAGGAAATAAAACCAATTCCTTGAATTAAATGAGAATGAAAACACAATATACTCAAACCTTTGGAATGAAGCAAAAAGGGCAATTTGCAGCAATAAGCACACATATTAAAAAAGAAAAACCAAAATCAGCACCTTAACTGCATTTTCAGCACTTAATTAAAAAGCAGCAAAATAAGCCTACTGTCAAAAGAAGAAAAGATAAAATAAAATTAAGAAGCACAAACAAATGGAATCAATAACAGAAGAAAAGTGGAAAGAATCAGCAAGACAAGAATTGGTTCTTTGAAAGGACTGAAAAAAAATTGGAAAAAACCTGGCAAATCTTACACAAGAAAAGGAGAAAAATGCAACTAACATGAATAAGAAATGATGGGCTATGTCACAACTGAACTAAGTAAGACGAAAATAATAATAGCAGAATACTGTGAAGGTCTGTAGTACACGAGACTCAAGAACCTAGAAGAAATGGGCAAATTTCTAGGAATGCACTATTTACCTAATTTTTGAAACTGAATATAATATATTAAAAACTTGTAACAAAAGAAGAAATTGATAAGAGCCTTATGGACTTCGAACCAAAAGTGTCCAGGACCACCCAACTTCACTCGTGAAGTAGACCAAACATTCAGAGTAGACCTCATAGTAATTCTATTAAAGCTATTCCAGAGCATAGAAAAAGATGGAAAACCTCAATTCATTTTATAAGGCAAGTATAACCCCGATACCAAAACAAAGCAGAGATATCACTAAGAAAGAGATTTATAGAGCAATCTCCCTCATGAATATAAATGCAAATCACCAATAAAATTCTAGCCAATAGAATTCAGCTGTATATCAAAAACAAAAGAAGACAAAACCAAAAAACAACTTCATGACCTAGTGTCATTCATACCAGCTATCTAAGGACATATCAAAATTAAAAACTAATAATGCAATCTATCACATAAATAAAACAAACAAAAAGCTACATTGTCATATCAGTTGACACTGAAAGACATTTGACAAAATTCAACGTTGATAAAAACACTCAGAAAATAGAAATAGAAGAACAACTCATCAGCATAATAAATGACATATATACCAATCCCACAGTCAACATTACTCTGAATGGAGAGAAATTGAAAGCATTCCCCTTGCTAATGGGAAGCAGAATGACCTCTATTATCACTTGTACTCAATTTTGTACTGAAAATCTTAGACAAAGCTGTGAGGCAAGAATGGGATATTAAAGACATCCACATTGACAAATAAGAAGAAAAACTCTCTATATTTGTAGATGATATGATCCTACACAGAGATGATCCAAGAGGCTCAGCAAAAAGACTATTGCAACTAATTGAAAGATTTAGCAAATTGGCAGAGTACAAAATAAATGCAAAAATCTGTAGGATTCTCTTACAATAGTACAAAAGAGCATTGGGAAGGAAATCATGAAAATAGTACCACTTAACAATAGTCATCCAAAATATAAAACACCTAAGAATAAATCTAAAAAGAAACAAAGTAACTCTATAAAGAAAACTACAAAACACCAATAAAATAAACCCAAAGAGATCTACATAAATAGAAGAAATACAATGATCCTGGATATTAAGAAGTTACATTGTGAAAAGATCAGTATTACCCAAAATAGCAAAGTGTTACCCAAATTGAGAAGAGCTGCAAACATTAAATAATAATTGGAACTTGGAATGTATGAAATATGAATCTAGGAAAATTGGAAGTCATTGAAAGTTAAATGGAATGTATAAAGAGATATTCTAGGTAATAGTGTCCTGAAATGAACTGGTATTGGCAAGATTAAATTAGAAAATCATTTGTTTTACTGTACTGGGGATGATGAATGGCATTGCATTTATCATCCAAACTGACATTTCAAGATCTCTCTTGAAGTACAATAGATTCTGTGAGAGAATAATGTTTATCCATATGCAAGTACATTCAATCAATAGAACAATTATTCCAATTCATGAAGCTGCCACTAAATCTAGTGATGAAGATACTGAAGAGTTTTACCAATATCTTCAGGTTGAAATTGATCAAACATGCAATCAAGATGCATTGATAATGGTTGATGATGGGAATCCCAAAATTGTAAACAAAGAGGAAGGGACAGGATTTGAAAAAAAAAAAAAAAATGGCCCTGGTAATAGAAATGAAGCTGGAGATCCCATAATATAAATTTCAAAGACCAAAGATTTGTTTATCACAAATATCTTTTTCAACAACACAAACCATGACTATACACATGGACTTCTCCAGATGGAATGCACAGAGACAAAATAAATTATGCCTGTGCGAAGACAAAGTGGAGAAGCTCAATATCAGTAATTAATACCTGACAAAGGACCAAAATTGAAAAATCATCAGTTCTTTCTATATAAACTCAGGTTGAAGTCGAAGAAAATGAAAACAAGTCCACAAGAACCAAAATACAACCTCGAGTCTATCCCACTTGAAATTCAAAAATATCTCCAGAACAAATTTGATACATGGAACACTGTTGACAGAAGACCGGATGAGATGTGGGAAGACATCAAAGATCCAATATATGAAGAAAGAACAGGGTTATTAAAAAGACAGGAAAGAAAGAATGAAAAGGTCAAAATTGTCAGAAGAGAGTGAAACGTGGTCTTAATGGTAGAGTAGCTAAGACAAATGCATTGAACAGAAACTTCCAAGGGTAGCTCAAGAAGACAAAGAAAAATTAGTAATTAAAAGTGCAAAAACCTAGGGTTAGAGAACCAAAAAGGAAGAACATTCTCAGATATCTTAAATTAAAAGAAATAAAGAAAAAATTCAAGCCTTAATATTGAATATAATGAAAGTCTAAGGGCAAAATACTGAAAGATGCAGAAACCATCAAAATGAGATGAAAAGAATACACAACAGCACTGTACCAAAGAGAACTAGTCGACCTTCAGCCATTTCAAGGTGGAGCACATGAGCAAGAACAAGTGGCACTGAAGGAAGAAGCCCTAGCTCTACAGAAAGGATTAGCCAAAACCAAAGATCCAAGAATGAATGGGATACCATGTGAAATGTTTTCAAAAAATGATGAAGCACTGAAATAACTCGTCGATGCCAAGGAATTTGGAAGACAGCTACTTGACCAACTGATTTGAAGAGATCCATATTTGTAGCCATTCCAAAGAAAGGTGACCCAACAGAATGTACAAATTAGAGAACAATATTACTGATAGCACACACCAGTAAATTTGGAGTGGAGATTATCCAACAAGTATTGCAACAGTACATTCGCAGGGATGAAACCAGAGTTTCAGGCTGGATTTGGAAGAGGACTCAAAGCAAGGGATATCACTGCTGATGTCAGATGGATATTGGTGAAAAGCTGCAAATACCAGTGTTTCAGGGACTCTGCTGACACATTTGACTGTAGGGATCATAACAAACTATGGATAGCGTTGAGAAGAATGGAAGTACCAGAACATTTAATTGTGCTCATAGGGAACCTATGCATGGTTTAAGAGGCAGTTCTGGGAACCGAACAAGGGGAATTTACATGGTTTAAATTTAGAAAAGGTATCCATCAAGGTCTTATCCTCTTATCATACGTGATAAATCAGAGAAGTAGGATTATATGAAGACAAATTCAGTATCAGGATCGGAGGAAAGCTTATTAACAACCTGTGATCTGCAGGTACACAGCCTTGCTGAAAGTAGGCAGGACGTGAAGCACTTGCTGGTGAGGATCGGATTGTAGCCTTCATTTTGGATGACAACTCAATGTAAAGAAATCCGAAGTCCTCACAACTGGACCAGTAGGTAAGTAATATCAAGATAAATGGAGAAAAGATAGCAGTTGCTACTGATTTCATCTTGCTTGGATCCACAATCATTGGTCTGGGGACAGCAGTCAAGAGATCAAAGGATCCATTGCATTGGGTCAATCTGCAGCACAAGATCTCTTTCAAGGGTAGCAAAGAAGGGATGTCACTCTGAGGACTAAAGTGAGCCTGACCCAAGATATTGTGTGTTCAGTCACCTTGTATGCATATGCAAAGTCGGACATTGCCTGAGGAAGACCAAAGAAGGATTGATGCATTTGATTTGTGAAGTTGGTGGAGTATTGAAAGTATTTTATCACGGACTGCTCAAAGAACAAATAGATCTATTTCAGAAGTACCATCAGTATGCCCCTACGAGAAAGGGTAGCAAGAGTTTGTGTCAATTAATTTGGATATGATATCAGGAGAGACCAATCCCTGGAGAAAGATATCATGCTTGGTAAAGAGAAGGGGTAGCCCAAACGAGGAAGACCCTCAATGACATGGATTGGCTCAGTGGCTGCAACAATGGACTCAAACATAAGAACAATTATGAGGATGGGGCAGGACCAGGCAGTGTTTCATTGTGTTTTTATGGGTTCACTGTGAATTGCAACTGAAATGGCGACACCTAACAAGAAGAACAACCCAAATATATGTATAGTCACGATGCACTCTTGATCCAGATTTCATCACTCAAACAGTTGAACCAGATAATCAAAACTTTGTAACCAAAGAACAGTGACTCAAGATAAGCTTGGCATTACTCTAGAAAAAACCCAAAACAAAGTAGGAAGTCTAACTTCCTGACCTCAAAATCTACTATGTTGCTATGGTACTCAACACAGTCTAGTACTGGTACTATGATGGAGATGATGCACAATGGAAGATTGAGAAATTAGAAGCAAATACTGCCACCTATAGTCAATTGATCGGTGACAAAGAATTGATCACATTTAAGTGAGGCAGTGTCTCTTTAACAAAAGGTGTTACCAAAATGGGATATCTATTTGTAGAACAATGAAGCAAGACCCCTATCCCATACACTGTAAATAAAATGAACTCAAGAAGGGTCAAAGACCTAAATGTAAAACCATGGAACAACAAAGATCATCAATGGAAAACTATAGAGATAACTGAGGTGTCGCACTGTAAACCACAATGAATAACACATGAACAGACGTACACAATGTCCTGTAAACCACAATGAATAACACAGATGTACACAATGTCCTGTAAACCACAATGAATAACACATGAGCAGACGTACACAAAGCTGGAGACTGAGACCTTCTACAAATCAGACACTTACATGCGTCAGAACATGTCACCAAAAGAGTTGAGAGATAATTCACAGACGGGTGACAATTTGACAATAACAAATTAAACAAGGGACTAATCTCTAAAATTTACAACAAAGTTCAACACCTCAACAAGAAAAACAATCCAATGAAAAAATGGACAGATGACATTAATAGACACTTAAACAAAGGAGATAGTTGAACATACCAATGGAAAAATACTAGTGATTATTTACACCAAAGATGTAAATCAAAACGACTATGGGACATCACCTTATTAGTAGTAAATAAAATCAAAACCAATAAATTCTGGTGAAGTGACCGCAACCTTCATACATTGCTGATGGGAATGTGAAATGTTGAAACCACTGAGGAACTTGGGGTGGGGGGTGGGGTGATTCCTCAACAAGTTGGAAATAGAAATTCCATTTTACACAGCAATCACTCCACTTGGGATACACCCTAGAGAACAAACAACAGGACACAAATAAACATATATATGTACACTCATCACCATCCTATTCACTAACAATGGAAAACGAAGTGAATTAAAACATAACGACGACTCAATAAAACACCTCATAACACGAACAAACCCGAAGGGCATTATGTTGAGTGCATTTGTTGCTCTTAGGTCCAATGGAGTCAGTTCCAATTCATAATGACAACAGAAGGGAAAAAATCCCAGCCATGCTCTATCCTCACAATTATTGTTATTTTTGAGGCCATTTTTGGAGCCACTACTTCAATCAATATTTGGTAAAATAGACACTATGATAAAATATCTAAATTCTCACCATCCTTGCTTCTAAGGAGCATTCAGGCTGTACATCGCCCAAGACATATTTGTTTGTTTTTCTGAAAGTTTCCAGTACAACCAAAATTCTTCACTGCAATTCCAGTGCTTCCATTCTTCTTTGTTCTTTCTGATTTGTTGTCCAGTTTTCACCTGCATAGGAAGCCACTGGGAAGAAAACCTATGCTATGGATCAGGCCCACTTTTGTTCTCAGAGTGACATCGTTCACAATGTCAAGAGGCCTCGGACAAGAGATTTGCCCAGTGCAATCAATTGTTTCGATACTTGATTGCTGTTTCCATGAGAGCTGTTTGTGGATGCAAGTATAATGAACTCCTTGATAGATTTAATCTTTTCTCTGTTTGTAATGTTGTCAATTAGTCCAGTTCCAGTTGTGAGAATTTTTGTTTTCTTCATGGTGAATTACAATTCATTCAGAAGACTGCAGTCTGATTTTCCTCAGCACTTCCTTACAGTCCGCATCCCTTCCATAAGGCAAGGTTGTGCCTTCTGCATAACACAGCTTTTTAATACGCTTTCCTCCAAGCCTGATGCCATGTTATTATTCATATATTCCAACTTCTCCGATAAGTAGCCAATCATACAGATTGAAAAAATGCAGTGAAGGCATACAACACTGATGCATGCCTTCTCTGATTTTAAACCATGCAATAGTTCCTTGTTCCGGTCTAAAGACTGTCTCTTGCTCTATGTTCAACTTCTCACGAGCACAATTAAGTGTTCTGGAATTCCTATTCTTTGTAATATTATCTATAGTTTGTTTTGATCCACACCTCTGATTTCAGCAGTGATGAACCTCATATACTACATCCTCTTTGAAACTGGTTTGAAGTTTTAACAGATCCTCGTTGATGTACTGTTACAGTCATGTTTGAATTATCTTTGTCAAAAATTTACTCACATATTA
>NW_022111373.1:120767918-120768923 GCF_000313985.2 Echinops telfairi
TTTTGCGTGTGGGAGCAAAGTTATTGTTATTCCCTGCTCCCCTCAGAGAGTGTGGTGGGTCTAGTTTGAGATCCATGGCATGAGCTACGCTGGGACAGCGTGTACAGACTGGAGGCATGCAGTTTGTGACATGATCTCTTGACCTGCTAACTCTTTCTGTGTGTCTTTGTAAAGCAGGGCAGTGGCACTGCATAAGATTTTCCAGGCTGTAACTTTTCAGAAGCAGATGACCAGGTCTGATCTTCTTCTTCCCCACCCCTCTTCTCCACCCGCCCCCCTTCCCCGATACACTTCTTTCTGGGTGAGTGTGAACCACCAGTATTTTGGGAGGAGCCAAGTACTTAGCTGTTTGTACCACCTATCCATACATGGCCATTACCAGGAACAGAGTAACAGTTCATTTTTAGTAATGTCTCTGCTACCTCTTTTGACCTTCCACCTACTCCCCATCACTGTTTTAGGTTACGTGTCTGGCCCCTGCCAGCCTTGAAGTTTACACTCTCTGGATCACTATCTAAGTCTAGAGTGAGTCAAAGGAACCAAGAGCTGGTGCCTGGGTCACATCATTTTGCAATTTAGAATTGATTTTCCAGATTGGTGCCTTGGCCAGATGCCACAAAGTAATGACTCTGCAAAACTCGTCTCCAACTTTGCTGTAGGAACATTTTGCTCATTATTTTGGACATTTTATAAATAGTAGTTAAGAGGCTGGACTCTGGAGCCAGACTGCCTGGAATCCATTCCAACTTCTCCATCTCTTAACCAAATTACCTTTGACATGGTGTTTAGTCTCACTATGATTCAATATCCTTTTCTGTATAACACAGAGAGCAATACCACGTGGTTAGGATTTTTGTTAACATTTAATGAGTTAAATATGTAGTGCTAAAAAAAATAAGAAAAAAATATATAGTGCTTAGGGTAGGGTCTATCATAGACAAAGGCTTGATACATGATGTTAATTCTTTTCTTATTGCCTCCTATATCAGAATTAGGAATAATCAT
>NW_022111373.1:120769416-120784617 GCF_000313985.2 Echinops telfairi
AATTTGCTTTTCTACTGACATTGTGAGCTTCCATCTATTTTCAGCTCTGTCTTTTAGCTTTAGGGATAACCTGATCCAGTCCTCTTCGACAGCAGCACTCCAGCAAGTTCCTGTGGTCGTTTCATTTCTCAGATGTTTTCAAACCTATTGCCTTGCTGCAAATCGATTTTTAGCTCGTCTTTATAGTTACCATCTAAGTGCCTTGTGTCCATTCTGCTTCTTTTCAGGCCACCAAAGGCAATTGTTTATATATTTAAAATATGCTATGTGAGGCAATACTAATAGCAATGATGCTACATGCTTGTGTAAAATAGATTGTTTCACTGAAATAAGCCCTAGTCAGACACGGTCAGCTTCTGAATGTTTACAACACAAGAGATTGGATAGAGTGCTTGAAGAACTTTACTACAACCATATAATGTTTGCATGTGGCATGTTCTGAGCATCCGTTCTGAGACTACTGGAATGACAGGGGATTCGTACTTTGTTGGGAAATGAGTAAGACACATTTTAGTATTTTATCAACCATTTTGAACCAGAGTAAAATAAAGCACCCTGTTGAGCTTTAATAAGGGGAGTTGGTTTCCAAAGTATAAGGAGGGCTGGGGAAGCAAGAGAGATAAAGCGGCTCTAAGCAACTTTGGACATGGAATAAGCAACACCGAGGAAGAACCAATGCCTTTGAATTGTGGGGCTGGGGAAGAACTTTGAAAGTCATATAGACTGCTAAAAGGACAAACTGATCTGTCTTGGATGAAGTGTGGCCTGGGTGCTCCTTAGAGGCAAGGATGGCAAGATACTGTCTCACATACTCAGACATGTGCTCAGAGAGACCAGTCCCCGTAGAAAGACCTCATGCTGGGTAGATGGACAGTGAATAAGAGGAAGCCCTTCACGGAGAGGGCTACAACAATGGGCTCCAGTATAGGGACCATCAAGAGGATGGTGCAAGACCAGGTAGTGTTTCGTTCTGTTGTACATAAGGTTGTTGTGGGTTGGAATCACACGATGACACCTAACAACAGAAAGAGCTCACAGCGGACCATCACCCTGCTGTGATGCCTGAGGTGCTGCCGCAATGCTGGAAGCTATGTGACTGGCATTTCAAACACCAGTAGGGTCATTTACAGTAAATATGTTTCAAGGAAACTCCAGACTAAGTCAGACTAGGAAGAAAGGCCGGACAATCTGCTTCAGAAACTTGTTGTTAGGTGCTGTCAAGGTGGTTCTAAATCAGAGCAACACTGTGTACAACAGGACAAACCACCGCCCCATCGTGTGCCATTCTCACAAGTGTTTCATATGTGAGCCCATTGATTCAGCCACTGTGTCAGTTCATCTTGTCGAAGATCTTCCTCTGCTTTGCTGTTGCTCGGCTTTACCAAACACGATGTCCTTCTCCAGGCACTAGACTCCACCCACTACATAGCCACAGCACACGAGATGAAGTCCTTACCTCTAAGGAGCATTCTGGCTGTACTCTTCCAAGACAGGTTGGTTTGCTCTTTTGGCAATCCATGGTACTTTCAAGAGTCTCTGCCAGCACAGTCATTCAAACGCCAATGGGAACGATGGAACAGAACAGAATAGTGTCTGACAGGACTCGAACACATCAATCATGGGGCACAGAACTGAGCGACATCTCATTACGTTGAAAAGAAGGTGGCCTTGAATCCAAGCTGACTCCATGGCAGATAACAATCACAAGACCATGTGAATCTTCTCACCACTGACAATGCTGGAGCTGCCGTTCAAAGGAATATTCAGTGGATCGACAGTCCCATGGATGCTGTTATCCTTCTTCCTTCCCCCAAATCATGCAAGAAAACAAACCCAGTCAGAAATCCTGTGGAACACAGCTGGCTGTTTTCACCCCAAAATCAAGGTAGACTCAATCTAGGATTGAATGTCAAAGAACCTCCTTTCTGACCTTTAACTTCATCCCCAGCCTTTCTGTTACATCTAGCTCTGTGTCCTGGATGGCCCTTTTCTGGTAAACCTTGGATTGCTGACTATGGTTCAAACCTACCGACCACTCTGAGGGTGAAAGGTGAGGCTGACTGCTCCTGTGATTTACAAAAGCCTGGAAACCCTATATTGGTATATGTGTAGATGGCAGTGGATTTTCTATCTACAACATATATAAAATTATATAAATTATATAAAATAATTATATAAAACAACACTAGCAAGAAATATTTTAGGTGATTTTATTGCCAGTAATGTTGTTTTCACTAATCTTTAACTTGTAAATATTTTGATGCGAGACAATGTTCCATGTATCTCTCTATTTTATTTTATTATTATTGTATTATATCGACTTAAATTACATGTTTTCTTGTAAGGGAAAATATCATTTTAATCTTCTACCCAAATACTTTCTCAGCTTCGTGTATTTGGGTTTGCTTTTGGGTTGTGATTTTCAGACATGTATATTTGGTTTTCAACTGTCCTATGTCAACATATGTCTGTTAAGTCTTTGACTCCTACATGAAAATAAACAAAAAAGAGAACAACAACAACAATAAAACGATGGAAAATCAGCTTTCCTTGTAACAACTAAAACATCCAGAAGAATTTGGAATTCCTAAAATGCAGCATACAGTGCATCCACAAAAGACGAAGGTCTTCAAGGAGCAGAGTCTGAATGGTTCTGAACTTCAGGCATGTAACTGGCTGTGGGGAAAGAACCGCGTCTGAGTGGGAGGATTCACCACTCTCTCCAGCCCTTTGTCCCCACAAGGGTTTCTTGTCACCTTGGCAGTGGCTGACAGGACTCAGTTGAGCCCTGACATGTATTGTGACTCCTGTAAGTGTTCCTGACATAACTGACACAGTCCTGGAGGCTTTTGACAAGTTTGTCAACCTAATGAATGGGCAGCGAAGCCTTGAAACTACAGCAAAGGTCATGTACGTTGTTCAACGGAGGGTGCCGAATCCAGGTAACCAAATAATGGGCTCAGAATGATTCTGCTTGCCTTAGAAAAATGTTGTTGATGGCATTTCAGCAGCCCCCCCCCCAAATTATCTCTGAAAGAAATAGTCATTTTTGGCAGCATGATGTAGTCCTTGCCTATTGAAGGGAATGCACTTTTTAAAAAAGTTACTTGCATCATTTATTGTCTCATTGGTTTATCGTTTTCTTTGGTGCATTTTATAGCTGGAATGCTCAGCACTTCAGGCCTCTGAGACTTTTTGGCATTATCTGAAGGGCGTAGGTTACCGTGGAGCATGTCTCCAAGTAATTGGAACACTGACTGCTAAGGAACTTGGCTGAAGTAAGGACGAAACAGATTAATTGCAATGGCTTGTGCCTTTGTGTCTCAGGTGCAATGTTGTATAAGGAAATCATCAGGGCCTCTGACACCACAGGGTCAGTCTTTTCGAGCAGACTAATAATTAACAACAGAGGGACTGCAGCCATTTTGAAAGTTGGGAACAACAAATGATAACTGCTTACATCTGTAAATTATTAAATGAATTAAAACGACATGCTACCTTTTCTATTGTGAGTCAAGGGTATTTTTGTTGTTGTGGACATTGTGAACTTGAGTATCTATGTTGGAGTAGGATTATAATTTTTAAACCCATTTTTTTTCTTGGGCCTCAAGTCTTAGGCACTAAGTTAAACCTGATGATGCTCTAACTCTATAGTCTGGATTAGAACCCGTGCAAACACAAGGGTGTCTGTGTTCATAGCCTGAAGCCTATGAAGTAACTGAATCTTTTATTCTCCTGATGTAGTTGTTACATAATTTCATGTCAACTTGAAGATATATAAAAGTGTCGGGGTGGAGTCTAGCCTGTCAGTCAGGTCACAGCCTGATGGTGACTCCTTATGGACATGGCCCTTCTCTCTCTCTGCCTTCACATTCCTGTTGGCTGACCCTGGTTGCTTCCAGAGCCACTGCCATTGGATACATACGATTTTGAATCTATCGACCTGTGGTCTTCCTGCATTCTGTATCATTTCATGTGGCTTTGAGTCTGAAGAGGGACTTAAGGACTAGTATTGGATTTATGAACTGGAGTTGGACTGGGTTGGGATGTTTATATATATCACTACTTTTTGATATAAAGCTCTTTCTTACATATATATATATATATATATATATATATATATATATAGTCACTGGATTTGTTTCTCTAGTCAACTCGGCACAACACACCTGGCCTACAAAGGCAGAGAGCAGTAGTGATCTACTAATCATGACTCTAATTAGAGATATGCATCTCCCTTATTCCTATTTTCATTAGGTATTAAAGGCCAGAAACTTCATTAAAGGAGTCAAGTCCAATGATTCTCATTTTTTCCCCCTGAAAGTGGAGTAGGTTGCCTTGATGGTGCAATGGCTATATGCTTAGCTATTAACCCTAAGCTTCCTGGTTTGGACTCACTGGCCACTCTGTAGAAGAAAAATGTAATGATCTGCTTCCCTCAAGGTTGTTGTTATTGTTAGGTGCCAACTCAGTGTGTACAACAGAATAAAACACTGCCTGACCCTGTGCCAGCCTCATAACCATTACACTATCTGAGCCCATTTTTCAGCCATTATGCCAATCCGGGTCTCTGAGGGGGGCTCCCTTTTTTTGCTGACCTCCCACATTACCAAAAAGGATGTCCTTTTCCAGGGCTGGTCTCTCCTGACAGCATGGCCAAACGACATAAGACAAGTCTGGCCATCTTTGTCGCTGAGGAGTATTCTGGCCCTATTTCATTAAAGACAGACTTGCTCATTTTATGGCAGTTCATGGGATATTCAATATTATTTATGAATACCATAATATAACTGCATCAGTTCTTCTCTGGTCTTCTTTATTCATTACCCAGTTTTCCCATTGGTGAAGCGATTCAATATATCTTCGCTCAGATCAGGTGCACAATAGTTCTCAAAATGATAATCTTTGCATTTTTTCTTATGTGGCATATTTGCCCAATGCAATTTGTTATTTGGTTTCTTAACTGATGCAACATGGGAGTTGATTATAGAATCAGGGAAATGAAATCCTGGACAACTTCAATCTTTTTCATTAATCATGATGGTATCTATTGGTCCAGTTATGAGGCTTTTAGCTTTCTTTTTTTCCCCCACTCATTTTATTAGGAACTAATCCAGACATCATACCATTTCAATCATACAGAGCAGTGTCATAAAATTGTTAGCAAAAGCAGTTTCAAAACATTTTCTTCTTTCTTGAATTCCTTGATATCAGCTCCTCTCTTACTCCCCACCTTTCTCACCCAACACCTCCAACCCAGGAACACTCATTAAAGCTTTGTCTCTGTAGATTCTTCTAGTCTAGGCTTCATGTATCAGAAATGAAAGATAAACACAGTCAAGAAGGCTACCAACAATGACAAAATACAACAGAAATAAATGCCAACTCCCCCCCAAAACACAAAAAGCCTTCCCAGAAAATATAAAAAACAAAAACAGATCAAGTTCAAAATGTGTTAGTATGTAGATCAAGTGACAAGGTTTTAACCATTCAAGTCAGATTTATCATTTTGATTTACTTTAATCATCTCTCAAATACACCCTGTCTGATAACTAGGTTGTTTGGATCCCTCAATTACAGTCAGAGGGAAATCATCAGAGGTTTATTCCCTGTGTAGATTCTGCAAATGTATTTTGGGTTCCACTGTCATCCATTGCCTTCTGCACACCAGAACCTCACAATTTAATCTCTGATACTATTCCCTCCATCAGATTTGGATGAAATAACTTACAATCCTTGGATCATGTATGTTGGGGGGCTTCTGGATTTTGGTTTCTTTGCATTGAGTTGCAATCCATACTAAAACCTGTAGTCATTATCTTCAGCAGCAAGTGCTTCATGTCCTTCTTGATTTCAGTAAGCTAGGTGGTGTCATCTGCATATTGCAGAGTGTTAATAAGCTTTCCTCCAATCCTGGTACCTCAATCTTCTTCATATTATAATTAGCTTTCTTATTTCTGTGAGGGCAGATTTCAGTGTCAGGGTTGATTTACATCACATAGCAGTCCCAGTAGTCTTTGTAGGTTCTTGGGCTCCCTTCACTCACTTGCTCCTCACCTATAAAGTTACATCCTCTGAGCACTTCCTGAGTGGGACTATGAGTCTGACCTGATAAATCCACTCTGACTCGAAAATCTCTCTAAACCTTTGAATACTTTCTTCTATAGCCTAACAAGGCAGGTGTAGAGATCCAATATGATAGATTGTAGCCTATTGTCCAATACATGCTTCAGTGAACCAACCAATTTGACAGTTTGATCTTTTCCTAATGTCTCAACCTAAAATACTGAGTAATAAAAGTGTGCTTAGTGAGTTCATATCAGCAAACTCAGACTGATTCAATTTTATGTTCCTTGAACCATTACACCACACCTTCAGTAGCCATTCCTACATATACTCTCCAGGTTTCTGTCTGTACATATTAAAAATATCGAGTAATTCTTCAGGAATATAGCTTACTGCTTCATGGGTCACAAGTATACATCATGTTTAGGGGTTCACTGAGACTTAAGTCTAACTATGGGTCTGTTATTGTTGCTGTTGAGTGCTGTGGGGTTGGTTCTGACTCATAGTGACCTTATGTACAACAGAATGAAACACTGCCCAATCCTGTGCCATCCGCACAATTGTTACCACACTTGAGCCAGTTGGTGCAATCAAGGTGTCAATCCATCTCCTTGAGGGGCCTTTCCTTCCTTTGCTGTCTGTCTACTTTACCAAACATGATGTCTTTCTCCAAGGACTGGCCTCTATTGACAGTATGTCTCACATAAGGTCTCACCATCCTTGCCTCTAAGGAACAATCTGGTCATACTTCTTCTAGGACAGATGGGTTTGTCGTTTTGGTAGTCCATGGTACTTTCAATATTCTTCTCCAGCCCCACAATTCAAGTGCATCCATTCTTCAGTCTTCTTTTTTCAATGTCCAACTTTCACATGCACATGACGGATGTATGTGTCTGATGCTTCCATGAGCATTGATTATGGATCCAAGTCAGACAAAATCCTTGACAACTTCAATCTTTTCTCCATTTATCATGATGTTATCTATTGGCCCAGTTGTGAGGATTTTGGTCTTCCTTACACTGAGTTGTAATCCATAATAAGGGCTGCAATCTTTGATCTTTATCAGCAAGTGCTTAAATTTCTGCTTACATTCAGAAAGCAAGGTTGTGTCATCTGCATATCACAGGTTGTGAATAAGCCTTCCTCAAATCATGGTGGTACATTCTTCTTCATATAAGCCAGCTTATTTGATTATTTGTTCAGCACACAAATTGAATAAGTACAGTGAGTGTATACAACCCTGATGCATATCATTCTTCATTTAACCATGCAGTATACTCTTGTTCAGTTCCCACAACTAACTTTTGATCCATGTACAAGTTCCACAGAAGCATGATGAAGTGTTCTGGAATTCCCATTCTACTCAAGGTTATCCATAGGTTGTCCTGATCCATACCATTGAATGCCTTGGCATAATCAATAAAACACAAACAAACCTCTTTCTGATATTGTCTACTTTGAACAAAGATCCATCTGATATCAGGAATGATATCCCTGTTCTACGTCCTCTTCTGAATCCAGCCAGAACCTCTGGAAGCTCCCAGTCACTGTACTGTGGCCAACATTGTTAAATGATCTTCAGAAAAATGTTGCTTGCTTGTGATAGCAATGATGTTGTTCTATAAAGTAAGCATTCTGTTGGATCACCTTTCAATCAGTTGGTCAAGTAACTGTCTTCCAAATTTCCTGGCATAGACGAATGAATGCTGCCTGCACCTTTTCCGCATTTCAATGGATACCTATCAGTTCATGTAGGCTTGTTTTTGCTAATTCTTTCAGTGCAGCTTGAACTTCCTGCAGCATCATTGGTTCTTGCTTATATGCTACCTCCTGAAATGGTGAAATATTGAATCATTCTTTTTGCCATGGTGACTTGGTGTATTCCTTCCATCTAAGATCTCTTCTTAAAATATTAATTTGGAATTAATGCATATATCATATCATCTTATAGTTCAATCACATCCAGCAGAATTGCACATTTGATACCACAACCAGTTTCCAAACATTGCTTTTTTATATGTTCTCCTTGACACTGTCTTCCCTTTACTCTGCTCCACCCCAACCCCTCCCAAGCACTGTATCAACGTCCCTCTGAATCCCTCATTCTACTTGCTGTCTCTATGGGTTCATCAATCCTGGGTTTCATATGCCAAAAAATGAAAAAAACATATAACAAAACTTCAACAGGGTGACCTCCAATGACCTAACACCTCTGAGATACACCCTAATGTGTACGAACAACAACCAAATGGAACAATATAAACCAAAAATACAGAAAAATTTGGAAACAAGATCAGCTCCACCATGCATCATAGGGGTTGGGGGTGGGGGGTGAGGTCTGCTGACAACGTTTTAACTATTCAAGTCAAATTTATGTCTTTGATCTTCTATGCTCAACTCTCTAATGCACTCTGTTTAGTAACCACTTTCCTCCTACTCTGAAATTGTGGATAGAGCGAGTTCGCTTGAGGCTTATTTCCTATGTAGTTCCACAAATGGATCTTGGGCTTTGACTGTCATCCACAGTCAAATTCTCAGATTCTCACACTTTAGGTTCTGATACTAATCCCTTCTTCAACTTCAGATTATATTCTTCACAATCCTTTGGTGACTGATGATGGTGTGCTCCCTCCATGTGGACTGTAGTTGACATCTCACTTAGATGGCTGCTTGCTTGGAGACAAGTCTTTAAGACCTCAGACACTATTTTATCTGATAGCTGGACACCATCTAATTTCTTCACTGCATTTTATTATAGCACCCACCTCCCCGCTCTGTGTTCCCTTCCTGAGAGTGATAATTGAGCAGGACAATGATGTAAGAATGAATTGTTCTTAAGTTGGAGCTAGAATTTAGTTTAAGCCTCAAATCCATTCCTGGATCTATGTTTTGTTTGTTTGCACTTTTTATTTATTATTACTTGGGAATGAACACAAATGTCATGCATTGTATCTCTCACTCATGTGAAGCAGAATTTTACCATAGCTTCCATAATCAGTTTCCAAACATACTATTTCTTCCTGGGTTCCTTGACATCATTTCTCTTGTACCCCACTCCTGTACCATCACCCACCCCATTAAAATCCTTGTTCTACTTCTTATCCCTATACTTTCATCAATCCTGAGCCTTTGCCTGAATCATTGAATATTTTGCCCATAGAGTCTTTCAAGATTGCAACTTGAGGCTTTACCAGTAATTTTTTTGCTTGGATTCTTTCCGTTTCAAATATGCTGAGCGTGTTCTTCCATTTTGATTTTCTACTTCTAGAAAATCACTGTACATTTTATAATAATAATCCACAGATCATGCAATTCAATCATTCAATCACATCAAGAATTGTATAATTATGACCACATTGAATTTTTGAACATTTTCTCCCCACCCTGCCCATAATTAAATCACATTTAAAATGAGTGGTGTAATCACATTCAGTTCTAGTGCTCCTTCCTCCTCCTGCCTTCATTGTTTACTCCCCTCACCCTTCCCCTGTCCCCCTCAACCCCTACACCCCTACAAACCCTGGTATTAGTTATTATCTCTATGCATTTTCTCCTTCTGTGCTTCTCAAAATGGCAAACCCAACAGAGACAATAATAAACAAAAACAAATTCAGTGGCAAAGATAAAACAACAGTAATATAAAGAACACAAATAACTAACAAGAGAATATACCACCATCAATAATTAAAAAACCAGGAAAGAAATTGCTGTCATGGAACAAACAAGAGTTTCTTGCATCTAGAACAAATTCAGGTTGGGTCTAGAGGGAGGTCAATTGACCAAGTATAACTTTTGATCCATCATGGTCAGGATTTACAATGATGTGTGTTTGATATTAAGGCTGTTCCAGATGGGTTTGGGGCTCCCATTGTCTTTCACGGCCTTCGACAAATTGGGTGTTCATAATTTTAGTCCTGATAATTTTCCCTTCATCACATTTGAATTCTGTTGTCATATTTGGATCACGCAAGCTGGTGTGCTTCTTCCACATGGACTTAGCTGACTCCTTGCTTAGATGGCTGCTTGTTTCAATACAGCCTTTAGGACCCCAGACACTATTCCAGTTGTAATTATCAGTGTATCTTGATTGCTTTGCTGAATTTCAGAATGAAGCTTTTGATAGAATTCTTCAATTTCTACATCACAAATGTCAAGAAAATCTCAAGAACAGATTTGATGCATTGCACACTAATGACAGAAGAAGCGATGAGCTGTGGGAGGACATCAAGACCATCATTCATGGAGAAAGCAAGCGGTCTTTAAAAAGACAGGAAAGAAAAGATCAAAGTGGATGTCAGTAGATACCTTGAAACTTCCTTTTGATTGTAGAGTAACTAAAGCAAGTGGAAGAAGGATGACGTCAAGGAGCTCAATAAAAATTTCATAGAGCAATTAGAGAAGACAAAACCAAATACAATGAAATGTGTATGGACCTAGAACTAGAATTTGGTAAGGTCAACGACTTCTTTGTTGCAAATACCTTTTCCTGAACAATATAAACACATGGAATGTTGGTCAGATGGAATATACAGAAATTAAATTGACTACATCTGTTGAAAGAGATGATGGAGAAGTTCATTATTAATAGCTGAAACAAAGCCAGGGGCTTTGTGAACCAGACCATCAATTGCTCCTAGATTGGTTCACAAAGACATTGAAAATTAAACCAAGTCAAAACCGCTAAGAAGACTCCTGGTGGTATAATGGTTATCCGATTGGCTGTGATCCATAAGAACAGCCGTTTGAAACCACCAGTTGCTCTGTGGGAGAAAGAGCTTTCTACTCTGGTGAACAGTTATAATCTCCCAGACTCCCCCAAATAGTGGCAGTTCTGCCCTCTCCTATAGGGCTGTTATGAGTTAGCATCAACTCAATGGCAACGAGTGTAGCTTCTAAAATATGACCTTGAGTATAACTCATATGAATTTAGAACACTCTTTAAAAACAGATTTGAAACATTGAATTCTAATGGGAGAAGACCTGAAAAGTTTTGGGATGACATAAAAAAAAGAATACATAAAGAAAACAAAGGGTCATTGGGAAGATACACACACACAATACAAAAGAAAGGAAAGAAAGAGAAAAAGGCCAAAGTAGATGATAGAAGAGACTTTGAAATTTACTCTTGTACATAGAGTACCTAAGGCAAATGGACAAATTGCTGAAGTAAAAGATCTGCACAGAAAATTTCAAAGGGCAGCTCAAGAAGACAAAGTATTATAATAAAATGTGCAAAGACCTGGAATTAGAGAGCCCAAATTTATGAACACAATCGGCATATTTCAAGCTGAGAGAAATGAAAAAAATTTAAGCTTTGCGTTTTAATATCTAAGGTTCTGGAAGACCTTTTGGTGTAGTGGTTATGCATTGAACTGTTAACTGCAAGGTCAGCAGTTCAAACCATCATCTGCTCCTGAGGAGAAAGATGAGGCTTTCTATTCTCATAAACAATTACAGTCTCAGAGATCCAGAGGGGCAGTTCCACCCTGCCCTGTAGGGTCACCGTGAGTCAGAATTTACTTGGTGACAGTGAGTTTTTTGTGAACAAAATATTGAATGATGCAGGATGCATCTAAGGGAAATGGGAAAAATATGGAATGACTGTGCAAAAAGCATTGGCCAATGTTCAACCATTTCCAAAGATATTGTACAATCAAGAATCAATGCAATTTAATGAAGACGTCAAAGCTGTGCTGAAGGCATTAGTGAAAATCAAGGCAGCTGGACTAGATGGAACAACAGTAAAATGTTTCATCAAGCTGATATTGCACTAGAAGATTTACTTACTAGCCTATGCCAAAAAATTAGAAAGATCGCGACCTGACCAAGTGATTAGAATAAATGTTTAATTGTACCCCTTTGAAAGAAAGGTGACCCACTAGAATTCCTATTGTTTACCCACAGAGCTAGTGTTGGAACACATTTGGCTGAGGCTTATTGCAGTGGATTTCATTTGCAAAAATATTGGCAATGCTGAAAGAACTGACTGGCTAATTGACTGGAAGAGATTCCAAAGAAAGGTGAAATAATAGAATACTCAAATTATAGAACAATATCATTGAGAACATTTTTCTGAAGATCATCCAGCACAGGTTGCAGCAGTCCATTGGCAGAAATATGCCAGTGGTTCAGGTTAATTTCTGAAGAGGAAGTGGAAGAAAAGATACAATGGCTGATGTTAGATGGCTCTTGCTCACAGTAGAGATTACCAGAAAGATGTTTACTTGTATTTCATTGACTATGCAAACCTTTGGTACCAGGGTTATGTTGCTTCATAGACTGACTTTGAGACCAGTTCCTAACTTTCTCTGTTCTACAGTGGTTTGAGAAGAATCTGGGCCAGCCTGTTTCTGAACATGTGATCAAATTTGCCAGTGAAGCCAATGGAGTCGGGATATTTGTGGTTTTGTGCATTTGTGCTCTTTTCATTTTCTTATTATGTGATAGATTTATTCAAATTTTCTACTTCAGAATGTTTTAGTTTTGAGAGGTATTGGATTTCTGGAAAATTTCCATTTCTTCTAGATTTTCACATCTGGCGGAGTACAGTTCCATTGTCATCCCGTTCTGATCTAGTTGGTTCTCCTTTGACATCACACTCTCATTCTCTGGCTTTGTTAAATGTTCCAGGGGTTTGTCCGTTTTCTTAATTTTTTCAAAGAATTAGCTTTGAGTGTTGATGTTTTTCCTCAGGTTTTCTGATTTCTCTTTTACTTATTTCTTCTTGAATCTCTTTCCTTCTTCCGGTGAATGTAGAAGATTTTTGCTGCTCTTTTTCTACTTTTTGGAGATTTTGATTTAAGATATTGCTTTTGCTTCTGTCTTTTGAACGATGGATGCACTCATTGCTTTCGATTGTCATCTGTGCTATACATTATCCTATGAACATTGCTTTTACTGTATTCCAAATATTTTGGTATATTTTTAAAGTTCTTGTTTAATGGAAGAAATTTGTTTTATATCATTTTTATTCTTCTATTGTCCATTAGTTTTAAAGCATAGTGCTATTGTTTCCATCTAATTGATTTTTTCCCTACTTGTTCTTCCTGTCTTTGATTTCTAATTTTATAACATTTTATCTGAGTAGGTGATCTGTAGTACTTTGATCATTTAAAATTTATTCAGGCTTGTTCTGTGGCCTAACATACATCTGTTCTGGAGAATGTCCCCTGTTCATTTGGAAACAATGCCGGATGTGTTGTTGTGGGATAGCAGGTCTACATGCATCGATGTGGCCCAGTTGGTTAATTATGTTTGTGCTGTCTAGAAATTCTTTACCTTGTTGAAGTTTTGGCAGTTTTTCTGTCCCTCGTGAAGTGGTGCCTTCTTGTTAATTTAGCCTTTTATTTATTATATAATATTCTTCCTTGTGCCTTTTGCTATTTTTCCTTTAAGATCATTTTAACAGGAATTAGTGTTGCCTCTCACGCATTTTAAGTTGTCATTTGTTTGATATATAGTTTTTTCAAATTTTACTTTTTTTAAAATGTGCTCTAGGCATGAAACAGCTCTGGCCACAATCCAGGCATCAAGCTAGGATGAACAAAGGACTTCAAGTTGGCTTTGTCCCTGACTGGTATAAGAGTACCACCACCAATCAGGTGTCTCTTTGCCCATAGCCAGGGGAAAATTTTAACTTTTAGATTACTTTTGTCTTTGTGTCCAAGTCAGGGCTCTTATAGATAGAACATTGAAGAACCATAATTAAAAAAAAAATCTATTCTGCTGTTATTTTACTTGTTTGTTTTTTTTTGGTGTGTGTGTGCACATATGTGTGTGTATGTGTGTTGGTGTGTGGCTGATGATTTCTCTGTTCAATATATTTTTCTGTGCTTTCTTCTTTATTGATTTTTATTATTTCCTTCACTGCTAATTTTGTGTTCGTTGAGAATTTTATGATTTAAAACATTTTGATGAGGAGGATTACTAATTTTGTTTAAGCCTATTCTGTAACTTATTACAATCTCCCCTAGTTTAAAATCCATTCTATCTTTATATCATCTGATTTTCTCTTTATTTTGAAGCTTTGTAACTACATTATTTATTCTCCTTTTACTCTATAGTTAATACTATTTATAAATTGAAATATCTGGTTCACTTTTTTGTAGTCTCATAGGCTTATTTTATTTTTGTTACTTCTACATTTGGGTTGACTTCTTGTGATATTGTCATGTACCTTAAAAAATAAATAACGTGTATTGCCGTTTGCCATTGTGGTTTCTGTGCCTGAAGGAATGCTTTTAGTAAGTCTTGTAAGGTTGGTCTTGTTTTTACACATTCCCACAATTTCTGATTTCCTTGGAATGGCCTAAGTTTGCCATTGTATTTGAGGAAATATTTTGCCAGATATGTAATTTTTAGTTAGAAATAATTTTCTGGGGGTTTTAATATGTGATCTCATTGCCTGCCTACACAGTTTTTATTGAGAAATCAGACCTTAATTTTCCGTATTAGCACTCATTTGTAGATAGCTTTTCTTTATTCTAGAGCTGCTTTCAGGATTTTTTTCTTGTCTTTAGAAAGTTTGATTATAATATACATTGATGATACCATTTGGATTCTTTCCTCCTTGGGATTGAGATTCTTCGATGCATATCTTTTCATCTTTTATGATATTGGGAACGTTTCATTAGTAACTTTTTCAGTGTCTTTATTTCTGTTCAGGAATTCTGATTACATGTACATTATTTCTCTTGATGATGTTCTACATAATTATTATTCATTTTTAATTTGTTCCTTTTATCTAATTGCTCCTCTAAGTTCCCATTATTTGGAGAACTGACTTCAAGCTCATTAATTTTGTTTTTTATTACATCAATTCTACTTCTGTGTTCTTCAAATGCATTATCGAATTTGAAAATTATAGTTGTAATTTTGCGCTTTTCTTTTTTAATGCTTTCTAATGTTCCACTTACCTTGTTATTTATTTATTTATTTTATTTTTTTTAACTTCTTCTAGAATTTTGTGTTTTCTTAGATTTTACCTGAGATTCCCTAAAACATTTTCTTCATCTGTTGTAGGCAAACAGCTAAATATAATTCTTTAGAATTTCTTATCCAGTAGTTCCAATAGAATTTTTTCTCCTGAAAGATTTTCCGACTCTCTAGTTTGGCCACTTTGGCAGCTATTTGCGC
>NW_022111373.1:120784792-120792836 GCF_000313985.2 Echinops telfairi
ATTTGAAGTTGCCTCTTGCTTTAGAGATATTCAATTGTATGTTGGTTTGCTTCATCCTTATTTTATTTTTAAATATACTGTATCTGAACACAGGGCGGGCTTGCTACTCTGCTGACATTGGGACAGCTCTGTGGTCTCACAACCCATCTCCGTGAGAGTCTGGTAGTTCACGGTAGTGGATGGGTCTCACTGTGATTGGGCAGACCATCTGATGGCCATTGCGGTGACTTTTAGATGTCATCTGTTCTTAATCTAGTTGCACCATTCATGCTATCCTTGTCTGAACCTTCTTTGATAGAGGTACTTGATTTAAAAAATATTATGTTGCTGAAGTCTGTTGACTAGAATTTGTTGAAATTTTTTGCATTTGTAATCCCCTCTCTCTGCCTTTGTCTAGTTTAATTATCAGAATTGTTCTGTCTTCATAGCAAGACCTTGGCAGTGTTTCTTCCTAGTCTATAGTTTTGAAGACATTGAATTGGATTAATGTCAACTTTTCTCTGAGTGTTTGGTTGAATTCTCCAGTGTGCCTTCCTAGAATTCTCCAGTGTAATCATCTTTACATTCATTCTATATCATAACTAAATTAAGTTCATACTAATGAGCATAGAAGTTTCTTTTTGCATGTCTTTTTAAAAATCATTTCTTGTCACAATCAGTATGCCCCCAGCTGCCTCAGTCTCTTGCTGGACTACTCTAAACGCCCCTTAAATGCTCCTCTTGCAGTCATTCCATCCCCACTCCCCTCTGTTCTCCATTCTGCAATCAGATCGATAGATTAAAATGCATAGCTTGCTGTCACTCTCTTATAGAGGTTCAATGGCTTCCCGTTTGTTCTTGAAATAAATGAAAAAGCTGACATCAGGTCTTTTATAGCTCACCAGGGACTGATTGACCCTTATCTCACCAGTGCCCCCTACAGGGCACTTTGTTTCCTGAAATTCCAAACCAAAAGGCCTTTCAGTATCAGCAATGCTCTCAGTTTCTTCCATTTATATACGGAATTTATTTTGTACCCGTAACTCCCTACCCTACTAAACAGTAGCTCTACTCAGATTTAGCCGATATGGTTAGTTTCACAGCTCAGTCTTTACTGGCCACTCTCAATTTGTACTTTCTTATTAGGAAGGAAATGAAGAAGATATAATCCTTGATAACAAAGAATAAACTGTAAGCCCAAGAAATCAAAACACAACACGGGAACTGGTGTTATTTTAGAAATAAGCAAAGAGGGCAAAGAGAACATGTTCAAAGAACTTTTTCTAAGACAAGGAAGAGATGGATGGAGAACTTCCTGGAAGAGAAAATACTTAAGCTGAATTCTGAAAGGCAAGTAGAGGCTTTAGCTCTATATTCATTAACTGCAATGCTATTTTAAAATCTTGTTACATTTCCTTCACCTATTGAACTAGAACTATTCAGAGTACAATATGGTTTATACATCTAACAGATGATTACAAACAGGACTACTCATCACCTATTCACACGCTGGTGATTTCTGTTATAAGTTTTAAGTGAATTGAAGCTTCACATAATGGCCCTGGTGGCATAGTGGTTACCTGTTGGGAAGCCATTCAAAGTCACCAGCTAGTGTGCAGGAGAAAGATAAGCCTTTCTATTCCCGTAAATAGTTAGTCTCAGAAACCTACGGGGGCTGTTCTAATCTGTCATAGGGTTTCTATGAATCTGCATTGACTTTATAGCAGTGAGTCTGACTTTTTTTGGTGAGAATAATGGTTCTGGGAGGAAGAAAAGAACATTTGGATACATTTTTACCTAAAATCCAGACCATTGAAAAGTCATAAACTCAAAATAGGGTCAGAAATACTGAAATGAAGTGTAACAGATTCTAAAGACTCATGATGAGTATTTAGAAAGAACACTATTCTGTCTTTAACTTGTCACCTCTTTCACTCTGAAAAGAATCAGTAGACAATTTTCAAATGCATGTGAATTATAGAAGAAGGAATATTTTAACACTCATCAATGGAAGATACACCTGAAGGAGATGTCTCTTGATGGAGAACGCGGAGGACAGCAAGACAAACTCCTCCTCAGATCAGTACTGAGTGAGGGAAAGAGGAACAATATTGAGTTTACCCTGGCCTCTGGTCATGCTCTTTCTCTTGGAGTACCATCCAGTTAATGTCAACGCACAGGCTCCCTACAGGACAGAGAGCTGTGGTATAGGGTTTCCTTGGATGTAATCTTTATGACCAAGGTTTTCTGTCAGGGAAATTTCAAATTCCCAAAAATGAAACAGGACACTTGAGGACTGATATCCTAAGCAGTAGCGAGTTACAATGGATTAGTATCGGCCATGTTTAAGCAGACAATCATCCGATCTACTATGACAGGCACCGTATTCATTGTGCAAAAGAACATCTCATGATCTATCATTAAGGACAACACTCTCAGGGACAGGAGGAGATCACACACCTCCAAAAACCACACGATGATATGATTATGATTCAAATTTATGCACCGACCACTGACACCAAAGATGAAGAAATTAGATCTGTTTACCGACATCTACAGTGTAAAATCAAGCAAATGTGCAACCAAGATGCATTGTTAATTGTTTTGATTGAAATGTACACAAAGGAAATGAAGATTTCATAGGTGATCTAAACAATGCTCCCCAAACCAATGACATTCCTTACAAGTATCTCCCTGCCCCCCAATAGCATAAATGGTAACTATATATGTGGAGCTCACCAGATAAATTCCATAGGAATCAAATTAACGACATCCATTGAAAGAGACTACAGAGAAACTCAATAGCCAAAACAAGGTCAGTAATCAACTGTGAGAAAGATTATAGCTTGCTAATATCCAAGTTCAAGTTGAAGTTAAAGAAAATTAAAGCAAGTCTATGACAGTCAAAGTATGACCTGAGTATATTTCACCTGAAGAGACTATCTCAAAAATAGATTTAGCATATGGACAATAATGACGAAAGACCAGAGGGATTGGGGGTAACATTGAGGACATAATAGAAGAATATAGAGTAGAAAACAGAAAAGACGGGAAATAAAAGACCAAAATGAATGTTGAAAAATTCGGAAACTTACTCTTGAACAGTGTCACAAAAGTCAATGGAACAATAAGCTGAACTGAAGATTTCAAAGGGTAGCTTGAGAAAACATTATGAAAATGAAATGTGCAAGGACCAGGAATTAGAAAACGAAAGGGGAAGATCACGTTGGCATTTAGCAAGTCAGAAGAAATGAAGAAAAAAGGTATAAGCTTCCAGTTGAGATAGTTAAGAATTACATGGACAAAATCAGGAGCCCAGGTGACCAATTCGTTTAAGTGTTGGGCTACTAACCGGAGGCCATCTGTTGAAGAACATCAGCCACTCCACAGGGGAAAGATGAGGCATCATATTTGTGCAAAGACCTACTGTCTAGAGCTCACAGAGCACTTCTGCTCTGCTTGTCTGGTCTCCATGACTCAGCATTGACTAGACAACAATGGGGTTTGGTCTTTAGCAAAATATTGAATGGTGTCAAAAGCATCAGAAGAAGATGTGCCAGAACGATTTTGTCAGACCTCAACCATTTCAGGAGGGAGCCTAGTATCAAGAACTGAGGCAGTCAGGTATTGGTGAAAACAAAACTCCAGAAATTGATGTAATACCAATTAATATGTTTCAACAAAGGAGTACAATGCTGGAAGCACTCACTCATCTATGTCAAGAAATCTGGAAGACAGTTCCCTGGTCAAATGACTAAAAGAAATCCAGTTTGTACTCATTTCCAAGAAATACTGTCCAATGCAATGCAGAAATTGAAAAGAATACCATTAACAACATGTAACAATTTTGCTGACAGTAATTCAAGAACAACAATTGGAACAATGCAGCAACAGGGAACTGCTAGAACATCAAGTTAGATTCAGAGGTGAATGTGAAACCAGGGATATCATTGCTGATGCCAGATGGATTTCTGCTGAAAGCACAGGGTGATAAAGGCGTCGGACAGTGTAAATCATAACAAATTAGAGATAATATCTTTAAAAAAGTAGAATTCTAGAATACTCCAGAATACTCACTAGGAACCTGTACATAGGCCAAGTGGCAGCTGTCCAGGGAGAACCAGGGGATGCTGCATGGCTTTATATCCAGAAAGATGTGCATCGTGGTAGTGTTCTTTCACCATCCTTAGTCAAGCTGCAAGCTCTGCCAATAAACTGAGAATCCGGACTCTATGAATACCAATATAGACTCAGGATTGGAGGAGGACTCATTATTGCCTATAATATGTGTATGATGCAAGCTTGCTTGCTGAAAGTGAAGAGGACTTGAAGCTCTTACTGATGAAAATAAAGGAGTATAGCCTTCAGGACGGACTACACTTCAATATGAAGAAAACAAAATCACAGCTGACTCAGAAAGCAACATTATGATAAACAAGAAAAATATTGAAGTGCCAAGAATTTCATTTTTTTTGGATCCACAATCAACCTTCTCCAATTGCATTGAGAACATTTATTTCAAAAGACCTTTTCCAAGTTTCAGTTGGAGAATTAAGATGGGCCTGACACAAGCCCAGCATTTTCAATAGTTTCTTATGCATGTGATATTGGATAATGAATATGGAAGGACAAGGAAGAATTGATGCATTTTAATTATAGAGCCTGCCAGGAATACTGAATATCTATGTCATGGACTGCTAGAAGAACGAACAAGTGTGTCATGGAAGAAGGATAGGCAGAATGCTCCTTAGATGAGAGAATGGCAAGAGTTGTCTCATTTATCTTGCACGTGTTATCATGAGAGTATAGTCTCAGGAGAGGGACATTATGCTTGGGGTTCACAAAAGAGAGGAAGAACATCAATGGAAATGGATTGATACAGTGGTGCAACAATGATTCAGAGTATAACATGGACTGTGGGTATTGCTCAGTACTGAAAAATGTTTCATTCTCTTTAACTCAAGGGTGCTGTGAGTTGGAAATGACATGGTGACATTTAATATCAACAAGAATCTTTACAGGAGGTTACCAGCCCTTCTCTTTGGTGGAGTTGTTGATGGCTTTGAACTACCCACTTTTGAGTGCCAGTCGAGTGGTTAACCATTATGCCAACATGATCCTTACTATATATTCCATCCTTGCACTTGCTACATGAAAATAGTTTCAACTGACATCATTAACAGTGCTGTTTATCATTTTAGTTTTATTGCTGACTATTGGTATCAACAACTATTTTCCCTCTTTTGATAGATTATTTATGTTCTATTAAGCTGTTTACCAACATAAGTGAGTTTTGAACAGTCAAATATTATCTGTTCATTTATCTTTTTTCAGAGTTCACGTTGTCAGGACCCTACCTTATATTTAGAATCACTTTCCTGTATTTTTCATACCTTTTCAACAGGGTGAAAAGGTAGCAGTACTGTTTTAATATCCCCAATACAGGTTTCTAATGTAGCACTCTAACTTATCATTGTGAAGTATTTCTTTCTATTCATGTTGGACTAGCATTGACCTTTCCTCCTTGGCTTCCTTCTTGGCTTAAGAAGCATTTACACCAAGTGCTCATTTAAAATGAAAAACATACAGGTTAAACACACACACACACACACACACACCTCATCATTGTGATGCCACCTATCTACCAATTTTAACCATTTAAAATTCAATAAAAATAAAATAGAAAAGACTTTCGAGCTTGTAGTAGATGCTTATGGCACAAATCAGGAAAATCAGTGTGTGTATTTGTGTGTGTGTTAGTGAATGCTCACAAATGGATTCACAACGTGGTCCTTGAAATACTTATTAGTATCTCTTTACACTTACTTAGTAGATCTGGTGGGATAATGAGTTAAACATTAGGCTGCCAACCTTAAGGTTGGTATTGGAAATTTGCTAGCCACTCTGCTGGTGAATGTTAAGACTGTCTATTTCTGTAAAGATTTTAGTCTCAGAAACTCTAAGGAACAGTTTTCAGTCTTATGGAATCACTATGAGCAGGAATTGCCCAATGGTAGTGATTTTGGTTTTGAGCTACCCTTATTTAAGAGAAAGCTTTCTACTTTCTCAGCTTTCAGCAGAATGGAAATAGCATAGTAGAATCAAGAGAGGAAACAAGGAGCACGTGTGTTTTGGAATGGAGAAGATATAAATAATGAACACATTGATAGATTTACTCTGTTTGATGACTGTTCTGATTACAAAAGATTAGAGCATTGTGCTGACCCCTTTGCATATGTTCTATGTGGTTTTGGGGTATGAAAGAATGTTTTTAGTTTAGATTCTTGGTTCTTTGCTGAAAAATAGGTATTACAGAATTTAGAAAAGTGAGCCATGTATATCATTCTGTTTATTAGGTGCCATACTTTATAATTAGTAAAATGATATATCACCACATCTCAAAGACTCTGCAGTCTGTTATCAATTATACATAAAACACACTATATATCAGCCCTTTATCTTTTCTAATTCAGTTTTAGAATTGTATTAAGCAAGGCTTCTTAAACAATCCACTCATAAGATATTTAGGAGCCTTGGTGGCATAATGGTTACTTGTTGGGCTGTGCTGTGCAAGGCTGGCAGTTTGAAACCACCAGCAGCTCCATGAGAGAAAGAGGAGGCTACGAATGCTGAAAACAGTTAGTCTTAAAAATGCACAGAGGGGAACGTCTACCCTGTCCTATTTCGGGTTGCTATAAGTCAGTATTGACTGGATAGAAGTGAGTTTCATTTTTATTATTTTCCTAGGGCATGTGAGCATTCAATGGCAATCTGTGTTCAATGATTTATAAGATTGTAGTTATTTGTTTTAAAGGAGACTGGGTGGCACAAATGAACAAGCACTGGGCTACTAACCACAAGGTTGGGGGTCAAACGCAGCCAGAAGTGGAAAGAGGAAAGCTCAGCAACGTGCTCCTGAAAGTCACAGCCCTGCCAACTCTATGGGATGCGGTTCCCTTCTCAAAGGTAGGAGATCGTCACACATGAACTGTAACACAGGGGCAATCTGGTGGCAGCTGGCTTAGTGTTTTACTTTAATAATATAAGAAATGTAAACATTAAAAGAGTTGTCTTGCATCTCATCCCTGACATAATAATGAAAAGGGAGCATCTTGTGACCCCTTGCTCCAGGGAGCTTTTGTTCCTCTTTAACTTTGTTTTGATTCTGAGTGGATTGGAGGTGTGCTGTCCATGGTGGGAAATCACACTTGCTGCAAATATGAGGGTTAAAAGCACCACCCCACAGTGGAGAGAAATATCACCCGTGTTCTCCGGCCTCAGATAGTACAGACTCTGCCAACCAGCACGGTGCCAAAGACTGTTCATGATGCAAAGCCATGCCACTTGAAGTTGAGAATAAATGTTCACATAAAAAAGGCTTTGAAGTGCTTTCATTAATGCAAAACCATCCCAATGAGGAGCAGGTGCTTGGGCCTTTTGGATTTCATGCTAGTGGCAGCATGTAGCCACATAGCTCTCCCTCGTCTGGATCTGTAGATGACACAGCATCTCATCCCTCGCCCTGCTCCTCTGTGGCCCCATGATGCCCCATCAAGCATTTCACTGACGCTTTCACAGCTGAATAAGGTGCTCACATGCACGGGAAACTTGGACCTTGAACATGAAAGGTCAAGGGAGAATTGATGCATTTGGATAATGGTGCTGCCAATGAATATTAAAAGCATCGTGGACGGCCAAAGATCAAACGGATCTTTCTTGGAAGTGGTAGAGCCAGAATGTTCCTTGGAAGCAAAAATGGTGAGATTTGCTTCACATACTTAGGTCATGTGATCAGGAGAGACCAGTCCCTGGGAAAGGACATCGTGCTTGGTAAAGTAGAAGGACAGCAAAGGAGGGAAAGGCCCTTCAAGAAAAGGCTTGACTCAGTGGGTGAAACTCCGGGTTCCAGAACCAACAGTGGGGAGGATGGGGCAGGACCGGGCAGTGGTTCCTTCTACATGACATGAGTCAGAATCTACGTACCGGATGGTCCCGAACAACAGCAATAACAGCAAGCTGCCTAGATGACTGATCATTCAGTGATGTAGGTCTGCATAGGTGCGTG
>NW_022111373.1:120793179-120795121 GCF_000313985.2 Echinops telfairi
ACACACACACACACACTTTATGGCAAGTGTTTCTTCAGAGAGATGGCTAAAGACAGAAACAAGAATTGTCAGCCAAGGCAAAATGAAGGAATGTTCTCCCTCTGAGATTCTTTACAAACTCAATTCAAGAAACAACCTAGTTTGTGCAATCATGTTTTTGATCAGTAACAGCGGTGGATTCAAATGTGTGTACTCTGTGGGATACTGTGTTTTTTGATTTGCCAAGTTTTGAGCCATCACAAATCGACAAACCAACCAGTCATCTTATACACCTGGGCAGCATGCTGCTTTGCTGGAGGCTGCCCCAGCCTGGCTTTGGCAAAGGACAAGGCAAGTGTGGGCTTGCTGTTAGCTCTGGGCAATGTGTGAAGGTTCCTGCCATGTGTTGAGAAATCTGAGTCTATTTCCTGGAGACACCCCAAATTCGAAAGATTTCAGAATCCCCCTTACAATACTGAGTTCAAAGAAGTTGTCAATGTCTGCTTGCTAACAGTAATGTGGTCTCCTTGGACATGGCTGGATTTTAATCACTTCATGGATATTAAGGGCTTTCGTTCCTGTTTATTCTTGCCTGCCTCTTCCTTCCAAAATTCCCCTTAATCTGACTCTCCATAGGAGGGACCTGCCTCCAGGGGACAAGCAGAAGCAAAAGATAACAGGGAGCCCCACATGTGCTGAGGAACTTAAAAGGTCAGACACTCCGAACTTTCTACACATTTCACTAAAAATAAATCTCTTTCCTAGGGTCAGTAAAACTCCAATCGTTAAAAACATTTCTTTCTTCATTTTCTCCTTTCTTCCACTCTGGATAAATATGCCAATATAGAGTATACCCTGGCTGATTGACTGCTAACAGTTTGGTTCAAACCTCCCAAGTTCAGGGTTAAAAAACCTTTGAGGATAACAGACAAAGTGTGTAGCATCACAACAAACACAGTGTCACTGCAGGCATTTTGGTGTGGGCTGTATCAGTATCATTATCATTATCATCCCCCCTCCTTTCTTCATTTCACATAAATTAAAATTCCTTCAAAACCACAGTCATATGAAGAAACAAACAAACAAAGCTACAGCAGTATCTTATTAAAGTGTCTGTATACAAAAGAGACAGACAGAGAGAGAGAGAGAGAGAGAGTTGCAAATGATTTTCTTCTGGAAGAAATTGTTTCTGAGGAGTCTTTGAAACCAAAGCTTTTGTTGTGAATCTGAGAACCATTGTTACCTAGCTAACAGACTCACACCTAGGCAGAATTGCTGTGGCATCCTGTGTGAGTGTCAACCTTGCATGCCTGGGAAGAAGTGGAACCATCCATGTCCATCAAAAAGGAAAATACATGGCTCTCAGCATCCATGACATTCCGCCATAGCTGTGGTGGGAGCGCAAATTGCACACGTTTTAACCACTGTCAGGAGAAGATTCCAGCAAATCCCGTCTGTATTGTCCTCTTGCTGAAATGTCTATCTTACTCACCTGATGGGCGAGTAAGGACCATTTTTAAGGACCACTCTGTGTGTACTGCTCTCCTGCATTTTAAATGTACACATGTCTCTTAATCATATGTATAATATGTTTGAAATGTTTATGTGTGATATGTATGTGTGTGTATATTTGTGTGTGTGTATGTGTGTGTGTGTGTATAAAAGAATTTTCTTCAGCGTCAAAGTCATCATGTTGCTTTAAACTGGCAACACTACTATATCTTATGCATGTTATGTATGCTATATGTTATGTATGACAAGTGGAGCAAGGGGAAAGGGGAATTCTTAGGAGAAGTCTAATGTATGTCTGCATTCAAAATAATTGAGAAAGGGGGTTATTGATGTATTTGAGTCTCAGGCTCATCTTCATATAATAGCTAGGGTGTGAGAAGCTCGGGTAACAGTGGTCCTCTACCTCAGATTCCAGTCTGGATATTGGCAGGCACTTTGGGTATATCTAGCA
>NW_022111373.1:120796635-120798950 GCF_000313985.2 Echinops telfairi
TTTATTCTCTTCCAAAAACGCGCTAATCTGGTGTCCTAACAAAAACATGGCTCTTTCTATAGCTGGTTGATTAGGTAAAAAAAGCTTCTCAAAATCTATTTTTTATTATTTTATTTTCACGTTTTACACTACTGACATCTACTCCCAAGTCAGTGCGTCATGCTGACTCTTCATTGTTACTATGTGTTGGCATTGATGGAAATTATTTGGGGTGTTCTATGCTTATTATGATTATTTTACTATGTTGCATTAATCTGTAGAGAAAATAAATAAGGAGTAATAATCTGAAAGAGAATAGGAGGATTTCAAAAATGGAAAAAAGAAAACTCAAAGGTACTTTTACTTCTCTAAAGACTGAGTAAGACTGGCATTTGCTTGCTGTGATTCGTGTTTCAGGAATGTGTCCGACTGCTTTAGCTGACAAACAGCAATGATGGAAAACCTTTTCAAAGGTTAAGTATTTTTAAGAAGAAAGAAATCACTACTCTATTGCCTGTTACCCTTTATTTTCATCTTTAAACAATTCCCTTTAATTATCCAACTATGCCATTTTAGGAATGTTTTTGATTTCTAATTTACCTTATCATTTAAAATATTTTTAAAATCTGCATCTTATCTGGTTAATTTTATTTCTCCTGGAGAGAATAGATTAAATTCACTCAACTGTCCACTTTATTAAATTTTCATTATAATTTATGTTACTCTAATAGAATCAAGACAGGAGGAAATTAAATTCCCCCCAAAAATAGGAGTCTGTGGCTTCCATCGTCTCCTTTGTAAAGTTCCACAGGAGGAACGTAACATAATAAAACTTTCTTTATAAAAACAAATGCCAAAATAACATTTGCTGCTATTCATTTTAATAGCAATATACTGGGAATGACAGCATTCTCAGTCCGTGATTTTTATATCCCTACAATTTTACAGACTACGTTTCCAAGGCCCTCAAAATTGTTAAATGGGAAACTGGCTCCAAAATGCTGGCATTATTTGCAATAACACAGGAATTAGACTCTTATATTTCCTAGTGTTTGTTGTATTCAGAGCAGAAATGAAAGAGTACATTGATTATCAACACAACAAATCAATGTGTACAACTAATTCCAGACCATTCAAGCAAAAAATATATATGTACTCAGTTTTATTCTGTAATTATTCAAAAGATTTACTTCTTCCTCTTTCATTTTTCATAGCTCCTGGACTTAGAAAGATACAGATGAGATATGCATAGAGTCAAGGAGATATTAAAAAATGTCACAGGGAAGGAATTACTGAAGAAGTTGCAATACCATAATCTGTTGTGTCTAGTCTGGAAATAAATCAATGGAAATCCGAACTAATTTGCACTGTCCCAAAACAGTATGGCTAGAATGACCTAGTACCATCGTTTGGGAGTGGTACACTCGAGCTTTTAAAAATGATGCCAGTATAGGTGGGTTTGCAATATCCACATGTTTGCCAAACAGTATGAGCCACACACCATGTTGTTTAGCTGCTGTTAGTTAATGAATACTTTTGAGAAAGATGGGGCTTTCTACTCCCATAAACAGTTAAAGCCTTGGAATCCGCCAGGGCAAGTTCTACCCTGTTCTATAGGGTCGCTAGAAGTCAGCACCAACTTTATGGAAGTTAAACAATAAACAGTGGGTTTATTATTTTATTAGAAAGATATAGATGGGATGTGTATAGAGTCAAGGAGACATAAGCAGAGCACCACTTTTTGAAAGGAGTCCTGGTGGCTTTGTGCCTTAGGTGTTGGTCTATCAGTGACAGAGTTAGTGGTTCACATCTATCAGCCACTGAGCAGAGGGACGATGAGGCTATTTGCTTCCTGAAAAATCTACAGTCTCACCCCAGTCCCTCCGGGACCTTCGGTCTTGTTGCTATCTCCTTGAACTTGCTTCTCATAACTATCTTCTATAAGTAGGCAACCCAATAAGAACAGAGACCAAACAAAAAGAAAACAAAAGATTGAAAAAACAAGACAAAACAAAAACCATACATAATTCCAGGTCTGTCTGCTGACCTTTATGACTGTCTCCTCCCTGGTCCTGGGGGAATTCGGGGGCTGCCCATCCTAGCCTGAAGTCTATTTTGGTACTCTTCAAATGTCCTGTGTCTTTTCTTTGCTCCCGTCCCTGTTCTGTTTTGTTCCTTTCTGGTTCGCCCCGCTGCAGGAGGATTCAGACCTCCTAACTCCCTTCTGTGTGTCCCCAGTATTGTCCCCTCTTGCGGTATGCTCCAGAAAGGGGACAAGGGAGCAGTGAGCAAACAACACCACAGACAAGGAACAACTAGAGAATTAAAATCAACAA
>NW_022111373.1:120800694-120822645 GCF_000313985.2 Echinops telfairi
AACCGGAAGCCAAAATTAAATAGAGTGTATAAGGGCACCCTAGGGATTGCCTTAACAATGTACTAGTTATGAACTAACTATTGTCGTTATTACCACTGCTAATGAAGAAACCATAGGAGAAGGCAAGCAATGCCTCTCGCTGATTACTGTGGGCTTCCGGTTTAACTAGCTAAGGCACTCAATGAGCCTTTCAAAAATGAATTTACTCAAATGTCTTTCTGCTATTAAGGAAGATACCATTAGACATGGTTTAGCTACAGAAAGTATGAAGACAGTTTGGCTAATGATGGCTGAAACTGCTGGATAAAACAACACTTTTAGAGATTTATAGGTTTTTGTGGTTTTATTTTGTCATGTTTTGTGACTTGATAATGTTTTTTAGCTTCTAACACATTTTTAAAAAATGACCTAGGGAAGTTATTAAATGATATTTCTCATGTGGAAATGACATTGTTGGTTTAGTGAAGTCGTTTAAACTGTTTTCATAGTTGGAACTTTATTAAAAAAAAACACCCTTATTTTCCAAAAGTGACATTAATGCACAGGAGTAATAGGAGTCAATTAATATGTAAAAGGTGCCACCATAAAAGAAGATTGCACCTTTATCAGCTAAGGTTTGAAGTTTTATTTGCCTGTTTTGAAGGATCAAAAGCTACTTTCTTTTGGCTTCAATTCTTATATATACTGCCATTAACTCACCCATCCATCCACGCAAATTCTCAATATTTTTGTCTCTATAATGTGCCCCACGTGGTTAATTACACAGATATGGCTAATGAACCAGAGCAGCAATAATGTAAGTAAAACTTCTTATGTCAGAATCTTCAACTTCAGGATTTTGATTAAGGACTTGACTGTTGGTATGGGACGACGTGAACTGAAATCCCCACTCTGCTACCTTCTGATTGTCTGATCTTTGTCAAGTTCTTTGATCTCTTCACGACTCAGTTTCCTTATCTCCAGATGGAAATAATAACATCCTCACCATGCTTGTGGTGGGGATTAGAGCATTTTAAACAGTGTAAGCCTTAAGTTATGATAAATGCTCAATAAGTATTAACAATTATTAATTGGTCTCCTTATTCCATTTAATTTTTATATATGTATATATAAAGATCATATATGATTACTTTAGATATATACAAATAAATATAATATGTATATCATTAAAACATGATGAAACAAAGAAGCTCGGTGCAGTGAAATTAACTTTATTTGCTCCTTTAGGACTTAAAATGCTTATTTTCCACAATATAATATCTTTTTGCTTTAATATGTGAACTATATATATAAATCCTATGCTTTTTTGTAAATAATAATGTTGATAGTTGCTATCAAGCTGATTCTGGTTTATGATGATCTTATGTATATTATAATGAAAGGCAACCTGGTCCTTCATCCATTTCATGATTATTGGCATGTTCAAATCTATTTTTGTGGCCATTGTAAAGTGTCTCTCAACCTGGGACTTTATCTATGAGCATTGAATGAGGCAACATTCTGTTTTCATTCATAGGCTTTTTATTGGCTAACTTTTGAAATAGAGTTGTAGATTTTTTTCTTCTACTCTTACCATAATCTGGAAGTTCTATTGAATCCTGCCCATGATTGGTAGTGAAATACTGTTAATAAAATGCCAGTGGCATAGTTTCCAGAATCCTAACAATTCACAAGTGGAGTCACCACAGTACAACACATGGTACATGGGCAGTGGGTTAAATCCACGTATACAAGTTGAATGGATTATTTAGCCAGTTGGATGGCACACATGGTTCAATCTTTAACTACTTACTACCTGAAAGGTTAGCAGTTCTGGGATGTGTTTTCAAAAAGTCACAGCTTTGAAACCTTACAGAGCAGCTCTCCTCCGCCACACACGGGGTCATCATGAGTTGGAACGGACGTGATGGCAATGAACGTCAATGATGGATCTTATATGAATGTAATAAGACTGCGTACATTTTATATGGGCACACACTCGCACACAAAGAGGGAAAGTAACTTGCCCAAGTCAGAGTCAGGACTGAAACCCAGCAAGAGTGACTCGTACCCACATTGTGGTGCTGTCTCCCAGCAGGGCCACAAAGCTTTTCAAAAATACAAGGTGACCCCCCCACCCCCCAATCATAGAAAGTCAGGTTTTCAGAGCAATTCACTCAAGGTAACCTAACGCTGATAGCAGATAACAACTCCAGTCTTTTATGTAAAGCAACTGTCTCTTTGTATCTGGAATCATGAATCAAGATAGGTCATTTTGAGCTGCAAAACTGTAGAAGATCTTAATTCTGATTGCTTTAGAGATTAATTCTCTATTGGTTCTGTCATAATCATCAAAGTACTCATGTTATGTTACTTCCTAGATTTGAACCTTTAGGAATCAAATGCCAGCTTTTCCTCTCCTTCCGCCTCCCTTTCTTATTGTCACATTATACACGTTAGACAAACCTGCTTGATAAAATGGAGTTTAGGTCGAACCCCTTCTCTTGCAGCAGGCTGTTTGGAGATGGAGTAGGGAAGTAAATTAAGAAGGAGAGCGAAGGCCTCCATTTATCTCATCCCGCGTTGTGTGCGCCCGCGTTGTGCTGGATGAAAAGTGCACACATATACAGAACAAATGGAAATTGATCCTTGACCGGAATCTCAATGCAGGCTATTAATGCGAAAGGAATGCATTGAACAGTTCCACTTTCTACCCAGAATAATTAAACAAGTATGTATTTTCCTGACTTTTCCTTTCCTTTCTGCCTCTTTTCCCATCTTCTCTTCTCTTCCTCTCTCCCTCCCTCCCTGCTTTCCTCCTCTTCCTCCCCTTTTATTTTTTTCTTTGTTTCAGTAAGATGCGTAATGAGAAAGATCACCCTTCCTTGTGAAAAAATGACTACTTTAAATTTTCTAGTGGTTACCCCAATCAAATTTAAACAGGAAAAAGAAGCAGGAAAAAGCTCTAGCTTTCTCTCACTTAGAAACTGTGCCCAGATACCACTTTTTAAAAGTCATTTTATTGGGGCTCTTACAACTCTCATGACATTCCATATATCAGTTGTATCAAGCGTATTTGTACATATGCTGCCATCATCATAATCTAAATATTTACTTTTTATTTGAGCCCTTGGTATCAGCTCCTATTTTTCCCTCCCTTCTCCCCTCCCACCTTGTGACTCCTTGATAAATTATTATTGTTTTCATATCTTATACAGACCACTGTCTCCTCTCCCACATTTCTGTTGTTCATTCTCCGGGGGTGGGGTGGGGGGTTATGCATCGATCATTGTGATTGGTTCCCCCTTCCTCCCTTCCTCTCCCCACCTCCCTCTTCCTCTCCTGGTATCACTACTCTCATTACTATTCCTGAGGGGCTTATCTAACCTGGATTCTGTGTGTCACGAGCTCTTATTTGTACCAGTGTACATGCTCCGGCATAGCCCGTAGTGAGAGGGACATTGGGATGATGATAGTGGAGGGTGAGGGAGCCCTAAAGAACCAGAGGAATAATAATAATAAAAAAAAGAACAAGAGGAATATTGTGCATTTCATCAGTACTGTACTGCACCTGGTTGACGTATCCCTTCCTTGTGACCCTTCTGTGAGGGGATGTCCTTTTGTCTACAGATGGGTTTGGGGTCTCTGCTCTGGCCCCCTTGGTTCTCAACAATATGTTTTTGTTTGTTTGTTTTGGGTTCTCTGGTGCCTATTAACTGATTCCATCTATACCTCATGATCACACAGGCTGGTGTGTGGTGGCTTATTGCTTCTCTGTGGGCTTATTGCTTCTCTGCTAGATGGCCGCTTATTTAACTTAAAGCCTGTAGGACTCCAGACACTATACCTTCTGATAGCCAGGCACCATCAGCTTTCGTCACCACTTTTGCTTATGCATTTTATCTTCAGCAATCATGTTGGGAGGGTGAGGGTCACAGAATGCCAGGTTGTTCTTGCGTTGAGGGAGGACTTGAGGAGAGGCCCAAAGTCCATCTACTTTCTCAATGTATTGCTATATAAATATATGTACATAGGCCAATACCTCTATTTTTATGAATTGATATATTTACATAAGTGCACACCTATGTTTATGCCTCTATACATACCTTGACTTCCTAGGTCTCTGCTCTGTTTCCTTTTACCTTCCTCCTGCTCCACCATCATGCTCACTCTTCCTCTGCCTCTTGGTAACTCCTCTAGGCTGGATTGCTGTTGTTCTAACTCCACCGGGATCTCTATGCCCTCCTCATTGTTGCTCTGAATTCCCTAGTTGTTCCCCTGTCTATGGTGCTGTTTGCTCACCGCTCCTTTCTCCTGCCTCCTCTTCCCTGCGAGTCCCTCTGGAACCTTTGGTCCCATTGCTTTCTCCTCGGGCTTGCTTCCCATGCCTATCTTATACAGGTAGGCAAAACAACAATAACAAAGACAAAAAAAAAAGAAAACAAAAGATTGAATAAAAAGAGGGGGGAAAAGGAAGAAGAAAAAAAGAGGAAAAACCTACCCCCCCCCCAAAATGAAAATGCATACACAATTCCAGGTCTGTCCACTGACCTTTATGATTATCTACCCACCAGTCCTGAGGGGTTCTGGGAACTGGCCCTCATAGCTTAAAGTCTATATTGGGGGCTTTTGGGGACTTTGCTTTGCTCCCATTGCTGATCTGTTATGTTCCCTTTTTGGTTTGCCCTACTGTGGGGGTGGTCAGACTGCACTCACTCTGTGCTGGGTGTTCCCAGCATTGTCTTCCAGTGAGGGGGCATAATGTTTGGAGCTCTTGTTGGCCTGACAGTCCTCTCTGTGTCTTAGCAGCTCTGTGCAGGGACGTCATCCTCAAAGCTGGGTGTGCCAGTACAGAGTCTAGTCCCTCACTCTCTCTTTATCCTTCTTGGTTTGCTTCCGTATGGGCACAGATTCCACATTTTTATTTGACTGAAGGAGGAAAAATATTTTCTGTTGGAGAATAGTAGTACCATAAAAACACAATAGAACTTGTTAGATAATGCATGACAAGCATGATAGCATGTAGTCTAGACTTTTAATGAATATATTGTTAATGCCAATTGCACAAATAGACACTATCAACAAAGAGAAAATGTTTTCCAAGACACATCATGCAGCTAGTTCACTTCCTTTACCACCGATTTTGACAGTTATACTATTGAGCTTTGCAATTCTATTGGGAACCAACTACCATCATTCTGCCACTAGGCTTTCAAAATCAAACTGAAGGGAAAATCACTGCTTTTATTGTTCTACAATTTATGTCAAGACAGGAGTTATAAGTGGGTATATATATAGACATGGGAATTTGCATACTGAAAGTCTCATCTCAGTTTTCATATGTTTACCTCTGTCACTCATTTAATTTGAGTTTATTCACCAATCAAATTTGTTTTCTTTTATGCCTCACTTGGATGAATGGCTAACAGAGTAATTATAGCTAAGTAAAGTGGTTTTATGAATGAAAGCATAATTTACAGTAATGTGTGTGGGTATCACTTCCCCTTGCTTAATATTCAGATGCGTCACCTTGCATGCAAACTGTTGGAAGAGGCTCCAGAAGCTACAACTGTGCCTCTCACAAATCACACCTGATTGCAGTGCTCTGGGAGGACTTTCTTGGAGTTGGAGAAATAAGAAACACAGGACACAAACATTTGATTCATCATTGCCATATGGGAGGCTGACCAGTAAAATGAAGGGAGAAGGTTCCATTTTATTTTTAGAGATGTTTTCATTTTATTCTAATTATTTGCTATTGGTTTTACCATTAGCACATCTATTATTCAGCTTTTGGGCAGAGGAGAAAATTTAGCAAGAATATCTTTTGCTGACCATGGAAGCAACATTGAAGCTGGAACCTTTTCAAATGGCATCCATCAGGTATCTTAATTTTTTAAAATTGTGGCTTAGGTGAGGGTTTATATTTCAGATCATCAACGTGGTATTTAACAGTTTAGACCACTCATCAAACTCCCAGTAGTTCCCCCCTCAATCATTCCTGTTACTCTTCTCCCTCTTCTCTTTCTTCCATTTCACCCAAGTTCATGTTTGTCAACAGGTTAGCTAATGGCTTTATTTTCTCTCCCTTGTCTTCCCCCACTTGGAAAACTCCAAAGTCTGTTTCATTTGGTATGAAAGTCTTTAATTTTTATTTCTGCAACAGTAATCTCATATAATATTTTTCTATTTTGTAATTGACTGATTTAACTGAGCAAATTGTTTTCCAGGTCCATCCATACTACAAGTTGCTTCATGATTTCATCCTTGCTTTTTAGCAATGCTTAGTATTCCACTGTGTGTAGACATACACCAAAGTTCCTTGATCTCTTCTACTCTTGGGAATTGAGGTTGTTTCCATCAGATTTCTATTGTGAGTTGTGGTGAGATGAACATAGATGTGCATTTGTCTGCTAGTCTCATGGCTCTTACTTCTCAAGGATATATACCTAGCAGAGGTCTTGCTGGATTTTATGGGATTTCTAGTCTCCATAGTCTGAGGTAGCATGCTCCATGTTGCTTTCCACAGTGGGTGTACATAATTACATTCCCACCAGCAGTGTATGACGGTTTCAATCTCTCTGAGCCTCTCCAGAATTTGTCCTTATTTGTTTTTGTTTTTTAATTTGGCTGTCATTGCCACTACATGGTGGTATCTCAGAGTTGCTTTGGGTTGTATATCCCAGGTGCTAGTGATTGTGAACATTTCTGCATAAGTTGGTTGGTCATTTGCATGTCATCTTTGGTGAACTGTCTGTTCATGGGCTCAGGTCCTTTGCCCACTTTTTAAGATGTATTCAGGGATATGTTTTTGAAAATGCATCTCACTGAATGCATTCTACTTCTATTAAACATAGGCCAATTAGTAACTGTGCCTGAGTGCCTGCTCACATCTTGTCAATGTCTTTCAGGCTTGGTTCATCTCCTCATTCATAAAGGAACCTTCACAGTGCAGTGAGGAATGTATTAGGCTTGTAATTATGAGGTCAGTAGTTCAAAAGCACCAGTCACTTTGGGGGATAAAAATGAGGGTATCTGGACCCATAAAGTTTACAGCCTAAGAAACAATATCAGAATTAACCCAATGGCAATGGGGTTGGGTTTAGATTGCTGTGGGATTACCATGGCTATGTTACATTCACTTTTACAGATCCTACAGTGCATAACAGAAGTACTGGTGGAGCTGTGAGGTAGGCATTGGGCTGCTAACTGAAAGGTCAACAGTTCAAACTCACCAGCTGCCTCTCAGAAGAAATATGAGGCTGTTTGCTCCCTTAGAGATTTAGAGTCTCAGAAAACTTATGTAGCAGTGGTTCTCAACCTTCCTAACACCTCTATTCTTTAATACAATTCCTCATGTTATCTTGACCCCCCCAACCATAAAATTATTTTTGTTACTACTTCATAAATGTAATTTTGCTACTGTTATGAATCGGGCAACCCCTGTGAAAGGGTCGCTCGACCCCCAAGGGGTCACAACCCACAGGTTGAGAACCACAGTTATCTAGGGTTTCTGTAAGTCAGAACATTGAATAAGGGAGACTGAAGAAGGATTAATGTTGTCCAAGTAAGGTGCAGGCAAAGAATATTGAAAGTACCATGGATTGCTCTCTAATGTTTCTTAGAGGCAAGGATGGTGAGGTTTTCCTTCAAGTATTTTCAACTTGTTACCAGGAGGAGAGACCAGTTCCTGGAGAAGGATATCATGCTTGGTAAAGTGGAGGGGCAGCAACCGAGAGGAAAGCCCTCAACAAGATGGATTGACACAGTGGCTGCAGCAATGGGCTCCAACATCAAAACCATTGTGAGGCTGGCTGTGTGTCTACCCTAAGAAATACAACAACAACAACAAGACGGACATATGCAAATCTATGTTTATTGCAGCGATTTCCATAATAGCAAAAACACGGAAACAACCCCAAATCCCAATTATAGAGGGATATACAAACAAGCTCTGGTTCATTCATAATATGGAATATTATGCATCACTAAAAGAACAAAGACAATTCTCTTAACCACCACAAAACATGGACAAAGCTAGAAATCATTTTGCTTAGCAAACTCAGTCAAACTTAAAATGATTAGTATTTTATAACACCAATGTTATAAGGATAAGCCAAGAAAAAGATACGTGGTTTATACACCAACAAACAAAACTTTGATGACTGAGGTGGCCAGGGATGGAGGTGGAAACAGGGAGAGAGCAGAGGGATAGGTTTTTGAGGAAGGAAGGAGAAAGGGGGCGGGGCCTAGAAAAGGATATATAGGCGGGATTCACCAGATATTGTTGTAACTCTATATAGTAGATTTCCTTAAAAACCAAAAAATCTCTGCAGATTCCTTATCCTTCAAATGCAAAGTCATTTCAGTGGCTTAAAAAAAGAAAAGAGTAAAAGCAATTGGAGTCTTCAGTGACACACAAGCAAAACTAAACAATTGTAAGGATGATGTGTGACCAGACAGCGTTTGGTTCTGCTGTGCACAGGGTCACACTGAGGGGGAACTGACTCCACGGCACCCAACAACACCCACCAGAGTGGACTCTCAGCCAGAGGTGGGGTTTTGGGATTCCTTTTCCTTTACATCAGTGGTTTTCAACTAAGGCAGTTTCAAGGCATTGACGTGTGTTAATTGTTACAACCAGGGGGCAGAGGGGCTTCGTAGTAGGTGAAGATCATGTGGTTGTAATTGCTGCAACCTCAATACTTACACTATGTGGGTCAAATTGCCAATCTTCCACCAGTAGTTGAAGATTCACCCATTTGCTCCACCAGTAGAGTTACTAAATCCTCCCCCAGCCTTATTGCCACAAACAAACAAACAAACAAACAAACAAAAGCATGACCATCAAGTTGGTTCTGACCCATCGCAATGCCATGAATGCTACAAAACCTCCTACAATACACCGGACTCTGTCTCTCACTCCCACCAAGTCCATGGGGACTTGTAGCAACCCTGTAAGACAGGGCAGAACGGCCCCCATGGGTTTCCCAAAATGGAACTGCTTATGGGTGTAGAAAGTTCTGTCTTTCTCCCATTTTAAAACTGCTGCTGACCTCACAGATCATAGCCCAATGCATGCCCACTACAGCCACCAGGGCTTCTCATGTGAAGGGATGAAGGACAGTCCCTCACAATTAAGAATTATCTTGCCTAAGGTTTCAATAGCCCTGTTCAATCACTATTCTATAATGCAGATAGGATCATGCCCTTTGCTCATGCTCCCCCACCCCAGAATAAAAATAAAGACTAACTTTATTGGAACAAAGCCATGAACGCCCTTATCTTCCCTCATGCAGTCCTACAGTTGTTTGCATTTATTGTTCTTCCCTCTACATTCCATGCTCATCCCTCGATCCTGACACAATGGAGGCCTTCCTGTCTCCCAACATGAACTGAGTAACTTCAAGATGCGTCCCTTCCCTTCTCTTCTCGTTTCTTCCTCACTCGTCCCTTTGTCTCTTCTTTCATATCCAAAGCCTTTCCTTCTCCACTATTTCCTTCTGTGCAGTCTACAGATTAAGATTGACCAAGGCCCATTAATGAAATTAAAAGTTCCCTTGGTGCTGGTGAAAAATACTGACAAATATCCCAGCCTGCCAAATGAACAAACAGATCTCTCTGAGAAGAAACAGTGCCAGAACACTCGTTTAAGGCAGGGATGGAGAGACTTCATCTCAAATGCTTTGGGCATGTTGTCAAGAGAGGCCAATCCCTGGGAAATGCCAGCATGCTGGTGAAGTAGTGGCAGAGACAAAGAAGAAGACCCTTAGCAAGGTGGATTTTCTCAGTGGCTGTAGCAAAGAGAAGAACCATTGTCAGGAAGGGGCAGGACTAGGTGGTGGTGTCCATAGGGTAGCTTTGAGTTGGAACAGACTAGACAGTGTCTAAAAACAACAACCTGTCCGCTTTCTCAAACCTATTCTCTCTTAGTCCATTTCTTTCTTGACTCACCTATCAACTCCACATTAGTGGTTTATCTAGTTGATTACTGATTCATACTATTCAATTTCAGACTTTAGTGCTTAAAGCAGTAAGCATTTATCATTACTGTTCACAAATCTACTCAGTTTCTGAGTAATTCTTCCAGTCTCATTTCAGATCGGCTTTCACATGGATCTGCAGTCACTGGCTTGTTAAGTAGACACATTTCCGAGAGAACCAGTGGAGAGTGGAAGCCTCTTGAAGCCCAGAGTTGGACCTGCCATATTCCAGCTGAATTCATGCAGAAAGCAAAGAAATTTCAATTGTCTTGGGAAGAGGGGAGAGTCAGGTTACAAAGGGCACAGATACAGGAAAAGGCAGATAACGGAGTTGGTTTTATAAGCAGTTTCCTAATTATACTAAGGAGTATGAGGATGGTGCACGACCAGGCAGTAATTATCTCTGTTGGATACAGGGTCGCTATGAGTGGGCACAGACTCTATGGCCCCCAACAACAACAAAAACAATAATACTAACATCACTATTATTCAAATACAATTGCAATTTCTCTCTTCATCTTTTAATTAAAATTTATAGCAATCTTTAATGGAGAAGACTCTCCATCCCGAAATTTTATCTTTGCGTCGTGTATAATAACCAGTCTTTGCTTTTCCAACTCTGGCCACTGCTGGTAACTGTTGATTGTCTCCTCCTGGTTAGTCTCCTAGTACTACCATAACAAAATACCACGAACTAAGTGTCTCAAAGCAGTAACACTGTATTCTCTTACAGTCTGGATGCCAGAATTCAGTATATATTTAGCATCATGACCTCTGAAGGGTCTAGGGGAAGAATCCTTATTTACCTCCTTGAGCTGCTTGATCTGTGTGCCTTAACTTGTGGTAGCAATTTGGGCCTCTATCTTCAAATAGCCATCTTCACTCTGCATCCGTCTCTGTCTTCCACTGCTGTTCTTCTCTTTCTCCATCTCTTCTCCTATTCTTATAAGGATATTAATGATATTCTTATAAGAAGAGGACATGGGATAGGATATATCCACTTCTAAGAAATTAGCCACTGAAGTCCTATGAATAGCAATGAAACATTGTCAAATACAGTGCCAGAAGATGAGTTTCTCAGGCTGGAAGACACTAAAAATACAACATCAAAGTAGATCAACCATAATGATGTGGATGGAGGACCTTCATGTTCTGATGTGGCACAAGTCAAAATGAGAAGAAACAGTTGCAAATATCCATTACTAATGGGAACATGTGATGTCCAACGTCTTAATTTAGGAAAATATGAAGTTATTAAAAATGAAATGCATAAAGATAGATATGCTGGGAATTAGTGAGCTGAAATGGATTAGTATTAGCCATTTTGAAAAAGGCAATGATATGGTTTGCTACGTTATCCTAAATGACAAATTCAAGAGGAATGGCTCCAAATTCATTGTAAAAAAATGTTTCAAGATCTACCTTGAAGTTCAATGCTGTCTGTGAGAGGATAATATCTATATGCCTACAAGGAAATTCAATTAGCATCATTATTATTCACATTTATGTACCAACCATTAAACTCAAACTTCAAATCACTGCCATAGAGTTAATTCTGAATCACCGTGATCACACAGGACAGGGTAGAAATGCTCCCGTGTTCTGTGAGTTTCCCAAACTGTAACTCCTTAAAGGAGCAGAAAGCCTAATTTTTCTTCTATGGAGCAGCTGGTAGGTTTTGAACTGATGACTTGTGGCTAGCCACCTAGAACGTTATGCCTTTTGGACTGCCTTCCAACTACCAAAGCTAATGGAAAAGAAATGAAAGGATTTTACCAGCTTCTTCAAGACAAAGTGATCTGTGTAACCAAATGCATTGATAATTATTGGTGATTGAAATGTTAAAATTGGAAATAAAGAGGAAGGGGCAGTAGAGAGAAATTATGGCTTTGGGGATAGAACTGAACTTGAAGACTGCATGATAGAATTTTGAAACACCAACAACTTCTTCATTGAAAATAACTTTTTATAATAATATAAATTGTGACTGTACACATGGACCTTACCAGATGGAATAAACAGGAACCAATTAGACTATATCTCTGGGAAGAAATGATGGAGAGCTCAAGCCAACAACCAAAATGAGGCCAACAGCCAACTATGAAACAGATCATCCGTAGCTCACGTGCAAGTGCAGTTGAAGACAATTAAATGTACTCCCTGAGAACCAAAGTACTGTCTTGAGTACATCCTACCTGAATTTTGAGAATCTCTCAAACATAGATTTGACACTGAACACATGATGATCTCAATAAAATCTTTCATGATGAAATCAAGAGGTCATTTAAAACAGAAAAAAAGACAATTGGAAATCATAAGAGACTCTGAAACTTGCATTTGATCCAAGGTAGCAAAAGCAAATGAAATAAATTATGAAGCACAAGAGCTGAATAGAATTTTGGGAATAATGAGGGCAACAAATGTATAGATGTGTTTTATACAATTGATCTATGTATTGTGATGAATTGTATGAGCCCCAATAAATTGATTTAAAAAAAAGAAAGAAACAAACAAAAAAACCCACAAAAAAACCAAAAACAAAATAATAATAATTACCTAAGATCATGGCACCAGAGGATGGGGAAAATGGGGAGCTAACAACAACGAGTACCAGAAGAAAATGTTTTGAAATGATTGTGGTGATGAATGCACAACTCTTCTTAACGTGACTGAATGATTACATTGCATGATATGTGAAGTATATGCCAATAAAACCATTTTTTAAACCTTGAAAAAAAAAAAAGAAATGTCCTAAAGGCAGCTTTAGCAGGCAAAGTTAGCTCTCATGATGAAACATGCAAAGGTCTGGAGATATGAAGGAAAAAAGGAAAATGATGCTCAGCACATATCAAACAAAGAACTAAAGAAAAAATTGAGCCCTCAAGTTGTAATATTAAATTATGCGATGGTCAAAACATAAAGTGACACAAGAAGCATCTAAAATGATGAAAGAAATGCACTGAGTCATTTTACCAAAAAAGCAAGTCAAGCATTTCAAGAAGTGGCATATAATCAAGAGCCAACGATACTAAGTGAAGACAGCCCAGCTGCATTCAGGCCACTATTAAAAACCAGGCCCCCAGGAATTGATGGGATGTCAATTGAAGTGTTTTTAAAAGAGGATGAAGCACTAGAAGGATTGGAAACACTCCTTCATCTGTGTCAAAAAATTTGAAAGACAGCCACATGGCCAGCTGACTGAAAGAGATCCAGTACCTATTTAAAAGAAAGACGATGAGACAAAAATCATCAAACTGTACCAGTAATGCACAAGCAAGTAAAATGTTGCTGTGGATAATCCACAATGATTACAACAGTATATCAAGAGGAAGCTGTCAGGAATTCAAGCTAGATTCAGAAGAGGTGGCACAAGGGATATCACTGCTGCATCTCAGCGATCCAGTATCATTGCTGGCATCATCTAGACCTTGACTCAAAGAATACCAGGAAGGCGTGTTAATGTGTAGCTCTTAACAAACTATGGACAAAATATAGAAGCATGGGAGTTCCAGAACATTTCATTGAACTCATGCAAAACCTGTACCTGGACCAAGAGGTATTTGTTCTAACAGAACAAGAGAATACTCCATAATTTCAAGTCAGAAAAGGTGTAGCCTTTCCCAATACTTATCAAATCTGTTTGCTGAGCAAATAATCAGAAAAGCTGGACTCTATGAAGGATTGGTGGAAGGCTCATTAATAAGGTGATGTGCTGATGAGATAACCTTGCTTGGAGAAAGACTTGAAGCACTTCCTGATAAAGATCAAGGACTGTGGCCATCAGTATGCGCTGCAACCCAATGTAAAGAAAACCGAAATCTTCACAAGTAGATCAATAGATAGCATAATGATACATGGAGAAGAAACTTAAGTTAGCAAAGATTTCATCTTCCTTGGATCCACAATCAATGCCCATGGAAGCTGCAATCAAAAAGTCAAATGGTGGATTGCACTTGATAAATCTGCTGTGTCAGAATTCTTTGAAGTGCTAACAAGCTAGGGTGTCACTTTGAAGAATAAATTGTGTTTGTTTCGAGATATGGCATTTTCAATCAACGCATATGCATGTGAAAGTTGTACACTGAATAAAGAAAATTAAAGGACAACTGATGCATTTGAATGATGGTGCAGGTGAAGAATAGTTTAAAGTACCATAACTTCTGAATGGAAAACATAAATCTATTTTCAAAGAAGTATAGCCAGTATGTTCCTTAGAAAACTGATGGAGAAGGCATAGTCTCATTTACATTGGAAATGTTCTCAGGGAAAACCTGGAGTTTCTGTCTCTGGAAAAGGACATCAGGCTTGGTAAAGAGAGTGATCAGCAAAAAGAGGAAAACCTTAACAAAATGGGTTGACATAGTGGCTGAAACAAGGGGCTCAAACAGAACAAAGATTGTGAAGATGGGACAGGATAGGGGTGGTAGTTATATAGTCATTTGTCAATTTGAGAGGATTAAGAGCGAAGGGGTGGTCTAGCCTTTTAATCAGGTCATAGCCAATGAGGCCTCTGTGTTTGCATGGCCTTCTTCTGAGTGTTCTGGGAACTCTTGTAGTCCTCCTTGGAGTTGGGAGACACTCTCCCTCTCTGCTCAGTCCCTGCAAGACATTGTTGGCTTGTTGGCAAGCCACATGGAGACAGGCTGATGGCAGCCAGAGCCTCAGAGCTGAAGAAACACTGGGTCCACAAGACTTTCCACCCACAGATCTCTGATCTTCCTGCATTTGGCATCATTGCATGTGTTGCATGAGTCTGAAGAGAAATTTATAGATTGGTATCGGGCATAGGGGCTAATAAAGGACTTTTGGACTTGATCTGTACTGGGCTGGGAGGTTTTCTCAATATTCAATTGCTCTTATATATAAACCTCCTTCTTATACACATATGCGTCTTTATGAATTTGTTCCTCGAGTCTACCCAGACTAACACAATAGGACTGGGGTTTTGGTGCTTTTTTTCTTTTCTGTTGTACATATGGTCACTTTGAGTTGCAATGGAATTCAGGATAGCTAACAACAAGAAGAACATCTATTCTTATAGTACCACTTAGGAATGACTTCTTTGCTATTCTAATAAGGCAGAATGTAGATGTGTATACTCTTGAGTCCTTATTTTACTAGAAGGTATGACTCAAGTCACCACTCTGTTTCACTGGGAGTATGGTCTGCAGGTTAATTGTCATCTGTGACAGCTGTGTTAAAGCAAGAATGGTTTTCTGGTTTTAAACTCTTCCTTTAATAAGTTAATTGCCAGGTGTTTGTTTTACTGAGAAAAGCAGGGCACTGGACTTAAGCAACTGGTTGAGATAAGACCTGACCTGCGCCAGATGCCAATCATTGTGCCTTCTTACTTCACAACTGAGCCTGCATCAAAGCTAGTCCTGGGTCACACAGTGATGAAAACTATTCAGGTGCCAGTTACCACAAAAACAAAACGAAATAAAACAAAACACATACACACACACACACACACAAAATAACATTGTCTGTGGACTGAGATGGATAGTGGATTACTTGGGATCTTAACAGCAAGGCGAGTAGCTGTTCTTAGGGAGAACAATGAGGCATTTTAGTTCCATGAAGATTCAGTCTCTGAAAACCCACAGGGGCAGGTCTGCCCTGCATCTGGCGTGGTTTGACCTGACCTCCAGTTTTTGGGCTTTTGGGATTAGAGTCAGAGGTCTCCTACTTGACCCAATTCACCAGCTTCCACAGCCTGGTGAATTGATTTAATTTGAATAAGGAAAGCTCTCCAGAAGGAGCTCTAAACTTTGTATTTGGGACTTGTCAGTCTCCACAGACATGTGAGTCATTTCCTTAATGGTTCTATAACCCCTTACAGCAAAATCTGAAGACCCTATTGTGTTAGGCCAGGTTGTCTTGAGAAATGGATCCAGTAACACTCATGTACGCATATGAATGTTATATCAACAAGTAATCTTACGTCGAGAAGACATCCCAGCTCAGTCCAACTCAAGTCCGTAAGTCTAACGCAAGTCAGGGACCTCTTCAGAGTCACGTAGTTGCAGGTGGATGAGGCAGAAAGGTGAAGCGAGCTTCCAGGAGATCACACACTAGTGGACGCAGAGTCCCAGTGAGCAGGAAGGTGAAGGCGCAGAGATTCCCAGTGTCTTCCTTCTAAGAAGGCCATACTCCCTCAAGGAAGGCTTCATCAGGCGGTGGCCTGATTGACTAGATGGATTCCAACCCTACATTTTCTTACACATCCAAGTTGACATAAATCTAATTGCCGAGGGAGGGAAGTACTGAGGGAAGAGTTGTGGGTTACAAGAGGGATGATGGAATGATATAGCATTTGGGAAAAGTTGGATAGGTGGGACATCTTTAACTCTGATGCCTTGGGCACCAGATTTGTACTTAAACCAAAAACCCATTGCCATGGCATTTATTCCAACTGTTGGACAGCAGAAAAGAGTCCCTGTGAGTTTCCCAGAATATAACTCATGGGAGGAGAAAGCCTCTTCTTTCTTCCATGGAGTGGCTGGTAGTTTTAAACTGATGAGCTAGTGGTTAGCAGGCCAACCTGTAACCTACTACAGAACCAGGGCTTGGACTAATCTTTCTAAAAGAAATTAATTTTTCCTGCGCAATATACCATTTTGGGATAGCCACACATATGTGTACTAGGGATAAAATGTGAAAGTAAATTTATTCGGGGATATCAACAAACCAAGTCATTGCCATTGAGTCAAGTTAGAAGGTCCCTATGAAGGTACCCAATCAGAACTGCCCCTATGGGCTCCTTGACAGGAGCAGAAATCCTCATTTTTCTCTGCTTTCTTGCCTGGTGCTTTTGAACTGATGGCCTTGTGGTTACTGGACTCTAACTCTTAATTTACTTCACCATCAAGTCTCATTACTCAATAGATGATATTTACTCAGTGGTATTTTCACAGGATATATTACTCACATTAATTAGGATGAAGAGAAAAAAGTACACTTCCATATCTGACCACTCCCCCGCACCACCCGCCCTCCCAGAAAAAGGTCCCTGGTGAGTTGACAAAGTCCTGCTGTTTCTAGATGCACAGTGGGCAAAGAGAACCAGAAGGCCCAGGTATACAAGGTTTATATCTTCGGAATGGGAAGGAAACTGGAAAGGTCTATATGCTGAGGAAAAGGGGCAGGTGAGGAATAGAGAAAACCTTTGTGACAATTAAAAAATAAAGCAAACACTACTCTCTCCTCCCCTCCTGAACTCTAAGATTTTATTTTTCTCAGAATGCAGCTAATCATATATTTAGCTACCACTCATGCACTCCTAGAACTTGCAGCTAAAACACTGGTAGTTCGGTGCCAGCAAGTGGGTTGTGACTCATCGTGACCCATGGGTAACGGAATGAAACACAGTGAATCCTCTGTCATCCACACAGTTGTTCCTCCACTTGAGCTAGTGGTGGCAATCGGCCAGTGTGCACTGGTTAGGTAGAGCCCATACCTGATCTTTGTGTTGAGTGTAGTGACTCAGTTATTAAAATGACACTTATAATCAAGGTTCTCCCTAAGGTGGGGAGTTGGGCAGCTGTCCCATGTGGAAATCACAAATTTACATCCCTTACTCTTTCTTCTTCAATGTTCATTTGTGGAACAGATTATTCTAAGCACCCATAGTAATCTTTATTCGTTCTGTAGGTATAAAAAGATTAGGCAGAATTAAGCTTGTAATGTTTAGTGATTCATTTACTAAAACTCATTATACTTTAGATGAAATGTTACATTTGTATTCCCTTTCCTTTGTTATTTCAATAAACAAACATAGAACATAAAGAGACAGAGTGCCAAATAACCAGAAGGTGATACTCTGTCATTCATTTCCACTTTGTGTTGGGCCCTAAATTCCCACAAGATGTTGCAAATGAATTACTGCAATTCTTGAAAATGTTCAAAGAGCTAAAAATATTCTCAGAATAATTGCTCTAAGTACAGCAGAAGCAGAAGGTTTTTTCAAAGATAAACATAATACATTCAGAGAAGAGAAATTGCCTGTTTCTAGTATATCAAGCGTGTCTAATTGCCCTACCTCTAAAGAATTGGGACCCTACTTTTACAGTGAAAATATGGGTAAAGATAAAGCATACAACTAATAATGCTTGACTAAAAGTGAAGAATATTGCAAATGAGGACTTCAATCAAGAAGCAATATGAAACTATCTTAATTAACAGTTTTATTGTTTTTCTGTCAGGTATTACTAAATATTTTTTCAGTAATATTTTAAAACTCTTTCTTAAAATAATCTAACATATGTGCCTCTTTTATTGTTCTAATTTAAATATTAACTAATATGAAATAATAATAAACTACCTTCCAACATATTGTTCTTTAATACTCAAAATGTTCTTTAATGCATCAACCAATTGTTAAACTCTTTCAATCCCATCATTGGCTTGAGACCATGTGGCAGCCCCTGTGTCAATCCATCTTCTTGCGGCCTTTCTTCATTTCGCTGTCCCTTCACTTTTTCAAGCATGATGTCCTTCTCCAGGGATTGGTCCTTCTTGATAACACGTCTAAAGTACATGTAATACAATGATAGATATCATTGTACTATAGTTCACCAAGAGGTCGTCTCACCATCCTTGCCTCTAAGGAGCATTCTGGCTATATGTCTTCTTTTTTTAAAATTATCATTATTATTTTAATCTTTTTAAAAATAATTTTATTTTATTAGGGGCTCATACAACTCATCACAATCCAAACACACATCAATTGTGTAAAGCGCATTTGTACATTCATTGCCCTCATCATTCTCAAAACATTTTCTCTCCACTTATACGTCTTCTAAGACAGATTTGCTTGTTCACTTGGAGTCCGTGGAAGTTTTCTTCTTCTTCTCTAGAACCACAATTCAAAGATTAGGAAAGAAGAACTGCTTTCCAGAGAACATTCTTCCAGCACACTTTCAGTGCCAGGGTCATGAATGCAGTGAGATAGGGTTAACTACCCCTGTGCATATTAAAAATATATACATTTTTTTATTTTATGGCATTGAATTTCACTGAGCACTGATACTATAGCATGCATTCCTAAAGCGCATGTCAATTTGAATCCCCCCCCCCCCCTTCTCTAGAAGAAGAACGTGTGACTAGAAGATGTTAAGACATGTGTATTTATTCTTGGCCTTTTGAAGTGTCACCACAATGTGTCTGATTGTGGGTGTGTTTCTCCGCATCTTCTCCAGAATTCAGTAGATCATTTTTAAGGAGTTGGAAACTGCCCAAATTTCCATCAACAGACGAATGGACTAAAAAACTCCGGTAAATACATACAATGGAGTATTGCACATCCCTACAGAGCAGTGATGAACACATGAAGCACATCGCCGCATGGGAAGAATTGGAGGAAATCATGCTCAGTGAAGTAAGCCAAACACAAAAGGACAAGTACTACATGAGTCCGCTGAGGTAAGCACAAAAAAAAAAAATTTTTTTTTCAAAAAGGGCATAGGGAAGAAGATGCTGTTTACATACGCCCCTGGAGTGAGGTCCAGGTAATATGGCAGGGGCCAGACTAAACCCAGGGATACATATGGGATACATATGGTAGCCCACTAAAGGGGTTTTCTTTCATTTTAAGGGCTTATTTTCCTAAAAATAGCTTAGAGGTCATTTTATGGCATATCAAGCAAGAAAGAAACATGAAGAAAGGTTTCATCTGATAACTCCCAGAGTTAACTTTTAATTTTGAAAGATTATTTCAGATTTGCAAACCCTTAACAAAACTTTTAGGCATCACCGTACTGCCTATAGAGAGAGATCCCGCTGGCTCTTCGCGTGTTTCCTTCTATGATTTCACGTATTTCCCCTTGTCCTCTTGCCTATCTGTTCTCTTCATCCAAAATACTACACGCAGCCTGCGCTCGGCCATCTCTCGCTCTTCGAAGGTCTGTTTTGGATGCTGTGGTTGCCACTTTATTTCTTTCCTTTTTACGTCAAGTTCATTTTATTTTTAAAACGACTCTGTAGATATACTTACAAAATAAGAACACAGATAGAAGCATGCACACAACTATTCAGCACAGACGTTTCACAACAGACAGAAGGGGACACATTTTTTCACTTTTACTTATCTGCCCCTCCCCCCTCCCCACCACCTTGTACACTTCTTGAAGCTTTTCTCATTTCTTCAAGATCCTGACTAAGTCCGTCCATTCTGTGATGGATTTTCTTTTGCCTTCTCACCAAGATGTTGAGATCTGCTGTAGAGTGCCCCGGATGTGTTTTTCTACACTTTGCTTCAACATTTACCAAAGAGTAATGCAGTTGTATCTCTATTTTTACTTACTCCTACCAGGACACAGTCAATTATTTGAAATGGAGATGGGCTTTAAAATACATATTTTATTGTGTTTTAGGTGAGAATTTACACAGAAAATTAATAATTTGTACACAAATTATACAAATGATTCTATTCCATTGGTTACATTTTCCACAAGCTGTCAGTGCCCACGTTGTTTCCATTGTTTGTGCTCTTTTTGCTAGTCTAGATTCCCTTCCCTCCTTAGCGTCTCGTCTTTGTTTTAGGGTAAATGTTGGTGTTGCGTCTCATAGAGTTGGTGATATAATTTATTTATAAGCCAATCTATTCAAATCCAAGTTCAAAGGGTATCCTGGGGTGTCAGTTTGAACGTTTCCTTTAGTCTCTATTAATCCAGTAAGATTTCTTTTTGTAGGAATTTGAATGTCCTACATTTTTCTCCCTACCTGGAGTCTGAATTTTATTCTATTTATTTTTTATCAGAGTTGACTGAATCATAGCCAATTCATTGAAGAATAATTGCTCAATAAATGGATCAATGGATTAAAATGAGCAAAGGAGTAACTGAAAAACATTGAGCATTGATGCTGGAATCTTTCTTTTTCCTTTTAAATGATTTTCAAGGCCGTGAACGGGTCTGCTGGTCATTTCCTTTAAGCTTAGCTTTTTCATTTGATTCCATTTCATTGTCACTGATTATTTTTTGTCTTTTAAATGAAATTTGGCAGAGGAAAATTTTAAATATCATAATCTTTGTGTTTATTAAAATATAAGTAAAATTTTACTGCAAACTTAATTAAAAATTAGGCCAATATTTTTTGCACACAATTTATACATTACTTTGGACCATCCAAAAGGAAAGTAAAGGAATTCCATTTACCATTTGTTAGACTCTGTAAGGTCTGGACTACTTATCCTGAAAAGGACACATATTTAAGGAGGAGAAAAAATTATCTGCAACCGAAACAGGTAATGAAGTTTTCTATGTGCTATAATTTTAATTTAAAGAGCATGTTTGAAAGGCTAAGAGACCCAGACAGGCAGATATTCCCTTTTTCACAGTTATAAAATCTGTCATATCTTAGAAATACTCCCCCATTGAGTGGCAATCACAATTTTTATTCTAAAGGTTCCACATGCATGGCATATTATGTAATGGACAGCACTTCAGAATAATCTAATGAAAAGAGAACTCTTTTCCATGCTAATAAACTTCAGGTTCTGCTTGTTTCAAGAAAATGAATTCCAGCTTTGAACTGCTGAGGTCCACATAAATTCAGGTTATCCATACAGCCGTGCGGAAAATCTCCAAGATGAGTTCTTTATTAATAGCAAGAATGAGTGAGTCAGTCAGCTTGTTTAATGATCTGGCCCATAATTTGAATCCATTGAAAGTTGCCTGTTAGCACCTCTGGGAACCGAGATCAAGCGTGACCTTGACTTGTGATGGCTTGAATTAAATCCTTGTCTGATGACTCCCAGACCAGCATTGTTTTTTTAAATCATTTGGCATGCAAGCAGAGTCCTTGAACACCCTTACAATTATTACAAACAGGAAGACTGTAAAGAAGGGGAAGGAGGGCTAATGCTTACCTGTGACATTTATTTTGAGAGAGAAGTGTGAGCACCTTTTCTCCTCTACAAAATTACTGGTAGAGGTATGCTAACAGTAACCAAGTTCTTGCAGAGGATTGCCCTAGGTCTCTCTCTGCC
>NW_022111373.1:120823565-120824691 GCF_000313985.2 Echinops telfairi
TTTGCATGTCACGTTTTTATTCTTGACTTAAAATATTTGAGATGGATTTCTGAATCTCTTCTTTGATAATGACTTGGTAACAATGGTAAGAGTATTAGAGTGCAGGTTTAAAACAATTTTACATAAAAAATGCCCAATTCTGTGAATCTAACAAGTACGCCAGGGGAAAAAAATGTGAAGATTGGCAGTTTTAGACAATTTTGAAAAATGACAAATGGCTCACTGTAGATAGGCTGCTATAATTAATTGTGGTTTCTACTAGTGCTTTTATTCTTTGCATCTCATCTGATGTTTTTGCATTACTTTATACAGCAGAAGTGATTTTATTTTATTGAGATATTTTCAGTTTCTTGTACTAATAGCTATGCCAGATTTTAAATGGTATATATTTGGGGGAATATGCAGTGTATGTGAATTTATTGGGTCATTTGTAATTTTAGAGATTATCAACCTTGCAAATGGCTATTTCCAACATACTGTAGGTTCCATGAGCACATTAAAGGGAATTCTGCTGGTGCAGTGGTTGAGGGCATGGCTGCTTGCTGAACAATTGGTGTTGATAATGTACTCAGTGCCTGTGAGAACGACCTTGCAGTTTGCTTCCTTAAAGATATTCCACAATTAAATGAAACTTATGTCTCTAAAGTGGAGCAGGAATATATGTAAACCATATATCTATGGCTTATGAATGGATTTTGAGCTCACATTTAATTGTACTCCTGATCTAAGAACCATTCGTTCTTATGATGTGGCGCTACTTGATACTTGCCCTCATGTAGAGATGCCTAGAGCCAAGTGTGGTGAAGAAACCAGATGGTGCCAGGAAAGAATAGCATCTGGGGTCATAAAAACTTGTCTTAAAGCAAGCAGCCATTTAAGTGTGGTATCAACAAAGTCTACCTTGAAGAAGCACATTAGCCTGTGTGAACCAAGGATTGTAAATAATTAGATCCGAGACTGGAGGGTGGACTTGCATTAGAGCTTAAATTCTGAATCCCTTGTTTGCAGAAAGGTATGGATGCCAGTGAAAGCCCCAAATCCATTTGCAGGGTCCCCACGTGGATTAAGTCTTGTAAATTCCATCTGACCATAGAGTGAGATGTCAATAGCCTTATCATGAGAGAGA
>NW_022111373.1:120826140-120827724 GCF_000313985.2 Echinops telfairi
TTAATAGTTTTTAGGGTTATGTCAGGGGAGTTTTAGGGAAAATGGAAAACTAGTAATAATGAGGAATAGAAGAAGACAATATTGTAACATTGATGGTAATAACGATTGCACAACTCTTTAATATATTTAAATTGTTGAATTATATGAAATGTGAATTATATGTCAATGAAACTGTTAAAATTAAAAGAGGAAAAATGAATAGCAAATAAATGTATACAATGTTAAAAAAGAAGCAATTATTAATTTTTAGGATAACAATGATAAAATGGCTATATTATACAGAATGTATCTGTTATAAATACATACTGAAGTAATTATAGGTAAAAAAAAGATTGCAAACTAGGACAACTTATTCAACTGGATCATGTGTTGTCTCTGTGACAAGAATCTATTTGAAGACACTTAACAATTTTTACATGAAGTTCTTTTGTGCTTTTAATATTCTCCATACCTTAAGGGCTCAATAAATTAAATCTGTATAGTTTTCCAAGTTTTGAGTTAGTAAACAGCAAAGTGAATTATTTGGAAGTTACATTAATTGATGAATAAACCCAGACATTTCATTATCTTCCCAATAATTCTGTCAGTGGGAGTTTAACCTGAAATTATTTTAAGAGTTAGTGAGGAACTTTGACCATATAAAGTAAAATAAAAATCAAAGAAGAATAGTTTCTAATTTGTGACTATTATTGCTAAGTGAAGATCACAGAGGGAACAGACAGCATACGGAAAGGGAATCCGGTGGGTGTACGGCTGATTTAGATCCATTAAGCAGACATTTCAGACTAGTATAGCATTGCCGAGTTAGAACGGACTTGATGACAGTGAGCTTTTTCTTTCTTTTCAGTTTGTCTATTGGTCCTCTGTAATGCACTAGCATAAAAGATTAAAACCAACTCTTTACCTAGGGTAACTCTGAACTTATAGAATATGCTCTTACTTGACTTTGCACTCAGTGGTTGAACTTGCTGAAATAGTTGATCAATTTCATTTATTGTAGTTCATTCAGAAAATCGTATATGCACCATGGCAATTGTTCATCTTAGGTACCCTTGAGTTGTTTCGTATGCACCGCAGAGTTAAACAGTGCCCTGTCCTGTGCCAATCTCCCATTTGTTCATTTAAGCCCACTGTTGCAGCCATGATATCCACCCTTCCCATCATCTTTCTCTCTTTCACAGACCCTCTACCAAACATGAACTTCTTTTCCAGGGACTGGTCTCTGCTGATAACATGTCCAAAGTACATACGATGATGTCTCATCCTCCCCCCTTTTAGGAATATTCTGGCCATCTGTGGTAGATTCATAATCAGTTGTCAATTTGAGATTTAAGAGTGGTGGGGTGGAGTTTAGCCTGTCAATCAGGTCACAGCTTGATGATCTCATTTGTAAATTTGTTGACATCATCATTTTCAAGACATTGTCTTTCTACTTGAGCCCTTGGTATCAGCTCCTCATTTTCCCTCTCTCTCCCCCACTTCCTCCCCCATGAACCCTTGATAATTTATAAATCATTATTAGTTTTTCATGCTTTACACTGACTGATGTCTCCCTCTACCCACTTTTCTGTTGTCCATCCCTGT
>NW_022111373.1:120828658-120829894 GCF_000313985.2 Echinops telfairi
GTAAAATGTTATCTTTGAAAACTTCAATTTTTCTCCATTTATCATGATGTTGATTGGTTTGGTTGGGATGATTTTTGTTTTCTTTACATTGAGTTGCAATTCATAGTGAAAGATGTAATCTTCAAGTGTTTTCAGCAAGCCAGGCTGTATCATCTGCTTATCTCAGATTGTTAATAATCCTCCAACCCTTATGTCCTCATTTTCTTCATATGGTACAGTTTCTTAGATTATTTACTCAGCATACAGATTGAATAAGTATGGCAAAAGGATACCACCCTGGCATACACTTTTCTTGATTTTAAGCCATTCAGAATCTGATTCTGGTCTATGTACAGGTTCCAATTAAGTGTTATGGAATTCTCATTCTTTTCAGTTTGTTGTGATCTACACAGTAGATCATAGTTAAAAAACACAGGTAAATATCTTTCTGTATCTGCATTCAGCCATGATACAGCTAACTTCAGCAATGATATACCTTGTTCTGAATCTAATTTGAATTTTTGACAACTCCCTGTCCATGTCTTGTTACAAACTTTCATAGAATTATCTTCAGCAAAATTTTACTTGCATGGGATATCAATGATATTTTCAGGTTTAATTTGTTCTATTGTGCCTCTGTTTCATTGCCGTCGAGTTGATGCCAACTCCTAGTGAGCCTATAGCACAGGGTAGAGCTGCCTCTGTGACTTTCTGAGACATTACATTTCTACAGGAGTAAAGAGCCTCATCTTTCTCCCCAAGAGTGGCTGGTGATTTCAAACTACCAACCTTGCAGTTAGCAGCCCAACTCATAACCACTATGCCACCAGGAATCCTCTGTTGGTCACCTTTCTTTTAAATGGGTACAAATATGGTCTCTGCCAGTTGGTTGGCCAGGTAGTTGTCTTCTTTTCAAAGACTACATATTGCTTCCAGTCCTGTATTGAAGCACTTAGATTGATATTCCATCGGTTGCTAACTTTCGTGAATTGATTCTTGAGATATACGATCTTTCAATCATTGGTAGACATTCTGTGTCTACACAGATAAAACAGTGGTAAAGTATGAATTTCATTTTTCTTACTTCTTGAATATTCTGTGTCCTTTAAGAGATGAATATATAATATACCTGTTTAGTGTACTTTAAATATATATAACCAAGAGAAATGCAAATATAATTTTAATATTAATTCTGTCTTGGAGTCACTATAGGATTGTCACAAACATAAATATTTTAAAAAGATGAGTCTGAAAGGA
>NW_022111373.1:120831126-120855353 GCF_000313985.2 Echinops telfairi
TCTGTTTACCCTGCGCTTAACTCACGGTGTCACCAGGCCTCCTCCACCCACCCGATACTGTCCATCAATCTCCTTTCCCTTTAGTCCCCTTTTTCACATCTCTTCTTTCACTTTCTCACCCTTCTCCCTGGACCAGCTGAAGGTGTTCTTATATTCATTGAGTATCTGATTATATGAGCCTCCCATTAATTCTCACGTTCATTTAATAAATACCTTTGAGAGTTTCTTCATCTTACTAATTCTGATTGAATCAATGTGTACATTACGAGAGATCTTGTGTTAACCTATATGAGATGTCAGGAGAAAAGAGTCCTATGTGAGCATATTTTAAGGAGAAATCTGTCCTTGGAAAAGGACATCATCCTTGGTAAAGGAGAAGGGCAGTGAAGAAGAGGAAGACCTTTAAGGAGATAGATTGATAGAGTGGCCATAACAATGGACTCAAACACAACAGCCATGTGCGAGGATAGCACAGGACCAGCCAGGCTTTCCTCTGTAGCACGGAGAGTTACTATGAGTCAGACTGACTCATGAGCCCCAACAACAGTAATCGGCATCATAAACTTCATAGAGTAGTAGATGAATTCTACTGTTTACCCTTTATGGAAGTTTCTTTGATTCAGTTTTACATGTGCTGTAGAGGTCCTAGTTCACATTTTCTGTAGTTCATGTTCACTTGATATCTTATCCATGCCCGAAAGCTCTTTGGGACCAGATTGAATTTTCCATCTCCTCTTGCCCATCCCCAATGACTTCTCCTCTGGATATTTTCTTTTTCTTTTTTTTATCCTCTGGATATTTTCTCAAGGAATGGGGCCATTACTGTCTGAGCTTGAAGCCAACTCTGTTTTCTTTATTTTTCCTTCTTGCAGCCCAGCATCGCCCCTTGTCTGTGTAATCATTCACCATGCTACATCTTTTCTATGTCCCTAAGATCACTCCCGTGCTTTCACATAGCTCCATCTCCATAATCCTTTATGTAATTCATTTTATTTTGATTGGATTTCCTTTCCTATATACTTTTTTCCTCCCTTTGCAGTAGAGTTCTCTTGACCTGACTTTCTGTTGCCTTGCTTTCTTCTGTTTAGCATGTCATGCAACATGATCTATAATTTCCTGTTGTTCACCTTGACAACTCCAATCTTAGCAAGTGACTATACCAATGTGCTCAAACATAACAATTGTCAGGATGGTACAGGACCAGGCAGTGTTTTCCTTTGTGGTACTCAGAGTTGCTTTGAGTCAGAACTGACTTGATGGGAGCCAATTTGACACTCTCTGTTCCTTTAACAAAGCCCTTGAATTCTTGGGTGAACAGTGTGCCCTGTCTTAGCATGGGGTTCTGAATGTGGTCGTTAGTCTGTATGGCACCTTCATTTTACCTCACCCTCTTTCTTCTCTAAATGACTCCTGCCCACTCTTCACTTCTGATGATTTTCCACACGGAGTCTGGTACATCATTGGTACTTACTAAATGAAGACACATGATATGTTTAGAGAAATATAAGGGGACTGATTAAATATGCAGGGGAGTATTTATCTTAGAGAAAGTAGGGGATATTCTGGACATGCTAAAAATAAATTTTAACCAATTTTAATGTAAAGTTCAAAAGTGGATTCTCAAGAAATGAAACCAATCACATGCCATGTAATTGCAAAACATACAAAAGCTTGCCTCTATATTAATCATAGATAGGAAGTTCTGGTTTGATATCTGTTTTCCTTAGTTAAAAACTGCCTTAGCCATATTCTAAAAGCACTTCCATGGTATCTTTACAGAATCCACTATATGTGTATCTTTCTCTAGTTTCTAAAATCTAATACGCAACCACGAGCCACGTGGCAGTTGGAAAGCAAAGGGAATTTGTCAGGTTGCTCCAAACTCCACTCTCCTGAGTTAGTTTGATATAATATGAAGGTGAGCGAAGGTACCTCTCAGACAGCAACTTGTATGACAATTAAAACTGTGCTTGTTTTTGTGTCTCTGCGTATATTTTTACTAAGTACCCCTTATAAACTCAAGGCTCCTAAGTGGACTATTTTCTGTATTCCAGTCTTGTATAGGTTACAGCAGTCAACAGATAAAGGGGTGTAGGGGGAGTCTCTAAGAAGAGGGGCCTCAGAAACAAGAAGAGGTTACGAGGAGGACCAGGAGAGGAGACCCAGGAAGAACTTTGCAGGACTCTAGCGGTAGGGTACCACTCACAGTCAAGCCAGAAAATAGACGCAGACCAGAGAGGGGAATCTAGAGAGAGAAAACCATCAAGGAAATGTATTTAAAACATCACCTTGTCAGAAAATATGTTTGAAAAGCAGTAGTTTGAATAATAATAATAATACCATCTACTTTCAAATTTTCAGTTATTCTTAAATTTTAAAATTAGGTATGGGATACTAACCAGCCCTCATGCTACCCCAATCCCCAAACCCGTCCCTCCCCCGCCCCCCAAAAAAGGCTTAACTGTCTTCGTTCAGACTATTCATCTTACTGGAGCTTTGTCACTTTGAGTTCAAAATGGCCTGTCATGGAAGAGCAATGTATAGGTTTACATGTGAAGCTATAACAGAAGTAGCACAAACGAGTGACTTTCAAAGGCAAAAATAAATTATCTTCCAAATCAAGAAGTTAAAAGTTCAAATCAGGGCCTCGGTTCCTTCTGCCCCAATTGTCCTGAGCATTCCTTGGTTCCTGGTGAGAGTTCAGTGGCATTTCTCCTCTGTACTACAGATCTGTATCTGTTCTGCTCTTTGTTGTTACTCAGAAGTGGTTAGAATCAAACCCACACAACAGTGGCACGGCTCATTAACATAACACAAACTCTCCTTCCGAACGTGATGAAATCTACAGGTATCCAAAAATAAACAAAACAAAATCCCTAGCAGATCTAGGAAGATATCAGACACACCTCATGCAGTATAAGTAGGCCATTTCCCCCGCTAAGAGCAGCCACTCCAATAAGTCTCATTTTCTTTCTTGCTCTTTCTTTCCCAGGGGACTTCCAAAGATGATCACTGCCATATTGTTTCTCCTTATTAATTCATGATTTGATATCTCTCCCTTTCCCCGCTGTGTCACCATTTTTTTCAAGTGAAATGTTGCTTACCTTGCTTAAATGCTCATTAAGGAAGACTAGAAATTAGTCCATTTCCATAGCAGTCTGTCCCCTACATGACCTTCCCACTGCATCCCAATCTACACATTTTATGGTCATCCTCTAGCTTTCAGTGCACAAGGCTGAGGGATGGCACCAAGAAGCAAATTTCATTCATTCATTCATTCATTCAAAAAGAAGAACATGATTGATCTAAGGCATATCATTGAGGTGATGGATATGGTTCTATTTTTTTTCTCTCACTTTGAACAGTTTGTTCTTCCTTTTTTGGGTCAATTTTTAAAATTAAAAAATCGTTTTATTGGGGGCTCTTACAGCTTTTATAACAATCCATACTTCAATTGTATGAAGCATATTTGTACATATGTTGCCATCATCATTTTCTAAACATTTACTTTGTATTTGAGCCCTTCGTATCAACTCCTCTTTTTCCCCTCCCTCTCCCACCACCCTTGTGACCTTTGATAAATGATAAATTATTACTTTCATATCTTGCACTGACTGCTGTTTCCCTTCCCCCCACGGTTTCTGTTGTTTGACCTCCTGGGGGTGGGGCTATGTGTCGATCATTTCAATCGGTTCCTCCTTCTTCCCCTCCCCTCCCCACTTTCCCCCTACCTCCTGGTATGCTACCCCCATTCCTGTTCCTGGATTCAGTGTGTCCTGAGCTCTTATCTCTTATCTGTACCTGGGCACCTACTTCAGTCTAGCCCACAGTGAAAGGCAGGACTGGGATCATGGTAGTGGGGGCTGAGGAAGCCTCAAGGAACCAGAGGAGTATTGTGTGTTTCATTGGTCCTATACTGCACCCTGATTGACTCATCCCTTCTTTGTGACCCCTCTGTGAGGGGATGTCCTATTGTCTACAGATTGGTTTGGGGTCTCTCCTCTGACCCCCCTCGTTCTCAACAATATTTTTGTTTGTTTGTTTGTTTGCTTGCTTGTTCCAGGTCTTCTATTTTAATATGTTGTTGTTATGTACTATTTGAGTTGGTTTCAACTCATGGCCACCTTATGTGGAACAGAATGAAAGATTGCCTGCTCCCGTGCCAGTCTCATCATTGCTGTGCTTGAGCCCTTTGCTATGGTTTTCACTGTGTCCGTCCAGCTTACTGGGGCATTCTCTTTTTCTGATGTCCTCCTTTACCAAGCACGATGCTGTTTCCCAGAAAGTGTGTCCTCCTGATAACATGTACAAAGTACATTGATGCAGTCTTGCCATCATCACTTAAAAATAACGTTTTGGTTGTAATTCTTCCAAGACACACTTGTTTATTCTTCTGGTAGTCAACGGCATATTTAATATTATTTTTGCCAGCACCATAATCTGAAGGCATTAAATCTTCTTTGGAGGAGATTGAAAATCCCATAGCTTGTGTTCGACTCATTATAGTCTTCACAATGATGTCATCTTTTTTTTTTTTTTTTAACACTTTGGGAAGATCTTGCAGAAGATTTGCCAAATGCAATAGGTTGGTTGGTTTCTTGACTGTTGTTTATACGGCATTGATTGTGGGACCAAGGAAAATGGAATCCAGAATAACTTCAGTACTTTCTCTGTTTATTATGATTCTGCTTCCTGTTCCAGTTGTGAGGGTTTTTCTTTATGTCAAGATGTAATCTATCAGGAAGGCTGTACTCTTTGATCTTTACCATTAAATGCTTCAAGTTCTTTTTACTTCAGGGTAAGTAAAGCTGTGTCATTTCCATATTTCAGGTTGCTAAAGAACCCTCCTTCAAACTTCATGCCACGTTGTTCTTCACATGGACCTGATTAGAAAGAGCCAACAATGCATCAAACACATACAAGCAAAAGCAGAGATGGTCCAACATGGTTAGTCATACACGCCATGCCATCCACCAATAGCAAAGAACTAAGAAATTAAGTAAAATATATACCAATAAAAATATATTGTAATCAAAATAAATGCTAAATGTGTGATTATTTCAAGAATTAGCATATGTTCAAGAACCGATGGTATTGAAGGAAGAAGTCTAAGCTGCACGGAAGTTATTGGTGAAAACAAAGCTCCTGGAATCCACAGACTATCAATTAATATGATATTCACTCATCAATGACAAGAAATTTGAAAGATAGCTAACCAGCCAATTGACTGGAAGAGTTGCATATTCTTAACTATTCCAAAGACAGATGCTCCAGAAAAATGGGGAAATTATCAAATAATATCATTTTTATCACATGCAAGTACAATTTGGCTGGGAAAAATTCAAAAGCAGTACCTTAACAAAGTGCTGTCAGATGTCAGACATTCAACCTGGATTCAGAAGAGAATGTGGAATGAAGGATATCACTGTTGATATCAGGTAGATATTAGCTGACAGCAGAGAATTCTAGAAACATGTTTATTCCTATGGACTATTCAAAAGCATTTGACTGTGTGGATCATAACAAACTATGAATAGCATTGTGAGGAATGGGACTTCCATAACTCTCTTAAAAAATCATTTTATTGGGGGCTTGGATAACTCTTATCATAATTCACCCATCCATCCATTGTATGTCAAGTACATTTGTTGCCCTCACCATTCTCAAAACATTTGTTTCCTACTTAAGCCCTTAGTATCAGCTCCTTAATTTTCCCCCTCCCTTCCCACTCCCCCCTGCCTCATGAACCCTTGATAATTTATAAATCATTATTTTGTCATATCTTACACTGTCCGTGTCCGATACCTCCCTTCACCCACTTCTCTGTTGTCCATCCCCCAGGGAGGGGGTTATATGCAGATCCGTATAACCAGTTCTGCCTTTCTACCCCACCTTCCCTCCACCTTCCAGTATTGCCACTCTCATCACAGGTCCTGAAGGGATCATCTGTCCTGGATTCTCTGTGTTTCCGGTTCCTATCTTTACCAGTGTACATCCTCTGGTCTAGCCGGATTTTTAAAGTAGAATTGGGATCATGATAGTGGGGGTGAGGGAAGCATTTAAGAACTACAGGAAAGTTGTGATGAACTCATGATGCACATTACCGCATGGGAAGAATTGGAGGAAATTATGCTAAGTGAAGTAAGCCAAGCGCAAAAGGAGAAGTCCACTGAGGTAAGCTTTTGCAAAAGGGGCACAGGGAAAATAAAACTACGATGTACAAACACTCCAGGTGTGAGGACCAGGTAGTATGGTAGGGGCCAGACCAAATCCAGGTAACCAACTAAAAAGGTGGGGGGAGGTGGGGAAAGAAATGTGTAGCCAGGGAACAGAGCAGTAACCCACCCAATGGGAGAGTATTGTTTATATCTCCACAGGGAAAGAAGGACCAGACTTCAACCCGGTGTTCCGGGATGTGAAGGCAGCATGGTGTGTAGAACCAGTGGAGAGGTCTGAGGGTCTAGCCCCAATCCCAACTATGTGGACAGCTGCCCCTCTCCTCAGAAGAATTTACTTTAGAGGACAGCACTGAAGCTACAGCTCAGGGAGAGGGACATGTCTGATCAGAGCACACAGGAACAAATGAAGGGGGAGGAAGAGAGAGTGGAGCACATCCTGGCCCACCAGGCCTGGAGGACAATATCCCTGCTCTGAACAGCCAATGCACAGAGTGGATCATATGGCTGATTCTACTATGAGACACGACATCTCTTGCTGACCCATAGTCCTACAGGGGACAACACTGAAGACACAATGTCAGGATTGTCCCGGTCTGACCCCACCACACCAAGGCAAAATACTAAGGGCTTGCAGCAGGGAGGGGCAGAGCAGGGAAATCCTGAGGGAGTGCAAAGGATAGACTTTGGGGGCACCACGTGGCACCCCTTCAGACTTAACTGAAGGACACTCCTAGAGGTCAACAAACAGACCTTGAACTATTTACAGGTTTTTATTTTTCTTTATTTTTTTGTCATTGTTTTTTTTGTTGTTGTCATTGTTTTGTTTTCTTTTGTCACCTTGTCTTTTTTTTTTTTCTTTTGGTGTGCATATCATTATCTCTGCAGGTCTATCTAGATAAGATAGGCTGGTTGAACAGTCTGGAGGAGAAAACAATGGGACCAATGGTTCTCGGGAGACATGGGAGAGGGGGAGGTGGGGGGAAAGGAGGTGGTGTTGACCAACCCAAGGACAAGGGAACAACAAATGATCCAAAATCAGTGGCAAGGAGGGTGTGAGAGGCCTGGTAGGAAGTGATTAAGGGCAATGTAACCAAGAGAAATTACTGAAACCCAAATGAAGGTGGAGCATGAGTGTGGGACAAGAGGAAAGTAAAAGGAATAGAGGAAAGAAATAGGAGGCAAAGGGCATTTATAGAGGTCTAAATACAGGCATGTACATATGTAAATATATTTATATATGATGATGGGGAAATAGATATATTTGCATATATTTATAGGTTTAGTATTGAGGCAGCAGATGGTCTTTGGGCCTCCACTCAAGTACTCCCTCAATGTAAGAACACTTTGTTCTATTAAATTGGCATTCCATGATGCACACCTTACTGATAGGATCGCTGAAGACAAATGGCTACATAAGCAAATGTAGTGAAGAAAGCTGATGGTGCTTGAGTTAGTTAATTGTGCCAGCCTGGCCGATAATCACATGTGGGTCTGGTTGAAAGGCGGAGGGATAAATGGATGGTGAAGCCTCGCCTTTCTAGTTCTCAGGTCTCTTGTTTTGTGATGGTTGTATCGGGTGCAGCTGCCTTAGCAGTTCCCTGCTTCAGCTTACAAGATTGACTTCCTCCAAGACATCCCCAAGGAGAAGCTGCATGGATCTATCCCGATGCAGCCCTGGGTGCTGGAGCAGCTGTGTGGAGACCCTTGCCAGTGCTGAGATGCTTACACATTCACGGACTCAGCTTTCCTCCTGCAGTCGGCATCATTGCCTCTGTTTTGTGAGGTGGAGGACTTTGTGGACTGGTGTTGGGTTAATTGGGTTAATGGGTTAATGTTGGACTTGTGGGCTTGGGCAGCATTGGGTTGGGATGTTTTCGTGATGCACCTTTTCTTTATATAAAACTCTCTCTTATATGTGAGTCGCCGTGGATTTGTTTCTCCAAAGTACCTAGACTAATACAGTGCTCAACTATCAGAAGATATAGCATCTGGGGTCTTAAAGGCTTGAAGGTAAACAAGCAGCCATCTAGCTCAGAAGCAAGAAAGACCACATGGAAGAAGCACACCAGCCTGTGTGACCACGAGGTGTAGAAGAGATTCAGTGTCAGGCATTAAAGAACCAAAAATCATATCATTGTGAACAAGGATGAGTGCAGATTGGGAACCCAAAGCCCATCTGTAGGCAACTGGACATCCCCTTACAGAAAGGTCGCGGGCAGGAGACCTTCCATAACCCTTAAGTGTACTCCTGTGGATAAAGAGACAGTTGTTTGAACATGATTAAGGGATAATGCATACCTTAAAACCAGGAAAGGTGTGTTTCCTGATTGTATCCTTTAACTGCAATTATTAAAACCTGCATGCTGAGCAAATAAACCAGGATGCTACAGTAAATGAAGAAGAACACTGCATCAGAACAGAATTGCAAAACTGCAATCTGTTTTGGCCACAAACGTGCTTGCATTAAGTGAAGAGACCCTGATGCTTTTACTGATGAAGTTCTAAGACTACAGTCTTCAGTGTGGATGACACATCAACAAAAATACAACACAAATCTATGTAATTGGGTCAATAAATAGCATTATCATAAACGGAGAAAATAATGAATGTATCCAGGATTTGATTTTACTTTGATTTATTATCCGTGCCCATGGACGCAGCAGTGAAGAAATCAAAAGACTTACCGTCATAGGCAAATCTCCTAAAAATTCTCTTCCGTTAGAGTTGATTCTGACCCATAGGTCCCTGTCAGAGTAGCACGGCTCCATAGGGTTTTTGAAGCTACTCACCCAAAGAGGGGGCAAGACTGGGCTCCAGTCCTGTCAGGAGTTACAGTCCCAGAACCGCACGGGGGCAGTTTTACTCAATCCTGTAGGGTCACTGCGAGTCAACATTGATTCAGTACAGTGAGTGAGCCTTACTGTAGCAGGTGGCCTTGGCCTTCTCCAGTAGAGTGGCTAGCATTTGAATCACCGACATTTCATGACACTGTCCAACACTTAACCCACTGGGCCACCAGGGATCTTTTCTACTGAAAAACAAACAAACAACACCGTTTAGAATGCTAAGAAGGAAAGATGTCTCTTCGAAGACTAAGAGGCATCTGACGGAAACCACGATATTTACAATGATCTCATATGCATGAGAAACGTTGGACTATGAATAAAGAAATTTGAAGAAGAGTTGATGCCTTAGAACTCTAGTGTTGGTGAAGAAAACTCGGGCAAAAGGTTGCTACAGAATCTTAAAAACCTACAGTAAACAAAAATTACTAAACTGCGAAGTTACAAGGGATATGGAAGTACTAGTTTTTCAAAATAAATGCAAAAATTAATTTCAAGCAAAATATTTTAAAATGCCTCTTCAACCAGTGGATAACGACTGATAAAAATTTTCAGTACTATACCATGTTTAATCTCATCAGAGTGTCTTTAAAAAAAAAAGACCAATGCAACAGCTTCCAATGTTATCTGCTGGGCCAGTTAAATTCAGGGCAGAGAGATCAACTTAGAAATTTGTGACAATTGTTTTTTTTGGGATTTCAAAGGTGTAATCTTAATAGATTTTTCAAAGGACATAGATACAGGCATCCTCAAAGTATGACCCACGGGCCATATGTGGCCCGCCAAGGACATTTATCCAGCCCGCTGGGTGTTTTTGCCCTGTTTGCTCTTTTACTTCAAAATAAGATATGTGCAGTGTGCATAGGAATTTGTTCATAGTTTTTTTTAAAACTACAGTCCGGCCCTCCAAAGGATCTGAGGGACAGTTAACTGGCCCCCTGTTGAAAAAATTTGAGGACCCCTGAGTCACACAGACTTATTAAGTACAAGTTTTAAGAACATTGAAAATAGAAAATTGCATGGATGAGATAAAGGACAAGGAAATTGTGCCAATTAATTTTCTTTTCTTTCCCATCATGATTGCTTCTGTCCATTCGTTGGGGGGGGATCAAGTTCTGTCGGAGGAAAATTTCATTGGGAAACATTATTCCACAGCCATGATTTTACCTCTTTAAAGGATGTTTGATTCCCCCAAATTAAAAATAAATAAATCAAAGGAACAGGATTTTAATAAGATCCTTAAAATGATGTTTTGATGTGGTTTACACCAAAGAGTACATAATAATTTGGGAAGGGTTAAAGAGGAGGCGACATCATTGTGTCCTCAGAAGAGTACATGTGTGATGGTTAGGTTTAGGCCACACTACCAGAGCCTCTTCCATCCTGAGACTAGAGCATCGAATGGTGCCTGACTACTGCTACCAAAAATTCGAATCAGGGACCCGACAGAAGGTCTGGATAGAACGGGAGGAAACTACAGAACAAAACTCAAATTCCTCAAAAGGCCAGACCTCCTGGACCAATATAGACCAGAGAAACGCGAGATTCTGCCCTAAACTGTCCTTTGAATTTAGGATGGAAGCCATAATAGGTTGGTTTCTAAAGTAAACAATACAATACAATACAATACAATATTTGCTTCTAGAAGCAAAGATGGGGAGGCCAGGGACTAGAGGGAAATGAGATCAATGGAAACCACCAAGTGAAAATCACGAGAATGCTGACATTGTAACATTGTGACATGTCATAATGGCATATGACAACTGGGTTAGAAAATGTTTGACTAAAAACGAAACCTCCTGTGGTCAAGTTGCTTCCACCTCTTAGTGACCCAAAGGGCCAAAGAGGAACTGACCTCGAGTATTTCTCGGGGTCAAATCTGAATAGAAGCAACAGCCACATCCTTCTCCAATGGAGCGGCTGGTGGGTCCTGGGGGTACAACACTTTAACCAGGGAGCCACCAAGGCACCTCTGAAATTGTTAACAGGGAACTTAATTTGCTTTCTAAATTTTCATGGGAAACACTTTCAAATATTATTTTAGTGTTTTATAAAAAAAGCGAATAGAGTACACATTTCCCTCAGCATTCTCATGAAAACGTTTTGCCTGCAAACAAAGCTAATGACAGTTATTTATACAGATGAAATTAGGCTGATCACATTACTCCAATAAATTAATAGAATTTAGTTACACCATGATTCAAATGCCTACGTCATCAAAGAGAGAAAATGCAAGCGCCACCCATTGCCAGGTCTGCTGAGCACGCTGCGATTCAGGAGTTCTTCTGACTGCTGCAGCCCCTAGTTCAATAGTGCCTTGTAGCACCAGTGTGTTTCATGACTTTCCGTGTTCAGAGCCCCTTCGCGTGGCTTTTCCTCCACAACAACTGTGGTGGGAAAAGCAACTTCTCATTTGATAGAAGAAGAAACCGGGCCTCTGAGCGATCTAGTCCCAAGAGGAGGCAGTTCAAATGAGACAGCAACGTTTCAGACCGTCCTTTACTCTGCTTTCGCCTAGCTAATTTCCTAGGTGATGGTGCTGTATTGATTTTTGCCTTCTCCTAATATGTGAATAGGTGTGTACATCATAATCTAATATAGATATGGGGTCACCGCGAGTTCCAATTGCTTGGGAGGACAACGCTTTTCTATGCACAGGTGCATGTAATCCAGTTCAGAAAGAGGGTTTTCCTTATTATGGTAATAAAGTCATGCCAGTGCAGGGGTATCCGCAACCTAAGAACCCCTGAGTTATGAAAAGAGCAGAGTAGACCAAAAACAAAACAAAACAAAAACCTGACAGATACAAACGTGGGGAAGATGGGTGCCATGGGAGGATTTCAAGAGTTTTTGGACCCTAGCTGGAAGGCGGGGAGTCCACAGGAACTGAGAGACAAGGATCTATGCACACAGCTTGGACAGAGTGAAACTTCCTCAAGGACCCATGTGCCAGGTTCAAAGTTCTAGCCTCTTGAACTGCAAGCCAGTAAGTACCCTTTGGTGCTGTAATCTTTGATGATAGCTCTGGGAAGGCTGCCCCAGGAAATGAAGGCGTGTGATATGAAGCACTAACAAAGGCCTGGCCCACAGGGCTCTTTCACACTTTTTTTCTTTCATGCAAAGCAACAGATATATTAGAGGGGACTTGGTACCAAGAAACCTGCTAGATGGCAGAACTATAAAAACAAGCAAACATATTTGATTTGGTGTCATTCTGATAAGCAGGCCACTCATGTAAGAGGATAGTTGTAATATAAGTTGATAAGGGCAATAATAAAAGTCTTAAACCAAGCACTTTGGAAGCGCTAAGGAGCTGCTTTAGCTTGGGGGTATTCGTGAAATGCTTCACAATGAAGGTAGCCCAGATGTCCTTCTTAAGGGATCACAAGTGAGGCCCATCCACTCCGATGTACTCAAAGAGGATGCAGCTGTTAGAAGGGAGGAGGGAATTGTGGCAGAAAGCTGCCATCAGCGATCCTCGAGGGATGGTCCAGAATCATGCTGAGCGAGCCTGGTGGCTACTCCTGTGTGCCAAGCCTTCCTGGTGAACATCAAAGTGGCCTGCATCCACATCTCTGTAGGGATGCCTGTTACACAAAGATTTGGGAGTTCTGACCCAGACCTGACCTAACAGAATGAATCTCGGTCATAGGACTGAGGGATAAGCTTATTTCAAAAGCACCCTAGGTAATTTCAATTCTAAAGTTAGAATACCAATCAATTATGGATGCAAGGTGGAGGGGAAGTAAGGTTTTGTGCAATATTTTAGCTATAGATGAATGCTGGTGTCAGACTTTGTATTACGCTTCCTATTATTTTGATATCTTTTCTTTAGACTTTTGTTTTCTCGTTGCAACAACAACATCTCTCTGCAGCACTATTTCCCAAAGCGTCTTAGGAGTTATTACTAATGCTAGTAAAGTGCATTTTCCTTTCCTTCTTGATTAATAAGCAGGTTATCATCTGTTTTGTCAATCTAGTAGAGTTTCTTTCTATTTGTCCCTGAAATATTTTATAGTCTTTTAATGAAATAACAAGACTGCATACACGAGGTTTGGTGCCTTCAACCATCAAACAAGCAGATAAAGCTAAGTTGGTATAGAACTGATTCCAACACCATGTGAGAACAGAACTGCGTAACAAAGGATTTCTTCCTGCTTGGAAGCACAACCAATGCTGATGGAAGCAGCTGTCAAAAGATCAAACGACACCTTGCACTGGGTACATCGGCTGCACTTTAAAGGCCCCTTTAAAGTGTTGAAAAACAAGGATGTTACAAAGGTGAACCTAAGGAAAAACCCAAGTCATGGGTTTATATACATGTGAAATCTGGAGATTGAATAAATTGATGCATTTGAGTTATGTTGCTGGCAAAGAATATTGAAACTATCATGGACTGCAAAGAACAAACATATCTCCCTTGGATTGAGTACAGCCAGAATGGTCCTTAGCGGCAAGGATGGCAAGACTTTGTCTCACGTACGTTGGACATGTTTTCAGGAGAGACCAGTCCCTGTGGAAGGAAATAATGCTTGGTAAAGTAAAGGGATAGTAAGAGAGAAAGGACGTCCATAAGATGAAGAGACACCGTGGCTGCAACAATGGGCTCAAACATGAGTACGGTGGTGAGCATGGCATAGGACTGGGCAGTGTTTCCTTCTGCTGTGCATCGGTCACTATGAATTGGAATAGACAAGATGGCACCTCATAATAACAACAAATATTTCAGAGGTAGACTGCCACATCTGGGTGGATTTCAGCTTTCAAGGCTTACATTTTTTTACCACTTATATTCTTTCAGTTAGAAGCCCAACACATAACCAAATTGTTAGCAATGAAGAGAGACGATTTGTTTATACACCCGCCTTTCGTGCCACTCGCCAAATCCCTCCCTCGATTTCAACCACTTCATATGCATCAAATAATAGCAACACTTAATTTCTTCCTAAAATAGTACATACATACATAAGATTAAAATATTCTGATATTCCAGTTTTAAGGTCAATCCTTCCTTCTGTTTAGAATTAAGTCATTTAACCTCTTTACCCTCTTCCTTCTCTAACTCGGTAGCCCTAAAATTATCCACCCTAAAAAAAATAAAAGTAAAAAGTTTCCTGAAGATTTAGTCAAATATTTAGCACAGACAAGTGCTAAATAACAGCTCTGTGATGAGCTGAGCAAAAACTCTTTTTGGAACATCTGTGGTTCTTGACCCTTTTAGTGATTCTCCTTTTCTTGACAAATTATGTCATATTGCTTCACTGCACATGAGGGAGTAACAAGATATTATATAAATAACGAAAGCGGACATTTCTTATCATCTATTTATGTAAAATAGGAAGAACAAAGAACAGCTATGGTGTGTTACTACAGTATTTGATGTAATTTGAAGTCATGCATTTTAATGAAAAGGTTTGGGGGTAAAAGTCAAAGAGCAATATTGGGTACCGCTGGGAACTTTAATGATTTTGTTTCTAAAGAGTTTCATGTCCCCAGAAATAAAGGAAAGGAACAAACTATACATAATCACAACTGCCTTCATGGATGTCTTAAAGCCCGAGAGTTAACTTTGATTTTTCTGCCTACTTCATCAAACCTGTTGTGTCTACCAGTAATTTTGAATCTTTCTCTCCTTTACCAATTTAATTTTTATTCTTTTATCTGTTACACCTCAGACTCTCTCAATTGGTCTATATTTTTCCCCAAACTGGTCCGCATGCTGTCTCTTTACATCCCTTCCAACCCATTAACCCATTCTCCATTCAGTATCCAGTGTGACTCTTTAGAAGCGAGCATCTTTGCTTTGTTGGGTCGCCATATAGAAACACTGTGGTCTGGGTCAGTGACCTTAAAGAACAGAAATTTATTTTCTCACACTGCAGTAAGCTAGAAGTATAAATCAAAATATTGACAGTGCGGATTCCTTCTGAAGACTTCGGGAGAGAAGTCCAGGGCACACTCTTACTTTCTGCTGGCGGCCAGCAATCCCGGCATTCCTAGCACCTCCATCACCTCATGGCATCTGTCTTGCTTGTGTCTATGACCCTATTTCCATGTCAATGCTTTCTTTTTATAAGACACCACTCCGAAGGGATGGACTCAACCAACCAGTAATACCTTCAGAGGAATTCCTAGTGTCCCAGAAGAGGTCACCTACATGGGTACTGGAGCCAGAACTTCAAGATGCCTTTGCATGCTTGGAGGTGAGGAGAGGAGGAGTTATTGAAATATTTTTGAGTGAGAGTACTGCTCTCGAATCAATAGCTAAAAATGTGGGAGTGGGCTTGGAATTGATTAATGGATGGAACTTTATACAAAACATCTCTTCCTTATGTCTCCTCTGTTTTCAAATTTCAACCTAAATGTTATCTTAAAAGATAGTTTTTCTGAGATTAGAAATCTATGTAAGCAGATGGATCCACTTTATCCTCTAGCATAGCAACTCATCTTTAACCTACAAACATGTTTTTCATCTGTAATTATTTATGTCTGTACTCATTTGTCTGTTTAATTTTTGTCTTCAACAATTTGACTGTACGCTCCAAAGAGCAAGGACCAGGTCTTTGTAAGTTACCTCTATCCACTTAATGCTCAGAAAAAGGCCTCACATTTAATAGGGATTCAGTGGATGATTGTTGAAGACATATGCGAATAATAAGACAGTAGGTCTTGCTTCTGGCATGTCTATTCAACCAAGCTCTCCTGATGGGCTTGTACATTTAGGGAACAAGAGAGGCTGCAGCTGAGCGTGGAGTGGGAGTTGGAGAGAGCTGAAATGCGACCTGAGAAGGAGAGGTTGTGCAGGAGCAATAGAACCGGTGAGGGAGCAACTTCTGCCTAGATAACTAATAGCCAGAGAAGCAAACAAGCAAAACTTTGCATAACAGAGTCTTGAATAACTGTATATAATTTCCAACATTTAATTTGCATCTTATTTGTATACCTATATTTTAAACTCCCACTTGACCTTCCGGCACCTCCAGGAAAGTGTGTTAAATGCAAATAATACATGTGTACTTGGATTTTTATTTGTGTATATATTATGGATTGCTGCATAACAGATTAGAATATGACTTAGCAGCTTGAAACAGCACATGGTGATTATTTCCCAGTTTATGTGGTTCACAATCTGGGCCTGGTTTCACAGGGTTCTCTGCTTCTGGGGGTTCTCAGATGCAAAGTGTTGGGCAAGGCCGGGGTTTTCTCTGAAGGTCTCACTGGGAAAGGATCTCATTTCCAGTTGTTGGAGCAGGACTTCAGGTCTGTGGAAGATGTAAGACCAGGGCCACTCAGTTTTATTGCCACCTGGGCCTTTCCAATGTGGCACATTTCTTTATGAAAGCACGTAGCCAAGATGATGATAGAGAGTCTAGTAAACTGATGAGAGCCACAACCTTTTGTAACCTCATCATGCAAAGGTGACACCCCCACCATTTTCTGTATTTTATTGGTTGGAAGCTCATCATTGGGTCCAGTTCTCACTTGCACGAGGAATTACACAGGGCCTTGTGTACCCCAGAAGGTGGATATCGCTGGAACTGATGGACTGAGTTATGTCCCACCCCCAAACATCGGTTGAAGTCTCAATTTCTAGCACTTGTGAGTGTTAACTTGTGTGTAAATGGGTGAATATTGGGAAATATTGTTGGTTAAGTCACAATGACGTGATACTGGAATGTGATGGGTTCTAATCTGAGTAACGTCCCTCTAAAAGTGGAGAGGAGACACTGGGACCGGTGCTGTGGTACAGAGATACACTTGATATGGCTTTCTGTTGATAGTCTTTGTAACATCCACCAAATGACTGCATGGGCCCACGTAAATTGGGTGTATTTCCTCTTTGGGGTAACAGAAATGGAGGAAAAGGATGTTAGAATTTTATGAATAAGTCGTGTGTGATTGTTAACAGAGTTAACTGTGACTGTAAAACTTTGAGCTTCTCATGTGGAAATGGGTCAACTTTTTTACATGAGTCATATAAGAAGAAGGATGGGAGAATTTCACTACCTCAAGATACCTGTGCATTGAATCTCTCCAATCCAGGGACAGAAATCTATAACATCAGAGCAGTGGCAAAGTATACTCACGTAGCACAACCATGAGTATATTCATGGAGCACGTAACATTGAGTGTTTGGGACAGGAGGCTTGCTTGCAGGGTTGCACTCTTTCAGGCCCTTCAATGGAGCACTAGGGAGGCTGACTGACCCTTAGAACCAGAACCGAACCCCTCTGGGCTGTGTTTACAGCTGAGTGGTGTTCTTTGTTCATTTATTGGCAGTAAAAGAACTTTCTAGTATGATCAGTAGTATGGACAGATGCTCTGGGATTTCATGGCTAACATTCCAAGGACCAGAGAGAGGTCTGCCTGTGGCCATGGCTGAGAAGAGGCTCTCCAGACCGAAGAACTGTGTTCTGAGCATTTCTGACTCTGAATTGTAACCTGTTAGGTTCACCAATAAAGCCTATAATCATTAGTATGGTCTGTGAATTCTGTGTTCCTTGCGATGTATTTCATACCCAGCTAAGAAGTGGAGGGTGCTGTCTGAGAGGGGTTGTCGTCAGTATAGGGTAAGGATAATTGGAGGATGGCGGCAAGTCTGACCGCAGCTTCATAAAGATTGGTTCAGAGTGGATGCTGACGGGGATTCTCTTCCTCATTCCTTGTGAAGTTGGAGGAAGTCACGCAATGGACACAAACCATTATTTGTGGACACAGGCAGCCAGGCAAGAGCAGACACAAAGTGGGGACTGGAAGTCAGCGAATTATAAGAATCACTACCCATCACCAGAAGTGAGGGCAGTGGCGAGGAACAAAATCTTCCCTAAAGCCTCAAAGGGGGTCATATTGACGGCACTTTGAATTTAGACCAATAGCTCCCAAAATTCCACCCTTTCAAGAGGAATCATTTGAGCAAAAACCAATGGTACTAAAGGAAGAAGCCCAAGCTGCATTGAAAGTATGAACCCAAACAAAAAAAAAAAATCCGGGAATTGACAGACTCCCAACTGAAATGTTTCAACAAACCAATGAAGCACTGGAAGCACTCACTCACCTATGCCAGGATATTTGGAACACAGCTATTTGGCCAACTGACTAGAAGAGATCCATATTTGTAACAATTCCAAAGGAAGGTGAACCAGTAGAATGCTTCACTGTAGCACAATATCATCAATATTTATGCAAATAAAATTTTGCAGAAGACCAGCTGATAACAGTTGCAGCAGTACATTGACAGGGGCTGCCAGAAGTTCAGGACCCTATTCAGAAGAGAATGTGAAACAAGGGATATCATTGCTGATGTCGGATGGATCTTGGCTGAAAACCGAGAATATCAGAAAGATGTTTACTTGTGTTTTAGTGACTATGCTAAGGCAATAGACTGTGTGGACTATAAAAAATATTATGAATAGCTTTGAGAAGAATGGGACTGCTGAGCATGTACATGGATCAAGAGGCCATTGTGTGAATAGAGCAAGAACATATTGCATGGTTTACAATCAGGAAAGATGTGAGTCACAGTTGTATGCTTTCATCATGTTTATTTAATCTGCACACTGAGAAAATAAGCAGAGAATAATGTGGTATCAAGATTGGAGGAAGGCTTACTAACAACCTGCAGTATGAAGCTGACATAATCTTGCTTGATGAACGTCAGGAACACTTGAAACATTTGCTGATGAAAATCAATGATTGCAGACTCCTGTTTCGATTACAATTCAAAGTAAATAAAAACAAATTCCTCAACACAGGACCAGTAGGTAACATTATGATAAATGGAGAAAAGTTGAAGTTGTCAAAGATTTGTCTTGCTTGGATCCACAATCAATGCTCATGGAAGCAGCAATCAAGGGCCCACTACATTGAGTAAGTCTGCTGCACAAGATCTGTTTAAAGTGGTGAAAAGCAAGGGTTGGGTGATGTCTTATATAGGAAACAAGTCTATGTCTTTTAACAACTTATGCTGGATTCATATTCCTGCTCTGTAATATGCTTGACTGGGGAGACCTGACACAGCTCATAGGATTGCTGTGAAAAGTTTACCAAAAAAGACGAAATTATGAAACTCATGTTCTGGATGAATTTGGAGGAGATGACGTCAAGGTAAGTTAGTCAATCACAAAAGGGCAACTACTGTATGAGACCATTGATATGAAAAAAAAATCAAGAAAGGGTTTTCATACCAAAAGAAACAGACTTTGATGGTTACCAGTGGTGGGAAAGGAAGGAAGGCAGGGGAGGAAATGGACTATAAGGTGAAAAACAGACTAAACCACTGCCATCCAACTCACTGCCATGCGAGTGACACAGCTGTGCTTGCAGGAAGTGGGGAGGGCTTGTTGATGAAGGGACTACAGCCTTCTATATCGATTACAATCTAATGTAAAGAACGCAACATTTCTCACAACGGGACCAATAGGTAACATCACGATAAATGGAGGAAAATATGAAATCGCTAAGGATTTTATCTTGCGAGGATCCACCATCAATGTTCACGGAAGTGGCAGTCAGGAGATCAAAGGAATCCTTGCCCTGAGTAAGTCTGTTGCACAAGATTTCTGTTCAGTGGTGAAGTGCAAGGGTGTCACTTTGAGGACTAAGGAGGCCTTGATCCAAACCAGGGCATTTGCAATCACCTGGTATGCATGGGAGAGTTGGACAGTGAATAAGGAAGACCAAAAAAATGCATTTGAATTATGGTGCTGGTGACGAATATTGAAGGTACTATGGGCTATCAAAAGAATAAACAACTCTGTCTTGGAAGAAATGCAGCCAGAAAGCCCTTTAGAGGCAAGGATGCTGGGACTTTATCGCATGTACTTTAGCTATGTTATCAGGAGAGACCAGCCCCTGGAACAGGATATTTTACCTGGTAAAGTGGAAGGGCAGCAAAAAGAGGCTGCAACAACGAGCTCAAACATCACAACAATTGTGAGTCCAGTGAAGGTCCAGGCAGTGTTCTGATGTACCCAAGGGCCCGATGAAACAAAACTGACTCAACACTACCTAAAAGAGCAGCAACACAGTTACTGTATTTTCGTCTCTTATGGTCCTTACCTAAGCACATGGTGGTTTTCAAATATGCTGCCTCCCTCTTCTACATCTTTCTCATAGAGCCAAGCCTACTTCCTAACCTCTGATAGGACACGGTTTTAGGAGCCTGTTCAAAAACAGAACTTATCATCCCTGTTCATCCGTGGTCAAATGTGAGGTTGTGCTGTTTTCATTAATGTTCTCTATTTTACCTCTCTGGGTTCTTATATCATTACAATAGCTACACAGAACTCACAAACAAATCCATGAATAAAAGGTTTATTAAGGAAGTTCACACGTTTTAATGCCAGTGAGAAATGTTCAGGGCTTAATTGTTTATCAGGATATGCTGCAAAATTCTTTCAGGTCTGCTAATAAATGCCCAAAGGGGCCTAACTACTACACTGCAAGCTTCAATCTGAGGGCATTCAGCTTAAGCTCTGTGAGTCAGCAAATGCAGCTCCCTGAATTAAGGGCCCAGAAGCACTTGACTCTAATAAGTCTCAGCGCAAATGAATTGATTCTCCTTCAGTCTTCCTCATTTAATGTCCAACTTTCACATGAATAGAGGCGAATGAAAACACCATCGCTTGGGTCAGGCGTTCCTTAGTCCTCAAACTCTTACTTTTCTTTTTTCCTTTTTAACTTTTTATTGTGAGTTAGGTGGGAATTTACATATCAGATCACTTTTGCGTTCAACGACTTAAACAACTTTTCTTGTTTACCCTGTTTCCCCCACCACTACCACCACCTTTTATCACCCTCCCATAGTGCATTATCTTCCCATTCATCCAAGTTAACACCTGTCTACCCTAAAGGGCTTTCTGGCTGCACTTCTTCCAAGACAGAGTTGTTTATTCTTTTGGTAGTCCGTAGTACCTTCAGTATTCGTCACCAACACCATAATTCAAATGCATTTTTTTGGTCTTCCTTATTCAATGTCCAACTCTCCCATGGATACGAGGTGATTGCAAATGCCCTGGTTTGGATCAAGGCCTCCTTACTCCTCAAAGTGACACCCTTGCACTTCTCCACTGAACAGAAATCTTGTGCAACAGACTTACTCAGGGCAAGGATTCCTTTGATCTCCTGACTGCCACTTCCGTGAACATTGATGGTGGATGCTCGCAAGATAAAATCCTTAGCAATTTCATATTTTCCTCCATTTATTGTGGTTGCCTATTGGTCCAGTTGTGAGAAATTTTGTGTTCTTTACATTAGATTGTAATCTATATCGAAGGTTGTAGTCCTTGATCAACAAATCCTCCCCACTTACTGCAAGCACAGTTGTGTCACTTGCATATATAGGCTGTTAATAATCCATTCGCCAATCCTGATGTCATGTTCTCCCCTCATATAGTCCAGCTCCTCTGATTATTTTATCAGCACATGAATGGAAAAGTATGATAAGAGGTTACAACCCTGGAACACACCTTTTTCCTCATTTTGAACCAAGCCATATCCCACTACTATGTCTGTTAATTTGTCATTCTGTGGTGGCTCGTGGGTTGCTGTGATACTGGAATCTATGTCACTGGTACTTTTAATATCAGTAGGGTCACCCAGAGGGAACATTTTTTGGCAGAGCTTCCAAACTCAGAACAGAACATGCAGAAAGAAGGTGTCCATATCTGGGATTTAGCCACCCCATGGATAGCACTGAAGTGCTTTCAGTTACTGAAAACCTAATGAACAGAACAGAACACTATCAGAGATAGTGCCAGGAGATGAGCCCCGCAGGTCTGCAGAGACTCCGAATATGACAGAGGAAGTGCTGCCTTCTCAAAATAGAGTCAACCCTAATGAACTGAACAGAGTAAAGCCTGTGGGTCAGAAGTCTTCTAGACCTTCATTTTCTGATGGATCATGATGCAATATGAGAAGAAATAGTTGCAAATATCAATTCATAATCGGAACTTGGATCATATGAAGTAGAAATCTAGGAAAATTGTAAATTGTCAAAAAGGAAAGGCAGCCCATACAGATCAATATCCTAAGCATCAATCATCCGGAACACACTGGTGTTGCTCCTTTTGAATCAGGCAGTCATATGGTCTACTATGCCAGGGATAACAGAATCATTGTCAAAAAGGATATGTCAAGATCTCCTTTGTTATCTGTGATAGGATAAAATCTATCCGCATACAAGGAAATTGAGTCAATATGATTCAGATTCATGCACCAACCACTAAAGCTAGTGATGAAGATACTGAAGAATTTTACCAACGTCTTCAGTTTGAAATCGATCAAACATGCGATCAAGATGTATTGACTACGGTTGGTGATGGAAATGTAAAATATGGCATGTTAGGCTGTGTTTACTAGAGAAACAAATCCAGTGACATTCATATATGTTCAAGAGAGAGCTGTACATGAAGAAGTAATTACATACCAAGCAAACATCCCAGCCCAGTCAAGATCAATCAAGTCCATAAATTTGATTTAGTCCATAAATCCCTCTTCAGACTCACGCAGCCACATGCAGTGATGCAGAATGCAGGAAGATCACCAGCTGGTGGGTGCAAAGTCAGGTGGACCCAATGGCGGTGGTTGCATCACAGGGCTCATAGCAACGAAGGTCAGCCAGCAAGAAGATGAAGGCAGAGAGGGGGTCCGGGGAGGTTCCCAAGATCCTCCTTATGAGAAGCAGGAGGCCCACAAGGAGACACCATTGGGCTGTGACTCGATTGACAGGTTGAACTCTACTCCTCCACTTCTACATATCTTCAAATTGACCTGAAACAATGTAACTTCCACAGATGGAAACAAAAATGAAAGAAAAATAGATAGACAATATGGTTGGAGATTACATGATAGAATTTTGCAAGACAAATGGCTTCATTTCAAAGACCTCTTTTAAGCAACACAAAATCGGACTATACACATGGATTTCTCAAGATGAAATATACAGAAATCAAATCGACCACCTCTCTGGGAAGATGCAAAGGTCTCTATTAGAAGCAAATGCCTTCCAGGAAGCACATCTCGAAGTATAGAGTATAAACCCCAGGTTTAAATTACAAATGGTTGCTTGTGCCAATAAGCTTTGACTGTATTCGTGTTTTCATTAGGATTAACATTATACTCTTTTGTTTTCTTGCATCAAAGTTTTGATTGGTTTATTACAACCATGCTTTCCCTAAAACCAAGGACTTTTCACTAAGCAATTTCATGACAAGTAAGGTTCTTTCCCCCCTCAGAAATAAGTATCGTTACAAGCAGGAATATCTGTATTTAACAAACACACAAAGTTCCATTAGCGGACTTTGGTTATAACTGGAGCCCTACGATGAAACTGCTTGGATTTAAACTTCAGCTTTGCCACATTGAAGTCAGATACATTTGAGTGTGACAGTTCATGGTCAGGGCTTTCCTACTTTTCACGATAAAACATGGATGGTAATAATAGTGCGTGCTTTATTTATTTGACTGGGGAAGCTACCTGCGTTTATGTAGTGAAGAGCTTTGAAGAATACCAAGCACAGAGTGGAAAGTCAACGTTATTCCTAAAATGCAAGGATGCTCTCATCCTCTTTTCCCTCAGCTAAGCCACATGAGAAATTTTACCGTGTTACATCTACATATAAACATGGCATCGTTTCATAACTAAGTAAAGAAATTCCCTTAAGATTTGTCTCATATTTCTTTGTGGGAATTTTAAGAGCCAACCCACTTTGGACTTGGTATTTCCTATTGGCACAGCTTTAAAAAAATTTAATTAATTAAATTTTTTATTTCATCTGGCTGGAGTCACTATACTGTGACTTAAATTAAATTATAACCTTAAAGATGGATTTCCTCCAATTACTTGTGCTCTGTACATTGGAGCCATCACGTACTTACTGCTCTTCTTTGACATTTTCTCTTACCCTTTCTCTTGATAAATTGTGACCTGCGATGCCACTTGCCTTATGTGCAGAATTAAGCCGTGTAATAGAAACAAGATGCAACATCAATAACATCACCAACATAGCAAAAAACATAGGTCCAAAATGAAGTGATCTAGAAAGAATGCTCCCCAGGAAGGCTGATGGAAACAAAGATTCATGATAAGGACCAACACCTTTTTTTTTTTGTTTAATTGGGGCTCATACAATTCATCACAATACATAGATCAATTGTGTAAAGCACATCTATACATTTGTTGCCCTCATCATTCCCAAAATTCGCT
>NW_022111373.1:120858026-120876196 GCF_000313985.2 Echinops telfairi
TACTTTCATCCTCTGTGGTGCTCCCTTCCATGGTGGGGGTCGGGCCATATCTGGCTAGGGCCGGTGCCTGAGGACCAACACCTTTTAAACACCTTGGTTGTGTTCTGTGGTTAGGACAGAGTGGAACTGCCCCACAAGGTTCCCAGGCTCAAACTCGTCATTGGAGCAGACTGCCAATAATCTTGCTTTTGCAGAGGCCCTGGTGAATTCCAATCACTGGTTTCCTGGTTAGCAGCCCAGGACCTAACCTTTGCACCTTCTGGGCTCCTGTTACTGCCTCTGTCAGTGTCTGTCGTCTTGGGAACCTGTGGGAGATCTTGGGTCAGTGCTGCCCTGGGAGTGTACTGCAAAACGAGGCTCTTTCAGTTGAACTCATCCTTTCCTTTTTGCTTGGATTTCCCAAGCATCTTTCCATCCTCTGGCGTGTGAGTGTCCCCTACCAGCTTATTTTAAAAAATGACTTGAAAATTAGTGAACCAATTGTAATATATATGTATGCATATTAATTAAAAGGATTGCAAATGTCCCTAGACTCTACAAAATCCTCATTAATAACGATAGCAGGCACCAAACCAAGCTCACTTCTATTGAGTTGATGCTGACTCATAGCAACCTTATAGGATAGGGTAGAACTTGACTCTTTAAGGGACTAGAAAGCTCCAAGGTTCTTTCACAGAGTGGCTGGTGGTTTAGAACTCTGGCCCTTGTGGTTAGAGACCAATGCGTAAGCGCTATTCTATCAGGCCTCCTTTAGCAGGTACCAACTGCTAAAAATAGATATATCAAATTTTCCTTTCTTCCATTCAAGGAAAGAGAGAAATATTATGAGATAAACAGGTAATTTGGCAGAAAAGGTAGTGACTGAAGTCTATGGCTGTCTATTTTCAAATTCTCTACAGGGCTGAGGCTGAGGCTCAGTCTGATGTCATATGAAGATGCATGGATAAAATTATAACAGAAAGAGTAAACTATATATTAAAGCCTACATCAGTCTCTGAGATTGACATCTATTTTATTTAATATTAAAAAATCCATGGAGCTGAGGTATCAGACTCACAGCTGATGTGTAATGAATTAGGTCACTCAAACTCTGTTTTCTTTTTACTGAATTGAGACCCCCCCCTTAGGATCTTTCTGTTCTCTTATCCTTTCTCAGCTCTGTCGATATGACCTGGCCTAAAATTATGGAGACCTTATTCTTTTTGCTAATTTTCTCACCCTTGCCTTGTATACGTCAGAACTTCCAGGTACTGTGCAGACCTGGAACAGCACCCGAAATAGTAGTCCAGAGGCGACCTTGATGGTTTCAGTGTAGTACTTTCTCTCGGACTCTTAGTTGTACAGGCTCACGATCCTGGTTTGCCGGCAAAGTGAGAGGGATTCTGTTTCTTCAGCTGGACTTTTGCTGACCAGGTTCAGAGATGTTGATTTGGAAAGCCAGATTCAGTGGATTTCTTTGCAGTCAATGAGCTAAGACAGAACAAATTCACATCCTACGGCCAACGCGCTATTCCCTGGGAGTATGCATCTCAAGAAGTGACATTATAATCAGAAGTAACATGATAATTAGAAAGTTGCTGGTGGTTATTTTGTCATTGGAACAGAAGAATTAATGATTTTATGAGTGTTGATGCCATCTGTAAAGTTGCAGTAAGGTGTCCATAGCCCAAATACACACATGCTAGACTGATAAAACTAGATGAGTTTGGGGCTATTGAAGAATTTAGGTTCCTACTACCCATGATGTATTTGTTTATTTACATTCTCTCCTAAGTGTTTAGGGTCCTGGTAACTCATCATCTGATTGGCTCACTATTCAAATCTTGCTCATTCCAGAGGGGACTTGTGTAATTTAATATGACTTCAAACAGATGTGTTTAACTCTATTCTATGTTGGTTATTTAGTTAACATTTCAAATGACAATTTCATTTATTTAATTTGGAACATAATTCTCTTGGAGGGTTACGGGATAAAAAATACTTCTTTGGAGTCCCTTTTTATATCTCAAAATCATCGATGCCAGATTGTTTTTCAAAACAAAATAGAATTTATATATACACTGAATAGATTTGCATGAAAGATTGTATCCTCAAAAATGATATCCAATAAAGGTTTAGAGAAGTACTAATAATAGAACACAGTGTGATATTTTTAGGGGTCCAGGTGGCCTAGTGATTACACAACGTGCTTCGAATTGTCCATTAGCCGCTCCGAGGGAGAAGGACGAAGCTTCCCTCTCCTGTTGTGTTACAGTCTTGGAAGTGTGGGCAGCCCTGCTCCGTTACACAGGGTTAGTATGAGTTGACCTGGACTAGTTGGCAGTGAGTTTATTGAATGTTTTGCAATATGATATTTGGGTCAAAGTCTTTTAAATGGCTGTCTTTAAGCAAGATGCTGATCTGTTTTCAAATGTCTGGGAAATGTCTCAAGGCTCCCTTGTGGTGTAGTGGATTAAGAGGTAAGCTTCCACAAGGTCAGCAGGAGAAAGATGAGATTTATTGTCTTGGAAACCCAGAGGAAGCAACTCTAGTCCATTCTATAGAGCAGCTTTGAGTCAGACATAACTCAACAGCAGTGATTCTGGATTTGGGGGTGGGGGGGATATCTCAAAGAATTTAATTTTAATAATATAAAATAATACAATATACACATTCTATGTTATCTGTATGAGTACTCCTATCAATTTAAAACCCAGATTTGTGTTTTTGTCCTTGTTGGTTCCAATGATTATGACTTGGTACTGGATCATTAATAATTCAGCACCCTGGTTGGCACAAATGGTTTCCACTCACCTACTCACCTAAAGGTTGCAAACTTGAAAGTATACACCAGGTGAGAGGCTTACATCTTCTCTAGAGAAATTGAATCAAGTCCAAAGTCATTGCCATTGAGTTGATTCCATCTCCTGGAAACCCTATAGGACAGGGTAGACCTGCCCCTGTGTGATTCCAGTACTATAACTCTTTATGGGAGTAGAAAGCCTTGTCTTTCTCCTGAGGAGTTACTGGTGGTTTCCAATGACTGATCTTGAGGCCAGCAGCCTAAGGGGCAACCATTAAGGCACCAGGGCTCTTTCTACAAAGATTACATCTGTGGAAACTCTTTGGAGAGTCAAACATTATTAGTTCACCTGTTAAACAAAATTTCTATGGCATTTTTAAGATGCAAAAACGAAGTGGAAGACCTGTGCTTTTTGGCAAAGGTTAGTAGACATAAATGACAGGTAGGAAAACCCAGTTAATCACTATCTGTATGACTACTGCTTTAAGGCAAATGCATGTTTAGATTCTGCCTATGAGAAAGTCCCTTGAAATTCAGGTGTGCTAAGCATAACTCAAGCTTTATGTATGAATAAATAAATTTGACTCCAGAATTTATAATAAAGATTTTTTTGTCCATTTATGTTTTTGGCCCATCCAAGAAAATATTGAATGCTTGTGAAGAGGTTAAAATTGTTTGGAGTGATTTTTCACCAAAAGGCACAAAGTAGCATACTTTTAGGAGTTTTTGATTGATTGCTTATATACAGACTAGTTTGAGAAGATTCTGAGATATTGATCTAAGAGTATCAAACTTAATAGATCCAAGAAATGTGTTGCCTTTTTCCTTAACTGGGTATACACCATTGGGTTTATCTATCTCCCTGAGTCTAGGATCGTGTTTGAATTTCTGGGGTGGAAAATGGCTAGAGGCTCTGTGGATTCTTGTAGTTGTCATCTACAATACAGCTCTTTAGAAAATATAATAAATCTCTAGTACTACAAATAGAAACAACCGTGTCTTTCATGGAACATTTTTGTGAATGGATTATGCAAATGAATTTGGGTTAAGATCAAAACACTTTCATTCATGTTGCATATGCAACTAAACTTGTGTTCTCAACATGGTTAACCAGAGAATCTCATGGCACAGACTCTGGAGAAATTTGCCCTATGGAAATTGTAGTAGTATTCCACTACTTAGCAGCCAATGTAACGCTTTTCCTCCTTCTGTCTTATAAATCCCTAACCTCCCCACTCCCCTTAACAATCTTTCCTTCATCTGAATTCTAAGATCATATATTTTTCTGGTGTTTCACAACATATTCCCCTCTTCCCTCTCCTTGCCCTGGAAATGATAGGATAAAAGAGAAAACATTTTCATGAATGTTGGTATTTATATGTATGGGCAGGTCAAAGATCCACCCAACCTACTCAGTAGGTAAACAGAGGCCCTTGACTGTATAGTTTCTCTTTTTGAATAATTTTGGAAAAACAATAACAACAGCAACAACAACAACAACACCAAAACAAGCTAGTGGCTATGGAGTCAATTCTGAATAATGGCAACTTGTGCTTCAGAGTAAATCTGGGGGGTTTCCAATGGCTGTGACCCCTTCAGAACCAGAAACCCTAATATTTCCTCTGAAGCACTACTGGGTGGATTTCATGGACCCAGCTTTCCATCAGTAGCTGAGTGCTGAAGCAGGTCACAACTATCGACACAATTAATCTGTCCATCTATGGTGGCATGAAGTACTCTGGTGCTTTCTTTTTTCCACTAAGGAAAGCCAGAATAACTTGAGGTCCAAACATTTGATAAACAGAAACATATCTCAAAAATTACCTTAGACATTTTCTATTGGATTTAATTCTTAGGTGTACAGAGCATGCAAGGGGTGTCCTCACCCTCAATAGAATTTTTTTCAAAGCTATGTATTAAAAACTTTAAAAAATAAAACAACCTTATCACCTTCAAAGTATTCTCCATTACACATACTGCATTTGTCGTCTGAATTTCCATTCTTGGAAACATTTTTCAAACTCATCTGTTTGGCTGGCTGACAAGACCTCCCTAATTTTTTTCTTTCACCTCTTCTATGTCATCAAATCGCTGTCCATTCATGTCTCTTTTCATTTGCAGAAGCAAAAAGACGCTGCATAGTGTGAGGTCAGGGAGTAATGCACATGGGGAAAGAAAAGCCAGCTGATTTTTGCCAAAATCTGGCACACAGAAATGGCTGCACGAGCAGGTGCATTGTCATGGTGGCAAAACCAGTCCCCCATCTGCCACAAATCAGGCCTTTTTTGTCACATACTGTTACTCAATCTTTTTAGAACCTCTAAATAGAAAGCTTGATTAACAGTCTGACCTGGTAGAACACGCTTCAAATGCACTGTCCCCCTCCCATCTAAATAACAAATGAGCATTGGTTTTTTTGCGGGGACCCTCTCATATAACATTCATGGACACCGCCTACAATGATGCAAAGCACTTAAATCTAGTTTTCTTTTCCTTTTCTATTAACTGTCCCAAACCTAATGAAAGGACGTGATGACATTTTTACCTGTCATCAATACTGAATGGTTTAGAATGCTTGTCTTTAGAATTTATATTCTTCCAATACAGATATAACACTATCTTTTCAGAAACGAGAGGGTAATGACAGATTCACAAATTAAGTTAACTTAGACATGAGGATTACAAAGTAAGCATATTTATTTTTGGAGTAATCAATTATGACAGGTGCCAGAGATCTATAAAGATCGCCCTCAGAACTTGCAACTGGGTCCTTATTCCTTCCTCAGCAAATTGCTCAGTTCCACCAGAGCAAAGACACGATTCCCCACTGAGGACTATATAAAATGACAAGCTTGATGTGATGAAAATACATTTCGTCTCTCTGTTGCTGGAGTCCAAATCTGACTGACTGAAAATCGCACAGTTCTCTCCACATCATGGAAACTTACCACTTGTTACAACAACATACGATCTGAGGAAAAGTTTGAGGAATTCATTGTGCAAGGAAGGGGATTTGGGATATTTTTTGAACCACACCCCAAAGTAATAGAAAACATCGAGAACGAATTGCTCAGCCTTTGAACCTTTAAAACCCTTATCTATGCTTTTACAACCAGAGCGCTTTTCATATTCCACAACATTTTCTGGTAACCAGCAAGCAGTTTATTTTTATATTTTATTTTCACTGCATGTCTATAAAAATGCAAAGATGTAAACATTGATCTACATAATCATATACATAGATTAAGGGAACTTCCTGAAACAGTGTGAATCAGATCATTAAAAGAATTGTGAAATTGCAGTTAATGGCTTATTTGCTGAAAGTGGGTATTTTAATTATTCTAGATGATTTGAATTCATGAATAACTTATTAGCCACTCATGTCCTGTTTTTCTTTCTTTTTTTTCCCCCGTCCTCATAATGCTAGTGAGCCTGATATTTAGATGGCACTCTTTTATGCTTCTTTGTTTTAATTCTTACTTGGGAGCTATGGAAGCACAGAAGAGTCAATGGATCCCTATGAGATTTTTGGTAATGTATTTTAAAAATAAAGAAATAAGCAAAAAAAATCAAATGCAGTATATCAGAAAGAAGATCTCCCCACCCTCAATGTAGATGCCATGAGAATATACTGAATTATTGGATTCCTCTCCCTCTTTCTCAATATATGAGTATATAGGATGTATCTGCACACACACACACACACACACATTTTGTTGATTCCTATTCATATTGACCTTATAGGTCCTGTAGTTTCCAAGGTTGTAAATATTTACACTTCATGTCCCTTCTCCATATTTTATCTAATCATCTCCTAATCATTCTTCAGGTCCCAATTAATAATCACTTTTCTTTTTTTTTTAATTAATCAATTTATTGGGGCTCATACAATTCATCACAATACATAGATCAATTGTGTAAAGCACATCTATACATTTGTTGCCCTCATCATTCCCAAAATTCGCTTGCCTCTTGGGTTCTCAGAATCCGCTCATTTTCCTTCCCCCCCCCTCCCCTTCCCTTCCTCCTCCCCTTTCCCCCATGCACCCTTAATAATTTATAAATTATTATTGTATCTTATATTACACTGTCCGGCGTCTCCCCTCACCCACCCCGCTGCTGCCCGCCCCCCAGAGAGGAGGCCATGTGTGGCTCCCTGTGATCCATTCCCCCTTATTACCTCCCCCTTCCCTCCTGGTATCGCCACTGTCACCTTTCAAATGGGTCTTTTTCTAGGCCACTGTGTAAGTCAACCTCCTGTGTATTAGAATCTTACGTACCAGATAATAGAACCTTTATAAAATCTTACATATTACTATCAGGCACTTAGTACTATTTATAAATATAAATTTGTTTTTATAATAATGTTTTTAATTGTCTGAATTTTAAATAAATTGTATGAATGTTTTAAAATTATCTGAATGGGATAGTCTTGGTGTTCCACTACAGCACAGAATCAATTTAGCACAGTGCAGGAGCTCAGTAGATATTTGAGAAGATAATGGGTGAATATGTTAATAACAGTAATATAACTCTTAATAATAAGAGTTATGGTGATCTATGCGATCCCATTGATCTTGAGCGGTCTAAGAATGAGGGTAAATTCCTCACTTCCCTTTCATTCAAACCCACATGACTCACTGTCACTGATGTCCCTCAGACTCATAGCAACCCTATAAATGCTCTCAAGCGGAAACACTTGATGGGCCAGGCAGTCTCATTTTTCTCCTGCTGATGTTTGGATGTCTCTGACTCTGAGATAAGTAACTGGATGCTTTTACCGGACAATATCACCAGTGTTTGTCTCATCCAAAGCAGATCCTAAAAAAGATGCTATCATATACGTATTGCGTATTTTCAGAAATTGCAAAAACAAATAGTTTGTATTATCATTCAGCATGCACTCTAAGGGAGTAGCTTCTGTAACACAAATGTGATTCCATCACTTTCTCACTGAAACCTTGATCTGAAACCTCACTGTACATAACCTATTAACTAGACACCCTGCGATGGTCCACAAAGCCCTCATGATCTGCCTCTCCTTTCAGGCTCCAGACAAGATACCCAATCCTGCATTTTGACATTTAAGGTACTTCCTAGAGTTCAGGGTACCTTTAATTTTCTTTTTGTGTCTTGGTTTTGCACCCTTAGTGTCCACTTTCTAGACAGTCTACTTCTGCTTCTCCTTTGTCTTCCAGGCAAATTCCCAAAAACCTTTAAGATTGGGCTGAAAGTTTGTATTCCTAGCCAATTTATCTTTCCAGAAAGCTCAGAGACTGTGTTCTGTGTATGCCTCTGAATAGAATTTTGTAAACATTTATGTACAAGTCTATTTCTCTTTCAGATTGTCAAATCTGAACAACAGGAGAGCTGCAGTCTCATGCATCTCTGTGGTCCTTAGCACAGTGCCCGAAACAACTTAGACACTTTGTGAATTTGGGATGGAGGTGATACCTAAAGGCTTAGTTCATGTTTTCACATGTTCCAAATGTGAGTTGCAGACAGTTGGACCTTAGCATCTGATTTTTTTAACTTCCAAGTTTATAAAGAGTGAGTTACTGTATCTTGTCTTTATAAAGTTAAAACTATAAATTAGTACTTTTGATCATTTTATTATAAATTATTTTGTTTTCTCTGAACCTCTTTTTGGATTTTTCTAAAATTAATCAATTCAAATGAGACTGAATCATCTATGCAGAAATAGTATTTTCTAGTTTTATCTGGTCAAAGTTATGAAGATATGTTAGCTTCTTGTCAGATTTTTATAAGAATTATTTTGTTCAGCTTTATATTCATTACCAGTGTAAACTTTTATCTTAGAATTTTGTTAATGGGTCAAATCCTCATTATATATTCATTTTTTCCTATGGAAAATATACTAAGAAATCCCAAAAATACATAATCAAAGTGATTACACCACTCATTTTATTTTCTGGACTAACCAGAAATTACGGTCCTATTTTCCAGAATATTGGAAATCAGATATAAATTTTTTGCCTTTTATTTTAATAAGAAGAAATTCTATGTTCCATTAAATGCTCCTCAATAGTATATTTCCTCTTTGTCTTGCATCTGTTGGTAATCCTTGATTCAAATACCAAATCTCTGACCACTTAAGTGGACAGTAAATACGTCGAGGGCCATAGAACTCAATCAGTCCACAGAGACAGAAGAGCTCAGAATTAGGGCTTTTGACTTATGTGGATTTTATTGCCCCTATTTAGTGTTCTGAACAAAAGCAGAAGCAGGGAAAGAAGGTGGAAGATGTAGTCACTGTACTGAAAAGAGCTGGTGAACATTTAGCCACTTCAGGGGGATAACATCTAGTCAAGAACTGATGGTACTGAAAGAAGTACAAGCTGTGATGAAAGTATTGGTGAAAAACAAAGCCCTAGGAATTGACAAAATTCCAGTGGATATGTTTTAATAAACAGCTGATGATCAAAGTATTCAGCTGTCTAAGACAAGAAATATGAAAGACAGTTACCTGGTCAGCTGACTATAAGAATCCATATTTATATGTATTCAACAGAATGCAGAAATTGCTGAGCAATTTCAGTAACATTAAAACAAGTGAAATTTTGCTGAAGGTACTTTAAAAATGGTTGCAGCAGTACATTGAATGAAAACTCAAGCCAAATTCAGAAAAGGACAGAAAGATGTTTATCTATTTCTCACTGACTATGCAAATACACTTGACTTTATAGATCACAACACGCTATAGATAACATTGTTAAGAACAAGAGTTTCAGAACACTGGATTGTCCTCACATGCAACTTGTACATAGACCAAGAAGCAGTCATTTGAGGAAACAGGAGGATTACACAGTTTAAAATCAGAGAAGGTTTGCATCAGGTTGTTTGTTTCCATTGTATGTATTCGATCTGTATGCTGAGCAAGTGATAAGATATCTGGATTTATGAAGAATTAAAACTATCAATTAAATACTTATTCATGTCTGTAATATGCAGATGACACAACCGTGCTTGCTGAAAGTGAAGAAGAAAGCACTTAGTGGTGAAGATCTAAGAGTATATCCTTTGATATGGATTACACTTTAATATAAAAGAAACATATCCAAACAACTAGACCAATAAGCAACATCACGATAAGTGAAGAAAGGTTTGAAGTTTTCAGTGATTTCATTTTAGTCAGATCTATAATAAATGCACAGGCAAGCAGAGGACTAGCAATCAAATGATGTGTTACATCCCTTTGCAGAGCTGTTGCAGGTAAAACAGCTGCAAAATATCTATATGGAATGTTAAAAAGCAAAAATATCACTTTGATGACTAAAATGAGCTAGACCTAAGCCATTATTTTTCAGTCACTCCATATACATGTGAAGTTAGAAAGTAAGTAAGCAATAGTTCATAAGTGATGCTTTTAAATTACCATGTTACTGAGTGATATTTAATATACCATGGTCTACCCAAAAAAGAGCAAGTCTGCCATGGAAAAAAGTACATCCAGAATGCTCATTAAAAGCAGCCAAGGTGAGACTTCATATTATGTACCTTGTATATGCTATCAGAAGAGATCAGTTCTTGGAAAAAAGAGCTCATGCGTGGTGAGGCAGAAGGTCAGGAAAGAAGAGAAAAATTCTCAGTGAGACAGATTGACAGAGTGGCTGCAATAATGAACTCAAACGGTGATGGTTATGAAAGTGGTGCAGGATTAGGCAGTGTTTCTCATACTGATACACTTAAGGGCACGGTGAGTCATTGCTTATTCAAAGGCATCTAACAAGAGCAATATCCAATGATGGCCCCTCTCTCGGCCTCTGTAAATGATTTGCCCTGGACTGCTCACCTAACTTAAAGTGGGAGAAAGCTGAGACTCCCTACTCACATAATTATGTAGAGTCTAGGAAAGCCATAAGGTTGCTACGAGTCAGAATTGACTAGATAGTGAGAGAGTAACTGTTGTTGGTGTTGTTAGAGGCCCTCAAGTGGGTTCCAACACACAGCAACCCCTACACACAACAGAACAAACACTACCGGCTCTGTGCCAGCTTCACATTTTCTGTTTGAGCCCATCAATGCTGCCACGGTGTCAATCCATTTTCTCTAACGTTTTCCTCTTTTTTCAACGCCCTACTACTTTCCCAAGAACGATGTCCTTGTCCAGGTACTGGTCTCCTTTCCTTTTGGTGATTTATATTTTTAAATGCTTAAAAAATCATTTTCCTGGGGGCTCATACAACTCTTATCACCATCCATCCATCCATCCATCCATTGTGCCAAGCACATTTGTACATTTGTTGCCATCATCATTCAGAAAACATTGCATTCTACCTGAGCCCTTGGAATCAGCTCCTCATTTTTTGCTCTACTTCCCCCCACCACCCTCCCTCATGAACCCTTGATAATTTATAAATTATAATTATTTTGACATGTCTCACACTGTCTGACATCTCCCTTCACCCACTTTTCTGTGGTCTGTCCCCCAGGGAGAGAGTTATATGTAGATCCTTGTGATCAGTTCCCCCTTTCTACACCACCTTCCTTCCACCCTCCCAGTATCACCACTCTCACCATTGGTTCTGAGGGGTTCATGTGTCCTGGATTCCCTGTGTTTCCAGCTCTTATCTGTACCAGTGTACATGTTCTGATCCAGCCAGATTTGTAAGGTATAATTGGGATCATGATAGTGTGCGGTAGGAAGCATTTAAAAAGTAGAGGAAAGTTGTATGTTTCATCATTGCTACCCTGCACCCTGACTGGCTCATCTCCTCCCAATGACCCTTCTGCAAGGGGATGTCCAGTTGCCTACAGATGAGCCCTGGGTGCCCCACACTCTCCCTCACTCACAATGATATGATATTTGTTCATTGATGCCTGATATCTGATCCCTTCAACACCTCATGATCACACAGGCTGGTGTGCTTCTTCCATGTGGGCTTTGTTGCTTGTGAGCTAGATGACCACTTGTTTACCTTCAAGGCTTTAAGATCCCTGACACTATATCTTCTGATAGCCGGGCACCATCAGCTTTCTTCACCACATTTGCTTATGCACCCACTTTGTCTTCAGCTATTGTGTTGGGAAGGTGAGCATCACGGAATGCCAGTTTAGTAGAACAAAGTGTTCTTGCACTGAGGGAGTACTTAAGTGGATGCCCAATGTCCATTTGCTAACTTAATACTAAACCTATAAATATATGCATATAGATCTATTTCCCCATCATCATATATAAATATATTTACATATGTACATACCTGTATTTACACCTCTATAAATGCCCTTTGCCTCCTAGCTCTTTCATCTATTTCCTTTTACTTTCCTCCTGTCCTATGATTGTGCTCAGCCTTCATTTGGGTTTCACTAATTCCTCTCAGTTACATTGCCCTTAATCAAGCCCTACCAGGCCTCTTACATCTTCCTCGTCATTGATTTTGGATCACTTTTTGTTCCCTTGTCCCTGGGCTTGTTCGCAACACTTCCTTTCCTCAACATCCTCCTCTCCCATGTCCCCCACAGAACCGTTGGTCCCATTGTTTTCTCCTGCAGGTTGTTTATCCTGCCTATATTATCTAGATAGACATGCAGGGATAATATTATGCACAAAAACAAGACAGAGCAAAACAAAGCAACAAAGGAAAACAAAAAAACAACAACATAAAACCAATGACATAAAAAGAGAAAAGCCTGTAAATAGTTCAAGGTCTATTTGTTGACATTTAGGAGTGTTTTCTGGTTGAGTCTGATGGGGTGCCACGCTCTGGCTCCAAAGTCTATTTTTGGTACTCTCTTGGAACTTCCTTGCTCTGCTCCTCTTGCTGTTCTGTTGCATGCCCTTACTGTTTTGCCTCGGTGTGGTGTGGTCCGATAGGGCACAATTCCCACACTGTGTCTCCAGTGTTGCCCCCTGAAGGGCTATGGGTCAGTGAGGGATGTCGTGTCTTGTTGTGGGGCTGGCCATATGGTCCTCTCTGTGCATTGGCTGTTCTGAGCAGGGGTGTCATCCTCAAGGCTTGGTGGGCCAGCATGTGCTCCACTCTTTCTTCCTCCCCCTCCATGTGCTCCCATGCGCTCTGATCATACATGTCCCTCTCCTTGAACTGTAGCTTCTGTGCTGTCCTCTGAAACAAATTCTTCTGGAGGAAGGGAGGCTGTCCATGTAGTTGGGATTGGGCCGGCCCCTCAGACCTCTCTACTGGTTCCCTGCTTCATGCCGGTATGTTGCATTCGCATCTTGGAGCACAGGGTTGAAGTCTGGTCCCTCTTTCCCTGTGGAGATATAAACAATACCCTCCCCTTGGGTGGGTTAGTGCCTGGTTCCCCCCCACCATGTCTTTCTTAAAAAAAATAATGTATGTCCAAAATACTTGAGACAAAACATTACCATCCTTGCCTTGAAGGAGCATTCTGGCTGTATATCTTTCAAGACCGATATGTTTGTTCTATTGGCAGTCCATGTTACTTTCAATATTCTTCTCCAGCGCCATAATTCAAATGCATTATTCATCTTCCCTCTTCCTTGTTCAGTACTCAACTTTCATAGGCTTATGAGGTCATTGAAAATACCATGTGTGGGGTTAGGCCACCTTAGTCCTCATAATAGCATCCTTGTTTTTCAACATGTTAATGGGGTCTTGTGCAGCAGATTTACTTAATGCAATGAGCCCTTTGACCTCTTGGCTGCTGCTTCCATGAGCATTGATTGTGGTTCTCAGCAAGACAAAATCTTTGACTACTTCAATCTGTTCTCCATTTATCATGATGTTACCCACTGGTCCAATTGTGAGGATTTTCTTCTTCTTTTTCTCTTATTTTTTTTTTTTTTACATTTAGCTGTCATCCATACTCAAGGCTGAAATCCTTGATCTTCATCAGCAAGTGCTTCAAGTTTTCCTCATGTTCAGCAGGCAAGGTTGTGTCATCTGCATATCGTGGGTTGTTAGTAAGACTTCTTCCAACCGCAATGACTTCTTCTTCTTTACATAATCCTGTTTCTGTGATGGTTTGCTCATTATACATACTGAGTAACTATGGTGAGAGGCTGCAACCCTGACATACACCTTTCCTGATTTTAAATCTTGCAGTATTCCTTTGTCCTGTTTGTATAGCTGCTTCTTGATCTATGTAAAAGTTCTGTTTGAGGGCAATGTAGTGTTCTGGCATTTCCATTCTTTTCAAGTTTATCCATAGTGTGTTATGGTCCACAATCTTAAATGACTTAGCATAGTCAATAAAACAAAAATAAATATTTTTCTGGTATTCTCTGCTTTCAGCGAAGATCTATCCGCCATTAGCAATGATATCCCTTGTTCTATGTCCTCTTCTGAACCCACCCTAAACCCCAGGCTGCTCCCTATCAATATACTGCTGTAACAGTTGTTGGCTGATCATCAGCAAAATTTTATTTGCATGCTATATCAATGGTATTGTTCTATAATTTAAACATTCTGTTAAGTCACCTTTCCTTGGAATTGGTACAAATAAGAATCTCTTCCAGTCAGTTGGCCAAGCAGCTGCATTACAAATTTCCTGAATAGATGAGTGAGTGCGTCCAGTGCATTATCGCTCACTGAAACGTTTAAATGGGTAGTCCACCAATTATTGGAGCCTTGTTTTTGGTGACTGCTTTCAGTGTAGCTTGAATTTCTTCCTTCAGCACCACTGGGCCTTGTTTATATGCTACTTAACTATCAGTGATTTAAACAATCTCAAAGGTGCTGAAGACCTTCGAATGTGCTTCTGCAATGATTGTATACAAAGAAATGCAACTTCATGGAAAAATAAAAAGTTTTGATTTAGTTTTAGATTTTCATAGTCATTTGATGATGGGATGCATAAAATGAAAAAAATGCCTCCTTTTCAATAAGGATGATGCAAGATTGCTGGAGATATGGTGGAGAAAAGAAAATTCATCTGTTTGGGTTTCTGTTCTAACAGAAATGTAAACTCTAATAAAGATAAGGTAAAAGGACAGTTTGAACAACACATGTTTTAGAATCAACTTACACTACCCAAACAGAAATTTATAATTAATACAATCTTTTCAATTACTTTAATTTTTAAATTTAACTTATTTATTCTTGCTCAGAATGATGTGTTAATATTCCTTGCTTCATTCAGGCCCCTATACAATCTTAGAAGAAGCTTTGGATAGAGCCTCCAGAGGTTGTGAAGTAGCAGGAGACCCTTCAGTTGCAGCCTTAGTGTCTAGTGAATGGAGATTTACTGGTGATAGACTTCCATTCCATTTCATTGAGATCATTCACAGCAAGAATTTTATTGTACTATGAGCATTATGAGAACTGGGTGTTATGCCAATTTGGCTGGGTCAGTATTCTCAGTGGTTTGGCAGTTAAAGCCTAGTAATCTCTTGTGAGGTGATCTAATGCAATGTAATAAGCTCCATGGGGGATCTACTGTGAGCAGCCAATCGGGTGTAAGAAGTCTAGGGTGAGAAGCAGCCTCTTACTCAGGTCATTGTCCTCAAGCAAAGGCAAGGAACTTTCTTGGGGGGTGTCACCTATTTTCTATATACAGACACTGTGGAAATGTCTGTTTGCTTCTTTCTTGGTCTGGATCCTGCCTCTGGCTCATTAATCCTCTACTTTCTGAACTGAAGCCAGCAGCCTGCCATATTGCCTAGCAATACTCTGAGCCCTTCAGTAGACTGCAATCTACCTTGTTGACCTTGGGTTCATCTTTATCTGCAGTAAACAACCTATAGTATTCCTGCTGATCTATGTTCATTAGCCCTTGAGACAACATAAGTCAAGTCTCCAATTTAATGTCTGGTTCCTGGACTCAGATTGGATTTGCTTGCTTCTACTCTACATCAGTGTGAGGTATTTTCATGTCAAATAAAAATCTACTCCTACCCCAGTCTCTTTATAGATAGAGGTAGAGATTGATAGATCTAGATAGATAGATAGATAGATAGAAATTGCCACCCCAAAACAGAATTTTTCTTTCAAAACTATGTATTTTTTTTAACAAAACAACTGTATCACCTTCAAAGTACTCTCCATCATGTTAAATACATTTGTCAACTCTGAGATTCCATTCTTGGAAGTATTTTTCAAACTCATCTGTTTGGATGGCTGACAGCATCTCCCTCATTTTTTTCTTCATGTCTTCTACAACATCAAATTGTTGTCTTTCATGTCCCTCTTCATTTGTGGAAACAAAAAGAAGTCACACAGAACAAGGTCAGATGAATAGATGTGTGGGGCAAGAGAGGCATGCTGTTTTTTGCCCCTAACTGGTGAACAGAGATAGCTGCGTGAGCAGGGACATTGCCGTGGTGGCAAAACCAGCTCCCTGAGTGTTACAAATTAGGCCTTGTTTGTGGCACACTATCATGTAATCTTTTCAGAACCTTTAAATAGAAAGCGTGATTTAACAGTCTGACATGGTGGAATGAACTCCAAATACATGACGAGTCAATATTTTCATCCAATAGGGAAGCTGATGAACGTCCAGAATGAGGCTTATCATCAGTCAACATTTCATCTTTTTTGAGATGAGAAAACCACTTGTACTCCTGAGTTTTGACCATAGCACTGTCCTTGTAAGTTGTGTTCAACATCACAACAGTTACTTCAGCATTTTTCCCAAGCACAAAACAAAATTTCACAGCCACAAGCTGTTCTCTTAAATCGGCCATCACAAAAAAACAAGGTTTGAGTGAAACTGCTTTTATGAAAAAATTCACTGTGACCAGAGAGAACCTTCCCAGGAGACGCCACTGGGTGCATTAACTCAGAGCAAGTTGCTTGATGTTTGCCTAGGATGGGAATATTAACTAGGAAAGCTCCACTTCACTCAACATAATTCTGGTTTCCTTTGGATACCCCACATACATTCCTTTTTTGGGGGGTATTCTGTGTGTGTGTGTGTGTGTATTTTGCTAGAGAACCTAGCTAAAGACAAACACATTGCTAGTTGATACAGTTATTAGATAACCAGGATGACTCACTCACTAATTTCAGGACTAAGCCACAAAAGGGGGGCAAAAAATGCAATGGGGCCCTTAAAAAAAGGGGGAATAAAAAAAAAACTTAGAAGAAGCCAAATATACAGTGTGGTATTTTACCCAGGGAGATGCTTATAACATTTTAAAACATCAGGAACATGACAACTTCAAGAATGTACTCTTCATCAAAATGGAATTAAATATGTGGAATTAGTTTGCTCAAGAAAAGTGATTGGGAAGCAGGAATAAGGATAAATTCTTAAGAACAATTGGAGATTTTTGTTTTATGTATTTTATTTCATTTAAAAATTGTTTCTGGGGGAAGGGTCGGGGGAAAAATTGTTTCTGTTAAAACAAGAATGATATTCCTGCTTAAATTTTTTTTCCTAAATGTAAATGCACTTTTGGGGGAGAGTTAGTACAAACCTATGTGAGTATTTCTGCTTCATTAATAATTTATCATTACTAGCTTTGCAATGCCTAATATTTTGTAAAGTTATTAAAATCTCAAGCTTACACTTTAATTGCCCTTTGTCATTAGTTGGGAAAGCCACGTAATTGACCAACTGGAGGAAATAATATTTAGGGGGCAGCAGAAGGTCCCCAACTAAACTACCAGTGCTCATTGTCATCATCATCATCATTACCATCATCGTCAACATCATCAAGCAGCAGTTTTGAAACAGTCCGTCTGAGCGTGGCATGGCACAGCACTCTGCAAGGTTAATGAAGAGAGTGTCAAGGACTGTCATTTCCATGTTTCCATTGAAACCAGAGAGCAAACATCAACAGGAGCACACAGATGCAAACATCTGCAAATCTACCACTGCTACAAAATATATTTTGTTGGAGGCAATCTTGGTCATTCCTAGTTGAAGAAACACAAAGCCTACACAATTAGGATATTTCTTTACATTGTCCAACTTTAAGAGGAAGGACTTTATCAAGTAGTTGCTAGAGAAAACATTTTGCAGTTTCGTGATTCTGGCCTGGGCAGCGTTTGATACGCAAATTTTCTCTGAAGTTCTTATATTATGATAAATGGTCTATATCTTAAATAATTATCCTAAAATAATAAAGATTCAATGGATATTGGTGCATATTTTGAATAATGGACTACATGTCATTTTATTACATTCGCCATGTGGTAGTTACATAATCTGGTGTCAATTTAGGACTTGATATGATTAAGAGTAAAGGGTCTAGTCTGTCAATCGGATCATAGCGAATGAGGCCTCTGTGTGGGCATGGCCTTCCTCCTGAGAATTCTGGTACTTCCTCCTTGGAGGCGGAAGACACTTCTCTCTCTTGGCCCACTCACTACAGGATAGTCTACTGACAAGGCTGACTCCTGGTGAGACATCCCTGAGGAGAAGCCACATGGACCCACCCTGATGCAGCACTGGGTGCTGGAGAAACCATGTGGAGACCCCTGCCAGCGCTGAGATGCTT
>NW_022111373.1:120877435-120879275 GCF_000313985.2 Echinops telfairi
CAGTAAAAAATTTCCATGAACTATACAGAAGAGAAAACCATTACCATCCTGCGATCTCAGCAGCATGATATAAAACAGTGTCTGGATAAAAGATAAAAACAAATCCATAAATCCAGTCTACACTTGAGGAAGATGCACCCACAGTATCATGAATGCACCTTCACATCACAGACAGACAAGCGCATGGTCTTCTCAGTGGTGACCCATCTAACATGATTTGAAACTAAGAACCTTTGAAGCAGGACAAAATTTGCCTGCTTTCCTTGAGATACTTTGTTAACACACTTTATAAGTCTCATTTCACACCCAGACAAGAGCCATAGCATCCAGTTTTCTCACTAGACTATGACCAGTGATGGGCTATCATGCAGCCGGGACAAGTTGTACCCACTGAGCATCTACTGTGTGCCCCAGATCATAGTGAGCATTAAGAAATCAAGGAACTATCAAAAAGAAAAAAAAAACAGAAAAAAGGAGAGCGAGAAATGATATGATTTTAGAGGTGACATTTGCATGTAGGACTGAAATAGTGAACCGCATTTACTGCTCACAATCACATTTAAAGTTATTACAACAAAATATTAAACGATATAAAATATCCTAAGCAAGGATGCTAGTGTGAGCTGCAATACTTGGGCTCTGTGAATAAAGCACATGTTGCCAATGCATTAGAAAAACCTCTCTTGGCAGAGTATTGAAGAGTGAGGTTACAATTTGTCATTGTTAGATTCACTATCTTTGGAGGACATAATTTCAAGAAATCAAGCTCAGAATCAAGTTCATTTTGATTGAAAGCTCTCCCATGACAGGATATAACTCCAAAAAATGTACATCTTAAAGGGTGTAAATAGCCTCATCTTTTCCTGCAAAGCCAAACTCACTGCCACTGAGCCTTTTCCAATTCACAGAGACCATGTTGGATAGAGTATAACTGTCCCTGTGGTTTTTCGAGAGTTTAACTTTTTATAGGAGTAGAAGGCTTCCTCTTTCTCCCGAGAGAAACAGTGGTGGTTTCTAACTGCACCCTTTGTGGTGAGCAGTGCAATGTGTACCCTCCCAGGTAGAGCTGTGGTGCGAATGCTGAGAGTACACATGCAACTGAGAGCACCCAGAGAGCCCTGGCACGCAGAAATCAGAAACATAGAAGCTCGTGCAGAGGGTAGTGGGTCAGAGTAAAGGCCGAAGATGATAAGTACAAGAAGATGAATTTAATTGGAATGTGAATTACACAAAAGGGTTCATGATTTTATAAACCATTGCAAATGCATTTGATGGTAAATAGTCTCAAGAAAGGTATCTGCAGACTTTTGCGGCAGGGTAAATATTCTATTGTTTTAAAATCTATTGTGATTACTGATTTTTAAACCTATCAAGTTATTGACATACGATGCAAAAATGGTAGTTGCTCCAAATTCTAAATTATTTGATATAAACCTGGAAGAGTTCTATGTAAGAAGAGCTCTTTACATCCCTCCATACATCGGTCACATGCCATCCAATAGCTTGTCCCTTATTCTTTAATAGGTTTCTATTTACTGGTTTTTCCCCAAGTAGTTTTTAGGTATCTCAAGGTTCTCTAATCTTTAAAATAAACAAAACAAAATAATAAAATGATTTTCAACGCCCCCATCATTCTATTGCAACCTTTTTTACATAAGATTTGATAGAAAATTTCTTGAAATGGGAATGTAATCTTATTTTGTATATTCGCACCTTGCATTTCTTCCACCTCCTCTTTCCCCTCTTCTCTCCATTAAAACCGTTGATTTTATAAACCATTGCAAATGCATTTGATGTGAAATAGTCTCAAGAAAGGTATCTGCAGACTTTTGCGGCAGTG
>NW_022111373.1:120880965-120882106 GCF_000313985.2 Echinops telfairi
AATCTTCAGATGTGTAGTATCTAATTATAGGGGTGGAATGATTAGTTCCATAGGGTTTTGTTTACTAGACTAGTAAGAAATACAAAATATTTCCAATGACTATTCTCATATTTCTTTGGCTTTAAAAGTACATTTTAAAATCCATCTCAAGTTTCTGTGCAAGTCCATTGCTCTGGGGGTTATGGTGCTGAGGCAATAGGAATATCGAATTTACAAAAATTAAATAACACATATATTGTCTTCTATAAACTGTGGTACAGTGCCACACATGCTGGATCACTATGTGTTCCTTTTGTTTTCCAGTTCAAACAAAATTCCAAAATTTACCAATAAAATAAAAGTTATCAAATAGTTGTGATTCCTGAAAGGGATTTGGAGAATATATTTGCCTCTACCGTTAAAGATAAGCATAACATTTTTCGAGAATTCCTTCCATTGCAAAAATATTTTATTGAGAATGAGGTGGTGGTTTAGATATCAATTTTGTATTCTACAACTTTAACAATGTATCCACCCTCTCAATAGATTTCCCTGCTCCTCTCTCCCTACTTCCCCTTTCCTTTTTGTCAGATATTATCTTCTCCTTAACCAGGTTAACATCTGTCTCCCCTCTACCCTATTAATTCCCATGCCATCCTGCTCTGCCCACCTCTGGCAACCATTGAAGTTTGCTTCTCTTAGGATGATAAATTTTATTATAATTTAAAAAAGAAGATAATATCAAGTACACCTTGCAGGGTGCTTACAAAACACCCATAACTCATTGCCAGGTAGTCATTTCTGACTCGGAGCAAATCCAAGTGTCACAGAGAAGACCTTCTCGATGGGCTTTTCTTGACTGCATTCTCTATGGAAGCAGTAGCTGGAGTTTTCTTCAATAGCATCTCTGGGTGGGTTTGAACTACCAAACTTTAAGTAAGTAGTAGAATTAAAATTGTGATCCCAAGACATTCTTACACCTGTAGCACTGTGGCTCACAAGCAAGAATAAAGAATATGAAGTACTCACTGTGAGATTCTCTATGTTTAGATATAAACTTGGTGCAGGAAGTGAGTAATATATATTTTTGAGGAGAAAATCAGATAGATACTGTTTCAGGCTGGGTTTGCTAGAGAAGAAAATCAGTGACATGCTAAGGCAT
>NW_022111373.1:120883226-120884347 GCF_000313985.2 Echinops telfairi
GATGGAGAAGAGATGCTAGTTTGACCCCTTCCTAATGGTAGTTTTTCTTTTGGGGCTAGTCAGAGGTCAGATATGTCAATGCACTTTACTGGGTTGTATTCTGGAAAGAATATGGGGATTTAGGTTTTGATTCCTAGAAATTGTCTTTGGTTAATCCTGTGTGCAATGGTGAAAATGATTGTGATAAATGTGAAACTTAAGTTCAGGTGACAAATCACCCAGAGCATTTCTCAGAGACCATGCTGCTTAGTGAAAATGTCTGACAGATAGTCAAAATGGTTGACAGAAAGCCTGGCTTTGGCTTTATTCAGTCAGAGATCTAAGGCCATACTTTGTATCAAAAGAATAGTTTAGATAAGGATTAAAATAAGATAGATAAGGGTTGAACTTGACTATTTTTTGTTATTGATATAATGATTGATAGAAATGATTATTGGGAAGTATGAAAATAGAGTTTTAAGACTACTTGCCTTCAGCCATTAAATTGGAATTTAAATTGTTTAGGGCATAGTGCAAAGAAAGCTCTAAAAGAATAAGCCCCACCCAGTGTCTTGGGTGCTCAGGACATTGAGAGGTGAAGAGACTTGCCTAGGGGGGTTGTTGACAGATTGAAGAAAAAATGAACTCTTTGTTTGAATTTTGAACTAGTGGTTTGTGTCTGAAGCTGGAAAAATTTGGAACATGGAAGGAACTCTCTGCTCCAGCACTGAATTGTTAAGGGAGCCTGTGGACAGGCTGAAAGGCTTGCTAGTTGACCATGTGGATCCACTGTGGAGTGGAACGAGAGAAACACAATAAAGAGATGGGTTGAGTCTAGCCATTAACACCTGTGGACCTAGTTCACAAGGACTACAGCAGCAGTTCTCAACCTGTGGGTCATGACCCCTTTAGGGGTCCAACAACCCTTTCACAGGTGTTTCCCAATCCATAATAGTAGCAAATTACATTTATGAAGTAGCAACGAAAATAATTTTACAGTTGGGAGCTCACCACAACTTGAGGAACTGTATTAAAGGACTGTGGCATTAGAAAGGTTGAAAAACACTGGACTAGAGGAAAAGATGAAAGTAGGTTGACTGGGCTGAAGTTTATGACCTAGCCCAAGGGAGCTAGGCTTATTG
>NW_022111373.1:120885106-120894261 GCF_000313985.2 Echinops telfairi
TGAGATGCTTCCACCACCATTGGATATACAAGACTTTACCCACTGGCCTGTGATCTTCCTGCGTTCAGCATCATTGCATGTGTTGTATGAGTATGAAGAGGAATTTATAGACTGGTACTGGAATATGGGCTAATTCAGACTTGTGGACTTGGACTGGACTGGGTTGGGATATTCTCTTAATATACATATATAAATTTGTATGAGATGTACTGTTACTCTTTTATATAAAGCTCTTTCCTGTACATATATGAGTCTTCCAGAATTTGTTTCTCTAGTGTACCTGATCTAACACAATCATCTAACAACGATTATAGCAACACATTGACGGTAAACTGCCAGAAGTTCAGGCCAGATTTAGCAGACGACTTGGAACAAGGGGTAGATATCATTACTAATGTCAGATGGATCTTGGCTCAAAGCAGAGAATACCAGAAAGTTGTTTACTTGTGTTTCATTGGCTATGCCAAAGCATTCGATTGTGTGGACCATATAAACTTAGATAACTTTGAGAAGAATGTGAATTCTGGAACACTTCAATGTGCTCATTTGGAATTTGTACATGGATCATGAGGCAGTTGTTAAATATAATAAGGTAATGCATGTTTTAAAACCAGGAAAGGTGTGCCTAAGGGTGTGTTCTCTCACCATACCTGTTCAATCTATATGCTTATTAAATAATCAGAGAAGCTGGATTATATAGAACTCAGCATTGGGATTGGAGGAAGTCTTAAAAATAACCATAATATGCAGATGACACAACTTTGCCTACTGAAAGTGAGAAGTAATTGAAGCAGTTGCTGATGAAAATTGAGGATTGTAGCCTTCAGTATGGATTATAACTCAATGTAAGAATACCAAAAGTCTCACAACTAGATTAATAGGTAACATCATGATAGAGAAAAGGTTGAAGTTGTCAAAAATTTTGCCTTACTTGTATCCACAATCAATGCTAATGAAAGCAGCAGTCAGGAGATCAAAAGACATGTTGCATTAGGTAACTAAACTGCACACGACCTCTTTAGAGTATTAAGGAGCGAGGATGTTTCTTTGAGGACTAAGGTGCACCTGACCCAAGCCATGGTATTCTCCATTCGATCACATGCATGTGAAAGTTGAACATTGAATAAAGAAGACTGTAAAAGTATCAATGCATTTGAATTGTGGTGCTGGAGAAGAATATTGAAAGTACCATGCACTACTAAAAGGACAGACAGATCTATATTGGAGAAGAAGCAAGGTCAGAGTGCTCCTTAGAAGCAAGAATGGCAAGACTTCACCTTACAAGCTTTGGACATATTGTCAGGAGAGACCAGTCCCTGGAGAATGACATCATGTTATTAAAGTGGTGGTGAAAAAGAGGAAGATCCTCAATGAGATGAATTGACACAGTGGCTGCATTAATGGGCATAGGAACAATTGTGAGGATGGCACTGGTCTATATGGTGTATCATTCTTTAGGATATAGGGTTGCTATGGATTGGAGTTGACTCTATGGTACGTGTGCTAGTCTGGGTAGACCGAGAAACAAATTCATAAACACTCATATGTATATAAGAGAGAACCTTATATACAAAAGCAATTGAGTATTGAGAAACAAACCAGCCCCGGCCAGATCAAGCCTGTAAGTCTGATATTACCCCATATATATCGATACTAGTCCATAAATTCTTCTTTAGACTCATGCAGACATGCAATGATGCCAAATGCAGAAAGATCACAGGCCAGTGGGTGGAATGTCTTGTGGATCCAGTGGCGGTAGAAGCCCCTCAGCATTGACGTGGGTCTCCATGTGGCTCTTCCAGCTCCCAGGGCTCGGGCTGCATCAGGGTAGCTCCATGTGGCTTCTCAGCAAGCATTTCTCTCAGAGAGTGAATGTGTGTCCCGCCTCCAGTGAGGTATTTATCTCCTTAGAACCTCCAAATGAGGTCACCAAGCCGTGGCCTTATTGACAGGCTAAACTCCACCCCTTTACTCTTACATCTCAAATTGATGACAGATTATGTTACTACCACAGAACATAACAACAGCAACAGCCTGCACACACTGTCTGTATACTAAGAGAAGGTCACACCCCAGTAATATAAAATCCCTCAATAATATAAAAAATATCAAGACTGTGAACTGAACTATCACAGACACATTGAAAAAATTCATGGACTATGGGGCTGGACTCTGAAGTAAGAGTAAGGTTTTTTGCAAACAAAGGAGGGATTAAAAAATTGAATATTTGTGACCTCAAGCAGCAAAATCTTAGGAGACACAAAATGTGTGGGAAATTACATTAAAAGGAATCATGAAGAGAAAAGTCTAGGAATATTTGATTTCAATCCCCAATTCCATCATTTATTAGATGTTTGACCTTTAGCAATTAAACTTATTTCCTAGTGTCAAATTCTTCACATGCAAAAAGCATAGTAAATTCACAGAGTATTATGTATAGAAAGGAACTTAATTTTTTTTTCAAAATGTTATGTATTGTATGTTATGAATGATTTTTGGTTGTTCCTTTTTATTTATAAAGAAAGTTATTTATAACAGAAAATGTAATATACTTAAGTCTGATTGTAAAAGACTTCAATGACATAGACATTTGAACTTTATCTTGTTGACAATAGGCAGATTTTGCAAGTTCCATGTTTTGTAATGAGCTGGCTAAAACCAAAAACCTAAACAAATCCAACCTATTAAACAAATTCAACAAATGAAAATATGCAGGATTTATTAGTCATGGACAGGAATGAATATAAAAATGAATATAAAAAATGAACATAACCTACATGGAATTTTGTAGGTTAAGGTAAAACATGACAAAGAATTTTGGTTTATGATAGTTTTATTGAAATATAATGAACATATCATCCACTCCAATAGTTTAATCATATGAAGAAGGATGTGCAACCATCACCACAATCATCTTTGGAATATTTTCTTTCTTCTTGTACCTATTAGGGTTGACTCCCCATTTCCCCCAAGCTCCCCTTCCATGCCCCCAGGGAATTATTAATTCAGTTGCCGTTTTCATAGACCCACCCATCCTGACTTCCCTATTCAGAAAAATATACAAAACAAAAACAAACATCAAAAAACGATGAAGCAATAAAACAGAGAAAAAGAAAAGAAAGTAGAAAATATTAAAACCTAGAATAATTCAAAATGGGTCAAAAGGGAGGTCAAATTACAAGGTGTTACATTCCAATAAACTGTTATTATTAGTTGCCTTACTGTCATTTCCTACTCATGGCAACCCAATGTGCAGCACAATGAAACACGGCCCAGTCCTGCGCCATTCCCACAATTGTTCTTATGTTTGAGCCCATTGTTGCAGCCATTGTGTCCATCTATCTTGTTGAGAACCTTCCTCTTCATTTCCTGCACCTCTACTTTACGGAGCATGATGTCCAGCCTAACCACAGCTGCTAAAATCCACTTTAAGATTCTCTATGCCTGATATTAACTCTATTCGCATTCCTGGAATATGGTCAGAGACTGAAAATGGTTATTAACTTCCACTATTATCCTTAGCCTTCTGCTTAGTTTGGTATTTTGAGTTACGACTATAGTACAATTTTCTCCTCTGGGTTTGGATTTCATTATTTACAGTTGTTGAATGACACGGGTTGTTGTGCTTCTTTCGCGTGGACTTGGCTGACTCCTCACTGAGATGATTGCTTATTGTGAGACAGAAATTTATGACACTTGTCTGGGCTCTACACTGTCTTTTTAAAAATTAATGAAAGCAGTGAACAAGACAATAAGTTTATGAAGTTAAGATTAGCAAATTTTCTTGGTTATATCTCAATTAATATAAAGTTTACATAAGTTACTTTAAGATTTGGAGTATCAGTCAGGGTTTGATCATTATAAACCAGAAAAATAGACCCTCCTTTTACCCCAAAGAAGTGGGAAAGCAGAACTGGAGCTTAGAAAGAAGCTTTAGCCTAAGATATGGGTGTGGGGAGATTAATTTTTATTAATTCATATCTCCAGTCATTAAAGAGAAAAATAAAACTAGACGGAGGAAGAAAAGGGCTGAAATCAAAGGCAAAGAACACTGGGGGAAAGAGAGTGCCTGTGTGCTTCTCTCATCTTTCAGTTCTGCATCTTGCTGTTGAATATTTGTGCCCAGACGAGTGAATTCAGAATGATAAATGGCCCCAGGTTTGGGTGATGGAGGTACAGTTAGTGTTGGAAAGATCAATGGGGAGTCAGGGGAAAGTGTGGTTTAAGTGATGAGGTTGGGAAGTTTCAATCAAGGCAATGTTGATTCTCTGGGAAAAAGAGTAGTATAAGTAGAACTTTTGGTGGCAAGAGGTTATTGTAGGAGACAATTGCTGTAATATGACTTAGAGTAAGAAAGGTAGTATCCACGTTCCCAGATCTAATTGGAATTAAAGAGAGGTAAACTCACCATTACAATGTCATGTCCTATGACAGAATAAAGAATAAAGTAGAAACTGGTATGCTACGGTTCCACTTAGGAGAAAACTTGATCTGGAATCTAGGAAGTGCCATCCAAACTGAGACATAGGAAGGGAAAGGAGAAAGCCAGGCCCCCAAGTTATGGGAAGATGGATATGTTGGGATTTGGTCTTTTTAGGCCTGATAGGTTTTAGTGGGGGATGGCATAGTTAGATTTATGTTTTAAAAGAGCCAAGACTGCAGGAACCCAGGTCAATTACAAACTACTGAATATACTTATTCATGCTCATTGTTTAACAGAATGACAGTGAATGTGGAGAGAAATGAGTGAACTCAAAATGTATGCAGGACATGTGGTTTACACAATTTGATTAATTGAATGTAAAAGATAAACAAGGAATATAAATGGTGACACCAAGTTTAAGTGTTGTGCAAAGAAGTAGACTATAATTCACTGAGGTAAGGAACACCAGAGGAAAAGAATATGATATGTTGCTGTGAGATGAGAAAGTATGACTTAAATTTGTCATCACTCTTAAGTGTCACCCAGTTCGTCTTGACTCATAAGTACTCTATGACCAACAGAACAGAACACTGCTCTTCCTGCACCATCCTCATCATTGTTGCAGCCTTGGTGTCAACCTATGTCACAAAAGATCGTCCTCTTTTGCATGGACCAGATGAACTGGTCCTTGCTTGTCACACTCCCATGGAGCTCTCTGGCTGTACTGCTTCCAATACTGACTTATCTAATTGGATATGAAAGAAGAAGACAGTCCACAATATGAGGGGACTTAAAAATTTTTGTGGAAACATATAATCAGAAAATAGTGAATTGTTTCCACAAACTTTTTAAAGCTCCTGAATACATACAATGTTCTTTCCCACAGCAGTGTGAAAATTCATCAATTATTCCTTGGTCTTCCATATTGGTTTTCCACCTTCCATATGCATATGAGGTGGTTGAAAAATACCCTGGTTTCAGGTAAACACACCTAGGTCTTCAAAGTGACATCTTTGAAATTTAATTCCTTATAAGATGTAGGAAGATTATATATACATGAAGGTAATGTATAATTTCACGTAATATTTATCAATATATCTATGAGGTACCATATATACTTGAGTATAAACCGACCCAAATATCAGCTGAGGCACCTAATTTTACCATGAAACAGCATTAAAAATGTGCTGAAAAACTGGGCTTATATACGACTATATATGATAGCTATGCCCAAGGCATATCATTTGATTTCTTGACTGTTGCTTCTCTTGGTGTTAATTGCAGATCCAAGTAAAATTAAATTTTACTTGGTTAAATTTCAAGGTTAGGAAGCCAACTTTAGGACTGGATAATTTAAGATCAGTGTGAAAGCCAAATTACAGTCTGTGAAGTCAACACGTCCCCTACTGATCCACCTGCTCCGACTACTACTGCTACTGGCACAAGAGCCACAGCAAGTATGGACTAAAATGTCCCGAAGCACTAAAAGGGTGATTCCATGACAGATAAAAGGAGTTCATTTTATACTAAGTCAGTGGTTCTCAACCTTCCTAATGCCACAACCCTTCAATACAATTCCTCGTGTTGTGGTGACCCCTCGCCCCCGCCCCCCACTGGCCAAACATAAAATTGTTTTCTTTGCTACTCCATACTTATAATTTTGCTACTGTTATGAATCGGGTGACCCCTGTGAAAGGGTCGTTCAACCCCCAAAGGGGTCATGACCCACAGGTTGAGAACTGCTGTTCTAGTGGGTTCTCTGTACCTTTAGCTAATTGGGGCATCTCGGGCATGTGACTTAATTTCCTTGATTTTTCATTTTCTAAACAAAAGGTAACTATAAACCTCATCTTTTAATTTCGTAAAATACAATCTTCCTATATGTTACATGTTTAAGTTACAAATGAGTGTTCTTATTCCCATATTTCAGGTAAAAATGGAAATTGAGTTAAATTAAATAATAATTTCAAAGTCAAATAGCATACGAATCCTAAATCGATATCAATTCCAAGGCTATGTAATTTAATCAACGTTTATTAATCTTTTGAGTACTCTGCTTCAGAAATCCCACATACATATGAAAGGCTGAAGAACGGTTTCATGTGACGACATGACCTTCAGTGATTGTTGCCCACTTTCTGTACCCCATATTTCACTATTTTCTAGTTCAGTAAAAGTGTTCTTTACCACTCTCTTCCTTAATTCCCGTCCTCTCAGTCTATACCATTAAGGAAGCAGAAGAGTTTGGCCATTTCAGAGGGAAGAGGCAATGATCAATAAAGTGCATGACCAGTGTCAAGGACAGAGTTACATTATAAAAGGAAATTGTGCCACAGAATGAATTCCTTTTTTACTGACCCCATTACCCTGGTAAAATGCCCTGATTTGTCCATTTCCTTAGCTGTGACTAGACAGGTCATATTTCATAGATTTCTTATGCTCAAAATCTTGCTGGGCCCATCTGTTAGGCAGAACTATTTTCCATCAAGAAATCTAAAACTCTAGAGCTCAAAAGGGCCAGAGATCTTCTAATCAGACTAGGTCAGTTTAGAATTGGGAAATTAGGTCTCCAAGAGAATAAGTGGATTGCTCAAGGTTACAATAGGCCTTACAATGAGGATGTTTGTCTTGACGCTTCGAGACAGGATTGATTATTTACCTACAAAGGATACTCAAGGTTTTGTATATTCCCTCATGGACTATATGGCTAAGGCCATATAGTGGTGGTTGAGAAGATACGAGGTGAAAAATCCCTACTCTGGTGTTTCATATGTGAATTTGTTTTGCTCTATGAATTCCCTAAAGACAGTGGGCATGGATCATTTGATAATTACATACTCGCATGAAACTGTTCTTGGTTTCCTACATTTGAGTGGAAACCTGAATGTATAACTTATAAGTAGTTTCTATCAATTGTTGTGAGCTATGTTTCCCCTCTTTTTATCTTTTTTATATAAAGCAAGAACAGTCATTGTATCAATGCCAAGTGCTGTCAAAGCAGTTTCCTGTGATCCCTAAGACATTGTAGATAAGAGAACTCAGCTTACAGAGATCCTGTGCTTTGTAAGGATGATCATGTTGTTTGAAAGCACATGAAATCTATTCCATGAATGCACAAATGTTAGGTAAACATAAGTCTTTCTCTCTGGAGTGAAAGGATGTGTACTCTGTTTATAATGATTCCTAACTTGTGTACATTTTCTTTTAAAAAAAATTATTGGGATATGATTCACATAACATACCATTCAATAGTTCAACCACATCAAGAAGTGTTGTACAATCATCACCACAACCAATTTAAAGACTTTCTCTTCATTCTTGTACTCATCATACCTATATCATATTAAAAAATAATTGTACCTTGGGACAGTAGCTGGAGATATTATAAGTGGAGAACACAGAAGTTAGGACTGCATTTAGTGCTGATTCCCGCAGTGGGTTGTAGCACAACATTTTTTGGTTGGTACAAGTGGATCAAGAAAAGCTCATTGGCTTCTATGAGGATATGATTATATAAAATGTTTGTGGAAATGGTGAGATGCTATCACTTGTGAACAACTACTGTATAAAATCACATGGCTGTGAATAACTACATTCCATATAAGGTATGACTATTTGCAAAGCTATAGTCAGATCTTTGAAAAATCACTCTTGGCCAGGAATTTTGCTTTGGCCAATACACTTTCAAATCTAGGGCCTACAAGTGTCTATAGAGAAAATATTTGAGGTCAAGAACAGCCAAGTCCTAGACATCAAGTACGGTCTGTCGAAACTGAGGGCAACTAGCATCTTTAAGTAACACGGATGCCTATTGCTATTTGACCCAGTTTTTTCTTCTTCCAAAATAATTCACATTTATTCCTGTAATATGAAAAGAAAGCAAGCCACAAAACTTTAAATTTATTTTTAAATGTCTTAGAAGCATTATGAAATAAATTTTAAAAATAAAACTTTATGAAGAACACCTAATCCTGTTCAGGTATGTCAAATGGTAATTACACATAGGAACAGTGGGCTCATTAAGCTAACTTTTACATGGATGGGGACATATGACAGTATTTTGATTTCGTAATTCTTCATTCAAACAGAGTCCATAAAATCTGTAACAGCCAATTGAAGTTAAACAAGCAGGCATCAGCCAGAGAAGCAACAAGCCCATGTGGGAGAAGCACAGCAGCCCGTATGGTCATAAAGTGTCGACGGGATCAGGTATCAGGCATCAGAAGACCCCAAAGAAACAAATATATCGATGTAAATGATGGGGTCAGAGAGGAGACCCAAAGCCCACCTGTAGACAGCTTCATATTTCCTCACAGAAGGGTCATAAAGAAGGAAAGAGTCAGGCACATTGCAGCATAGCACCTGCCGAACACAGCATTCCTCTGTTGTTGTTGTTTTATTTAAATCATTTTACTGGAGGCTCGTACAACTCCCATCACAATCCATCCATCCATCAATTGTGTCAAGCACATTTGTACATCTGTTGCCATCATCATTCTCAAAAAATTTGCTTTCTATTTGAGCCCTTGGTATCAGCTCCTCATTATTTTCCCTTCCCTCCCTCTTGCCCCTCCCTCATGAAACCTTAATATTTATAAATTATTATTTTGTCATATCTCACACTGTCTGATGTCTCCCTTTACCCACTTTTCTGTTGTCCATCCCCCAGGGAGGAGTTTATATGTAGATCCTTGTAATTGATTCCTCTTTTCCACCACACTCTCCCTCCACC
>NW_022111373.1:120895340-120896841 GCF_000313985.2 Echinops telfairi
AAAACAAAACAAAACAAAACAACAACCACAAAAACAAAAAAAACAACAATGACAAAAAGAAAAGAAAAGCCTGTAGATAGTTCAAGGGCTGTTGTTGGCCTTTAGGACTGTTTTCCAGTCAAGTCTGATGGGGTGCCATGCCCTAGCCCCAAAGTCTATTTTTGGTATTCCCTGGGTTCCTTTGCTCTGTTCCCCTTGCTCTTCTGTTGCACACACTTACTGTTTTGCCTCCGTGTGGTGGGATCAGATTGGGTGCAATTCCCACACTGTGTTTCCAGTGTTGTTCCCTGTAGGGCTATGGGTCAGTGAGGGATGTTGTGTCTCATAGTGGTGCCAGCCATATGGTCTTCTGTGTGGATTGGCTGCTCTGAGTGGGGATATTTTCCTCAAGGCTTGGTGGGCCAGGATGTGCTCTACTCTCTCTTCCTCCCCCTTCATTTGCTCCCATGTGCTCTGATCAGACATGACCCTCTCCCTGAGCTGCAGATTCAGTGCTGTCCTCTGAAATAAATTCTTCTGGGGGGAAGAGCAGGTGTTCATGTAATTGGGATTGGGGCAAGCTCCTCAGACCTCTCCACTGGTTTCCTACTCTGTGCTGGTATGTTGCATTCACCTCTTTAACCACCGGGTTGATATCTGGTCCCTCTTTCCCTGTGGACCAGACTGTGGAGATATAAACAATAGTCTCCCCTTGGATGGGTTAGTGCCCTGTTCCCCCGCTACCCATTTCTTTTTACTTTTCCCCCCCTTTCCCCCATGTTTTTAAGTTGGCTACCATAGGTATCCCTGGATTTGGTCTGTCCCCTGCCATACTACCTGGACCTCATCCCAGGAATGTTTGTATACAGTAGCTTTTTCCATATGTCCCTTTTGCATTTTTTTAAGCTTACCTCTGCAGACTCATGTTGTACTTGCCCTTTTGTGTTTGGCTTACTTTGCTTAGCATAATTTCCGCCAGTTCTTCCCATGCAGTGGTGTGCTTCATACATTCATCACTGCTCTTTAGCGATGCGTAGTACTCCATTGTATGTATGTATCACAGTTTTTTAATCCATTCATCAGTTGATGGAAATTTGGGTTATTTCCAACTTCTTACAATTGTGAACTGTGCCATGATGAACATTGGAGCACAGATGTCTGGCCTTGGTTTGTTTCTTGTCTCTTCTGGATATATGCCCAGTAGGGGGATTGCTGGGTCGTATGGTAGCTCAATTCCCATCTGTTTTCGATATCACCAAATCAATTTCCATAGTGGTTTTAAATACCTAGAGGTAACCAGCAGTGGATTAGAGTTCCTGTTTCCCTACAGCCCCTCCAACACCTGTTGCTTTCTGATTTTTTGAATTGGACTGTCTTTGAGGGTGTTAGGTGGTATCTCGTTTTAATTTGCTTTTCTATTATGGCTAATGATTGGGAACATTTTCTCATATGTGTATTGGCCATTTGGATTTCTGCCCCTGTGAAACTTCTGTTCAGGTCCTTTGCCCACCTCCTCAGTGGG
>NW_022111373.1:120897648-120903877 GCF_000313985.2 Echinops telfairi
TAGTGATCTGTAGATTTTCTCCTATAGATCTTTTGTTCTTTTAGTCAGGTATATCCCTAGATATTTCAATTTGTGCTTGGCTATTGTGAAGGGTACTACCTTTTTGATCTCCTCTTCTGTGGTCTTATCAGATGTGTATAGCAATCTGATAGACTTCTGTTTGTTGATCTTGTATCCTGCAACTCTGCCATACTGCTCTATTCCTTCCCGTACTCCTCTTGTGGAGTTTTTGAGATTTTCCATATAAAAAATCATATCATCTGCAAATAACGATAGTTTCACCTCTTCCTCCCCCAGCCAAGTACATTTGATGTCTTTTCTCAACCTTATGCTATTAGCGAAAACCTCCAGTACGATGTGAAATAAGAGTGGGGACCAGGGGCATGCTTGTCTGGTCTCCTTTTTCAGTGAGATTGTATTAGTCTTTTCACCATTAACTACCACATTGGTTTGTCATATATAGCTTGCATTGTCTTGAGGAATTTTCCTTCCATTCCTATCTCCTCAAGTGTCTTAAACAAGAATTGGTGCTGGATGTTGTTGAATGCTTATTCCGCATCTATTGACATGTTTCATGTCAATGTGATTAATAATATTAATGATCTTTCATATGTTGAACCATTCCTGCATCCCTGGTATGAATCCCATTTGGTCGTGGTGTATTATTTATTTTATATACTTTTGTGTTCTTTTGGCCAGTATTTTGCTAAGGATTTTTGCATTGATGCTCATTAGAGATATTATCTCTTTTTAGTGCTTGCACTTTGAGGTCAATTTTATCCGAAATTGGGATTGCGATCCCTGCTTTTTTTGAATTGCTGTTTGCTTGGTATGCCTTTCTCTAGCCTTTTATTCTCAGCCAATTTTTGTCTGTAGTCTTGAGATGTGTTGCCTGCAGGCAGCAGATTGATGGGTTGTGTTTTCTAAGCCAGTCTGCCAACCTCAGTCTTTTAATGCCGGAGGTCAGTCCATTGATATTCAGGGTTATTATATCCATCTGTGGACTCTGTGATGTCATCTTATACATTTTGTGTTGAGTGTTTTCCTATCTCCCTTTCTTATTAGTGTGTTTTGCATGTGTTTGTGTATGTGTATCATTCTTGTCTTCTTTCCACCTTTAAACCAATGCTATCTTGGGGGCTGTTTTCTCTTTGTTGCCCTCTGCGTGAGATTGTTCTATGTGGTGGTCTCTTATTTATGCTTGGTGAGTGCTGTTCTTCTGCCCATACTGGGTTGGAAAGGATCTTTTGTAGGGCTGAGTTTCTTCTAACATATTCTTGGAGTTTTTCCTTGTTTGGGAAGACTCTTACTTTTCCATCTATCTTGATAGATAATTTGGCTGGGTAGAGTATTCTTGGGATTGCGTTGTTTTCCTTCAATTTTTGGAATATGTTACTCCACTCTCTCTTCATAGTGTCTGCTGATAGGTCTGAGCATATTCTTATTTGGGAACCTTTATCTGTGATTGCTTATTTTTCCCTAGTTGCCCTCATGATTTTCTCCTTTTCCTCAAATTTGGATAGTTTAACTATGATGGGCCTTGGTCACTTCATCTTGGGATTCAGTCTAGCTGGTGTTCTTTCAGCCTCCTGAATGGTTTCCTGGTTTTCATTCATTAAGCTGGGGAAGTTTTCCTCTAAGAATTCTCACTATTGTTGCAGAGGACTTATTTGTTGTGTCTTCCTCTGGTAATCCAATTATTCTGATGTTGGTCCTCTTCATAGCATCAGACATAGCTCTTAACTTTCCTCCAGCTTCTCGGATGATCTTACTAGATTTTTGTTCTCATTTGTTAAAGTCTGCTTGGCTGTCCTCTAGGTCACTGGTACGGTTCCCTGCTTCCTACAGTCGGTCTACTATTGGGTTTTATTATCTCCTCCCTATGTGCTTTTATTTCCCTTTGGTTTGTGGCCTTTAACTCCTCTATCATTTCATCTTTTTTTCTGTATTGTTTCCATCATATCCTGTATGACTCCAAGCAGCATTCTGAAAATGTCTTTCTGTGGCAGATCAATGTCTGCCTCTTCTATGCATTCTGTTAGGTTCGGGAAATCTTCTGACATTGCTTTTTGTTTCTCCTGTATTTTTGTTGTTGTTGTTGTTGAGGTCATTGGAGCGGATTGCTCTTTGCATTGCATTGTTTTAGAAGAGCCAGGTACCATTTTCCAGCAAGTCAAAGAGCACTGGTTCTCTCTGGGAGACTTGTAGGAATGCTTCTTCAAACTGCCTGCAGCTAATTTCACTCTGGAATTGGCCTACCACTTTATCCTCCTCTGCCTTCACTCTTTCCCTAGTCAACCAACATTCTTTTATTTGGAGTACAAGTTGGATGGTCCTCTAAGGGGATAATGATTGGGTTGCTGTGGACCCAGAGGATGGTGCTTTTTGGGTGATCTCTTAAGAAGCCATGATGTTGTGGCCCATGGCAACTTGTGGCACCACAGAGGGCATGCAGGGGTGCTCACTGCAAGGGTAGTGCCACAGAGGGCTGGTGGATTTCCTGCTTTGGTCTAGACCACCATGAATAGTGGGTGGAATTGCCCTGGTTAGGTAGATCACTGTGGAGGTTGGGCAGAGGTTTCTGCCCCAGCATGGAACATTGCCAATTGTTGGCCGAGCTGCCTTAGGACATGAGAGGCACTAAGGCAGGCAGAAGGAAGTTCCAATAGTCACATGGGACCACAGAGGACAGATAGGAGCTCCCCCAGACACACAGGCAGGTATTCTTTAGGAAGAAGTTGGGCAGAATATTCCCTGGTGGAGGGTGGGCGGGCTTTCCCTAGCCTCGGGCTATGTTGCACAGGGTGTAGCTCTCTCAGTTGGGTGCAGTACAGGCATCAATACTCTAGGCTAAGGGGAGTGGTCTGGAGGTCAGGTCGACAGTGGTATATGAGAGAAAATTGAAGTGACCAAGAGGGAAAAACAAACAAACAACTGAGCCCATTGAGACTGTGGGGTGATAGAGAGAAGAGAGGGAAACAAAAAGGTTTAATCCCTGGCCCGTGGCGGCAAGCTTTGGCTGTGTTGAGATAAAGTCCCTGCACTAGCTCCAAATGATCCTAGCTCCAGCTTAGACAGTGGTGGGGCTAAGGTCAAACCCTAGCTGGCCTCCACTGTGGTAAGCCAAAAGCCCCAGCCCCTCAAAACCTTGTGGATCAGTGCCTACTTATCTTTATGATGCTCCTCCTGTGATCTGGCAGTGTTGATTTTCCCTCTTCATAACTCTCCTGGGCTGATTTCTGCGGAGTCCCTCTGGTATGTATTACTCAGTCGCCATCTTCCTGGAAGTCCCATTCCTCTATTTCTTTAATGCTTCCTCCCCGCCGACTATCATAACCCTAGTTCTGCTTTGAAAATCCAGCTAGAACAGAGCATGTACACTGGTACAGATAAGAGCTCTGGACACATGGAATCCAAGACAGATAAATCCCTCAGGAACAGTAATGGGAGTGTGATATCATGAGGATAGGGGATAGGGGGAAGATGGGGGGAGAAGGGAGAGAAACAGGGAACCATCTACAATGATCTATGTATAACCACCTCCCACCCACCCTCATCACACAGGGGGATGAACAATGGAAATGTGGACGAAGGGAGACAGCCGATAGTGTAAGATATGAAAATAATAATAATTTATAATTTATCAGGGATCCATGAGGGCGGAAGGGTGAAATGATAGGGGAGGGAGGGAAATAGAGGAGCTAATACCAAGGGCTCAAGCAGGCAGAAAATGTTTTGAAAATGATGATGGCAACATATGTACAAATGTGTTTGATACAATTGATGTATGGATTGTTATAAGATTTCTAAGAGCCCCAAATAAAATGACTTATTAATAAAAATAATCTTCAACAGCCAAAGTTAAACTCAAGTGGGCTGTTGGTCTATTGATTATGATATGAAAATACTTCTTTGTAACACATTTTCCAAAAGCTCACTAATCTTTGACTTATAACATGTACACACATTTTCAGTACCACCATGTTTGAAAATTAATAATGGTACCTTATTTTTAGTCTTCTTTACTATTTTAAGAGTACCATTTTAATGCTATTTATTTTTAAATTAAAGAAGCATTTAACTACATTGGATAGCTCCTTCAGTAGTATATAAGAGATAAGTCTTCTGGGGCATAGTTTTAGCACATAATTTAGGATCCAGATATATATCTCAGTAGCTAATTCTTGTCCCCAGGTGATGCTGTGTGCTAGGCATTAGGTTGATAGCCCAGAAATAAGTGGTCCAAACCCATCTGTTATAAGGAAAAAGATGAGTTGTCTGCTCTTGTAAAGATTCAGTCTCAGAAACCTAATATAGGGTTTCCGTGAGTCCAAATGAATTCAGTGGCAATGTTTTATTGTTTTTTGTTTGCTTTTTTCTGATAAGAAAACAGCAACCAACAAAAGACCGGAAGGTCTAGTAGACAAAATTTGGACAAATGCATACTGTGGGAATATGTGTAGTCCCACCCACCCCTGCCCTGTTCCTTCACTGAGACAGAGGTTGAAAAAGAGAAATCCACAAAGAAAGAGACTATTGTGCCTCTTTTATTATTGCTCCTCTTCAACAGTATGAGGTTTTCCCTTCCCCAGCACCACTTTTGTGAACTTACTTTCTGTCTTACTATTGAATTTATGCTTCATGTTCCAAATGTATGGAGATACCATGCATAACAGCAATGGATCATTTGATCCATAGACTTTTCATTGGATTATTTTTTGGAAGTAGGTCACCAGGCCTTCCTTTCTTATCTTTCTTAGTCCGCTAGCTTTGTGGGAATTTGGAACACGTGAGCCTCCACTGATGAATTGGCTGGGATTCAAACCGGGGTCTTCCCCATGGAAGGCAAGAATTCTACAGCCGAACTACCACTGCACTCTATTCTTCTGTAATAACATTAATTTCATGAGAGACCTTCCAGGAATCCTGACCAAAAGTACCCCACCCCTGTGTAAAATGGGAACAAATAAAGCACAAAGAAAATAAAAATGATTCCTGATCAGTTTGTTGAGGCAGAGGGTGGGGTGCCAAGAGCAAGCTCTGGAGCATCTGTCTCTGAAAGCATCAAATGTTACTGTGAACCATCAGATTACTCCTTTGGGTTAACTGTGGTATTCATGTGGAGCTTACCACCCCTTGGAGTCTCTCTGTAATTATCTGTTTCTTTGAAATACTTCTAAAACAATTATACAACTATTAGAATTTTCTGAAAATAATAACCCAGTAAATGTAGACTTTTATAATTTTTCACAATACTTGTATAGGAATAATTTTTCAAAGAATTTTCTATTTTCCAGTAATTTTCATAGAGTTAAACAGTAAATATCACAATAACACCTCTAACAAGGGCTTAAATGAAGGCAAAGGAGAAAAGATGGAATGTGATTTCAAAGAAGAATATCTATCCATCTCTAGCTATCTATCTATAAACATCATTCATACGTCACTTATAGTAGAAGGCATATGTTTTACCATGCATTATATGAGAAATTTATAATCCCATGGTCAAAGATTATTTAAGCATTAGATTCATGCAGATCTTCCTTCTTTTATGAGTAGGAAATTCTTTGGACCATACCCTGGATTTTGAGCATACCAATAACCTGATGAGAGTAATTGTTTGGGAAGCATATCCATATTTTCAGCTTAGAGTTCATGGTAGGTATGAGCTTGTCAGATTTTGGGTGGATCATATATGAGGCGCATTACATTTTTCAATTGAATCAGTCTTTATTTGCCTCAAGCACTGCCATTTACTGTGAAATTCTGCAATGTCTTGCACATAATACAGTAAACATCTCTCATGTTTCTTACCTCTTCCAACATAACCAATTGTAACCTTGAATGTCCTTACAAAGATGCACCCAATAGAGGTTTATTAATGAGGAACAAAGATTTTCTTTTTTCCCTGCTGCCCCTAATGCTCTCATCCTTTCATCTAGCATTAAAAAAATAAAATTAACCATGTCACCCCCCTCCCAGGGAGACAATCAACAGAAAAGTGGGTGAAGGGTGACAGAGGATGATGTAAGATATGAAAATAATAATCTATAACATATCAAGGGTTCATGAGGGAGGGAGGTCAGGGGAGGGAGGGAGATAAATGAGGAGCTGATATCAAGAGCTCAAGTAGAAAGACAATTCTTTGAAAATGATGAGGGTAGCACATGTACAAATATGCTTGACACAATGGATGAATGTATGGATTGTGATAAGGGATGTATGAGCC
>NW_022111373.1:120905456-120906835 GCF_000313985.2 Echinops telfairi
AACAGGGAACAACTGATGAAAAGTCATCTGGCAGAAAGGGAGGTACAAGAGTCAATATCCTCACCTCATTCGGCTCCTCCCCTCAAGTTGCCTCCGTGGGATTCCTATTGGATAAAAGTAGCTGGAAGCAGGACAAAGGAGCTTCTTGCTGCATTTTACATAAGCCATCTTTTGAAGCCAACCTAGAAAGAAGGATATGGAAGATAGACTTTTCAGCAAAAGATTAGTTTTTATATTTCCTATGAAAAAATTAAGACTCTAGAGGGCAATCCATCTTTATGTACATACCTTATTTAACAAGAGATTTGTCCCTGGCCTATATAACAAAAGCAGCCAAACTGTGCTAAGCATTAACATGATTAACATTTGAAAATTTTGATGTTAAGGTTAATACGCAAGCCATAATGAGCTTTCTACAATGCATGTGCTAATTATGAGATCATTAAAGTGCATTAGATCTTAGATATAAGTTATTACTGTAATAGTGAGACATGGGCTCCAATAACCTGCTGTTGTCAAATTGATTACAATTCATAGCAACACTCATGAACAGAGTAGAACTTCTCCATAGAGTTTCCTAGACGGAAATTTTTATGGAAGAAGAGTGTCATATCTTTCTTCTGCAGAGCAGCTGTTTGGCTCAAACCACTGACCTTTGGGTTAGCATCCAAGTTCCCTGAGGGACCAATAGGTTCCTTTCAACTGCAAGTAGTAGCTGCTCATTTTTCTGGCCGTGGAAACCCATACTTTATTTATTGTAAATTAGGTGAGAGTTTCCCTTTCAGATCATCAACTCTGTATTTAACAGTTTAAAGTTGTAAAGAACCCCGATAGTTTGCCCTTCCCCACTCCTTGATTTCTTTTCTCTACCCAAGTTAATACCCATTAACTGACCACTCTATTGCTTTACCTTTCATCTCTTTACTTTCCCCTGCAACTCAGACTTCAAAAGCAAGGTGTTGAGTCAGAATCATCTGCATTGTACACAGTTTTAAATGCTCATACGACATGACCCCTTTAGGAGGACACTGTTGGTGTTCAGCCCAGTTCCTGCTGGATCTCACTTTTGCTTGTTCATCCCTGGATTTCCACCTCTTATGCTTCTTATGGCTGCACTTTGATCTTCAACTGAAAACCTGCTCTTGGGGATGGAGCCACTCTGCTTGCATGCAAGACAGGAATGGAAGTGCCGGAAGTTCCTCTGCTCCCAATGCAGCCCTTGGCCAATGACTCAGTAGTGAAGGAAGCTGAATGCTCCTCTTCCCTTGCTCTTTGTGGGACAAAAATTTAGACATGAATCACACTCTAGACCAGTGGTTCTCAACCTTCCTAATGCTGCGACCCTTTAATATAGTTCCTCATGTTGTGGTGACCCTCCT
>NW_022111373.1:120909214-120913975 GCF_000313985.2 Echinops telfairi
TGTTTGTCTGCTCAGGCTTATAACATTTCAACGGGTCTATGTCTCCCCATTTGGTGATACATTTCACACCAATCATTGACCTGGCTAACTTTTGTCACAGTAAATCTTCACCATCTCCTTCTCAGTCCACCACCCCCTCGCGTCCTACCGAATTTTGTCACTGAGTGACTTATACAGAGTGAATGCCCAACGTTCAATGGTTCTGAGCTCTTTGTGGACACATTGCAAATACTTGTTGATTGAACGGTTGAGTTATTCTGTTAATTAAAGAACTCCCCAAGGGATTAAACGTAACTTTTGAACAATCTATTCTTTATAGATTTTCCCAGCTCTGAAATAATTTGCCTTAGAAACTTGCGAAGAGAAAATAATCTTTATTTTTTCTTTGGCAAGTAGAACTCCCACTTATCAGTATTTGCAAAAAGCTAGAGATTTGGAGATACACACACACATTCAGCTGTAACAGTAACAGTAGGTATTTATATCAAGTGGAAATACAACATGTCTGAGAAGCTTTCAAACTATGGGAAAGTGAAACCAATTGAAGGAAATTTAAGTTTAGCCAATGATTAATAGAACAGCAGGCACATTACTTTGCTCTTTCTTCAATCAGTTTTTATGTCATAGAAATTATATTTGCTTCTTTTCTTTTCCTAAATATGATGTGGAGATTAAAGGGGTGGGAGCATTGTTCATGGACTTGATCCCTGCAAAGCAAAGCTGCCTTCACTCTGTTCTTCCCAAGTGGAGCTATTTTAGCCACAGAATACTCAGGCCTCTCCTTAGTTAGCCACTGTGGTTCTCCGGCACAGTACAGGGCTGGTCTGTGTTCTCACATTTAAAGTGATCATGATATGGAGACTGGGTATTTTTAATATAACCTAAATGGAGCTCTTTCAGCTCCATACCTGCAGCTCCCAAACCCAACCTCATATTGTCCAGTCACAGTGACCCTGTAGGACAGAGGAGAACTGCCCCTGTGGCTCCTGAGGCTGTAAATCTTTACGGGAGCTGAAAGCCTCATAGCCTCATCCACTCCACCCCACCCCCACCCTCACAGTGGTTGGCAGTTTCAAACTATCTCTATCTCTACCTTTAATAGAGACCCTAAATATTATACAAAATCAAGAATAGCCAACCATCTCATTTGATGCCATAAAGGAGAGTATTGGGGTTTCTTAGAGTCACTGATGAAGAATCAACTGCCACAGGACCTGCCTCTCTTCATTTAGAACCTGGGTGTCTGTTGCAGTACCTTATTAAAAGTTTCTGCTCTCCCATTATGCAGAAAAGTACAGGTGTTACCATCGAGGAAGAACAAGCTGGCAGCAAGGGAAACCAGAAATGGATGACGGGCAGGAATGGTGTATTAGAAATAAAAGATCTGAGAAATACACTAATCCACCAAGAAATATGAAGGATAGAATATTTTACCCTAATTGTAAACTAACATGCTTCATGAGAATACCACGTTAAAGACAAAAGATTTGATTTCTTATGGCCCAACAGGCAAAATGAGCAGCAGGCATAGCATGGATGTAGGGGTTCCCTGTGCCCCTCCACTTCCTCAGGGGTGACGTCTGCACAGAGGGAGTTTATGTCACAGCTAAGGAGCTCTAAGTTTAGCAAGACTTCAATCTTACAAAGAGTGTTTCCAATCGGTCTTAGAAGATGTATGGCCGGGGTACTCCTTAGAGGCAAGGATGGCAAGACTTCAGCTTACATACTTTGGACATGTCGTCAGGAGAGACCCGTCCCTAGAGAAGGGCATCATGCTTGGTAAAATAGCAATAAAGAGAAAACGGCCCTCAGCGAGATGGATTGACACAGTGGCTCCGAGAATTGGCTCGAGCACAGAAACAATTATGAGGAGGACACAGGACTGGCTCTCTATGGTTTGGAACCAACTCGGTGGCTCCTAACAGCAACATGAATGACCGTAAACAAAACTACCCAACCTTTGCCTGAAGAGAGCCATTACCGTGACTCTGCGCAGGAAAACGAATCTGCCCTGTGTGTGAGTGGGAGACCCCTCTCTGTCTTCCAAGCCTGCTCACTGTGTGAACACAGCCAGAACACAAGCTGTGGATGCCCCTGCTCAGAACTCCTGAAAGAGGGACCTATGAACAATGATCTTCCAACAGTCTAACGAACTAGTAAGTGGGCTAAATTCCCTACATTTGCTGTCAGTTCTTATATTCCATCTTTTCTCAGGAGTAGCACCTCTCCAATACAGCTTTGCTTATTTATATCAATATTCTAGTAGGGGTGATTGGGATTGGATGGTGCAACATTAATGCTCTCACTTGTAACCAAGAAGTTGGATAGAGATGAGAGTCCATCCAGACCTCCTTTGGAGGAAAGACCCAGTGACGTGCTTCAGAGAAAAAGCCAACAACATCATTGAAACCCTGTGGATGGCTAGAAGAATAAATACCAGGACAAAGGTTGCTTCCAGTACTCAGAATATCTCTGAATCTGGCTCCCCTGGTGGCCAGGCCGTTTATCTACCTCCTTACCGTACACTGTGTATTATTTTATCATATTTTATCACCTCCTAAAAACCACTTCAAGAGAGGTGGCCTCACTCCAAATGGGATCAGTTTCCTCCATTGTGGTGAGAGAGAGAAGAACAGTTTATTCCTGCGATCTAACAATGTTCTAGGGTCACCCCTAATTAACAGATGCTTCTACAATAGTAATTAGTGAATCTTACTGGGAAATTAGATGGGGTTGGGCGGTGGGGTTGGGGGCAATGCCTATAGCACAAAAAGCAATTACACTTCTGATGGAGGGTAAGATGTGGGAGGGAGGGGGCCAGGCATCCTGATTTTGAGGAAAAAATGCTTAGCATTTCTTATAGAGACCCCAGAGAGAGAGTACGCCAAATGTTATGTTCCTAACTGGACATTTTGACTTAGTTTCCAGCCACCTGCTGGTGACTCTGGCAGCGTCCTATAGACAACTGGGATTTTAGACTCTGTCCTTTCGAGGTACGTAACACTTTTCATAGATCATGCTAGAAGTATCTGAATTGGAAACCCCACTGGGTAAACTCGACTTGCCTTGAATTCACTTGTACCAGAATTCAGGAACTGAAATACTCCTTTGAACTCTTGGCTAGGACATGGAGAAAGCAGAGTTATATGAATGGATTTTGAGCTCGCACTGGATTGTAAGCCTAATGTAAGAATCAGTAGTTCTTGTGAAATGGCTTTGCCTGGTACTCATCCTAGTGAGGAGATCATTAAAGATGTGAAATGCCGTAGCAAAGTATGGTGAGGAAATCAAATGGTGCCTGAGTTTCAGGGAAAATATTGTCTGGGTCTTAAATGTTTGTGTTAAAACAAGCAGCCATCTAATTGTGGTGTCAGAAAAAATCCATACCATCTTGTGTGATTCAAGGATTGTAAGCAATAAGATTCAAACCTAGAGTCTAAATTCCAAACACCAGTTTTAGGAGCACTGTGGATGATAATGGAAGTCCAGAATGCATTTATAAGGTGCTTATGTGAACTGAGTTCTCACTGTTCACAAACTAGGACAATGGACAGCCCTAATATTAGACAAGGAACATTGTAAAGTGGTTCTTAACACCTATACTTAGACTGGCAGGTAACTGCTTGTTATTAGACCTCCCTCTGGACCCACTTTCAATTTATTTTGAGTTTCTAATATCCTCTGCTTCCTTAAAAAAATCTTTGATAAGATCACTGTTGCTCTGTCCTTTTAAAAAATTTTGGTCCTTGTTCTGTATGTTTTTTTTCTGTTTTGAGAAGCTGGGATGGGTGAATTTATGAAGATAAGTAAAAACTGAATTAATAATTACTTGGGGCCATGGAAGGGGAGGGTAGAAGAAATGGGGAATCAACATTAATGAATAAATGAAGCAAGGCAATATTCTAAAGTTGATCAAGGTGATGATTGCATTAACTTTCTTAATATGATTGAACTATTGAATTGTATTATATGCTAATGATAGTTCAATAAAACTAATAATATAATTTTAAAAAATCCTATGTAGCATAGTTATGCCCTAACATAGAGGGGGTCAAGTAAGTATCAACTTGATAGCAATGAGTGCTGGTTATAGTCTAGTAATATGGGTTGCATGATGATATGAAATATTTTTTGATAAATTAATTTTAATTTAATAAATGACAGTTAACCAAAGGTCTCACTTTCTTAAGCCTGTGGAAGTCACTGTCTTTCCCTCAGGAATTCCATTTTGCTCTGCTATCAATCCCTCAGTGGGGAACTCTGCCAAGGCGGCAGATCAGATCAATTCATTAGCCAACTTAATCCATTTAGGTATCTACCAGGAATTACAGGGTGGGTATTTTATAATATTTTCAACCCAGAAAAGCAATTTAATAATATGTTGTATATAATTTCATCCAGATATTTGTATTTAATGTTTTTCCACTTTTGTTAGACCATTGATTTTCAAACTAATATCAATTAAAAATAATAGTATCAGAGATTTTTTTCTCAGAAGTTCTGGAAGGAGCTCCTTGAGTGCTTCATCGAGAGAGCTTCCTGGGTAATTTGGGTGGGGGTGGGGGGGCGGGGTGTAGCATGTGGTGGGAGACTTGAGTGATCATTTCACAGATAGTAATATGTTGGTTACTTTTGTCTTTGAGAGGAAGACATTTAACATGTAAAGTGTGAGGAGCTAAAAGTATGGCGGAGGAAGGGTGAAGGCGTGGACGGATGGAGGGGGGATAGCCCACACACACGGGGAGGTACATGAGAGTCGGA
>NW_022111373.1:120916489-120928857 GCF_000313985.2 Echinops telfairi
GGAACCCAAGAGGCAAGAGAATTTTGGGAATGATGAGGGCAACAAATGTATAGATGTGCTTTACACAATTGATCTATGTATTGTGATAAATTGTATGAGCCCCAATAAATTGATTAATTAAAAAAAAATTAAAAAAAAATAAAATAAAAGTGTCAGGAACTGAGGAATGCTCGAATTCCAACTCGGTGGTTTTAACTATCAAGAGCTTCTTCAGAAAACGAATTAGTTCTTCAGGAACTAGTGATTTGATACGTTGACCACTGTTTTATGCTTCAGGGAAAAGAACTGTCAGAACGGGTCAAGAAGATTGGTAGATTTTAAAAGGCATTTGCTGCTTACAGGTTGACTGGGGATGCAGTGGCTTTGTACTCCGCTGTGAACCAGAAGGTGGGTGTTGAAACCCACCAGTGACTGACTCTATGGGAGAAAGACCCGGTAATCGTCTTCATCTGGTCTTATAAGGATTTTACCCCAGCATAGGACTTGGTTTTGTGGTGCAAAACAACAGATAAAGTCCGGGTTTTATCAACAACAGATAAAAAAAGCAGGGCAGTGTGAGTGGAGAAGAGGGTGATGCAAGACTGCATGGTGCAGTGTTTGGTTTGAGTTTGAGGCTAATGTATGCATGTATTTATGTATTTATATGTTTCTGTATATTTTGTTGACATGGTGAAGGAAAGGGAGGAAATAAGAAAATAAAAAAGGGGGAAAAAAGCCAAAGCAACTCCTCAATTACGAGTGGGAAAGAAATGTGGTCCTCTTTTTAGGTCTTTAACCTATTACTTCTTCATCTCTCCATAGTCCTAATCTAAAATATTCATACTGTCCTTTTAGCTGAGTGTTTGAGAATTGTCATCCACATAACCACTGTCTTTCCCTGGGGGAGGGGAAATGAATGATTTAAGGCAAAACCTAAAATAAGGTAAAATGCATTCGAGTTAGTTTAAAATTACTATCCTATATTTTGAGGTTAATTTTATCCTGCAAGTTTGATTTTAATCTTTTACTATACAAGGAGCCCCTTGGCAGGATGGTTAGGAATTGGGCTATAGCCTCAAGGTTGGCAGTTCAAACCCACTAGAAGCAGTAGGAGATTGAGGCTGTCTGTTCCTGTAAAGATGTACAGTTTAAGAAACTCTATGTAGGATGACTTTGAGTTAGAATTGACTGGCTAGTAGTGGATTTGGTTTTGGTTTTATTATTTGGTAATAGAAGAGATGACATTAGTGTAATTTTAAAGATTCTTGTGTGGCAAAATCAAATAAAAAATAACTTAATTCTCCAAATGTGTATATGCTTGTGTGTGTGTATATATATTTGATATATTTTTCATTTTTAATGTATTTCTAATATTCTATTATTGATGCACAGTACCACAACAGTTTGCTTATGGAAAATTATATTTAAAGATCAAGAAACACTTCAATAGTGCTAAAAAATATTAACGATGTTACCTGAAGTGATTGTGTTGTGAGCTTTTTTGGGGTAGTTTTCTAAATTTTAAATAAAAAAATTGAAAATGTTTGGTAGGCAGGCTTCAAAGTTTAGCTCTTTCTTCTGATATTCATGTTCTTGATCTTTTGTCTCCTGTGACAAGGTGACTTGCTTCTAATCAGCAGAAGCTGACCACAATTCCATGATTAAATGATGAATTACTGTGACTTCCACCTGGCCAGGAAGGTGGCCCCTGCCTTATTGGCTTGTTCGTTGGGATGCAGCAAGCTGCCCTGTTGGAGAGTCTCCTGGGGAACTAAGCACAACCTCCAAGCAAAAGCCAGTGAGGAACAGAATCCCTCAGCTCAACAGCTACTGGATCTTTACCACAATCCTGAGTCACTTTGGAATCAGATCCTGCCCCAGGCGAACCTACTTCAGAGTCCTGTGGAATACCGTGAAACAGAGGACCCACTTGGTTCTCCTTGTGCCTTGGTTCTCCATACCAAAAACTTGTGACAACAAATGTGTCCTGTTTTAATTAATTAAATTGGATCTAATCATTTATACCCCTTTCAAACAAATTGTTAGCAAATGCAGACGAATAAAAAAGGGCTTGACTGTTGCTTGCATATTTTTCTTTTCGGTATTTCAGATTTGTTCATGAGAAACAGCGTTTGGTAATTTTTGTTCGCTATCACTAGTTACTTAGCCATATTCCTTTGAAAGCTCTGTAAACCAGAACATTCATAACTAGGATTGTTAGCATTAAAATCATGCCGTTTCAAAGGTCTACAGAGTAATTCAGGAAGTCGGAGGCCCATGACTGTATGTGTGAGCTCTTGATGTTTATTTTGGCAAGCAGATATTATTTTCCTTCAAGGAGTGGACTCCCAAGGGACTCATGGAATGACATTTAAAATAATTAAAATATATCAGAGAGAGATAAAGCTAAAAGGTAGGTTTTCTGCATAAACAAGTAAAGTATGCACCTAAAGTTGTTAAAGTTGGATTTAACAACACCTGAACCCTAAAAGGTAAGCATTTAAACAGGAAGAGTTTGGTCACCCTCAAGTAGCTGTAGCATTTGTCTTTGTTTTTTTTGCTGTGTGTCTTCCCGCTCTACAACCATTTGTTTTCATCAATTTTCCATCTCTGAAGTTACATGTTCTCCTAATATTTGAAGAGTCGATGGCTCAAAATGAGGGCAGAAGTGTCAAATCAGGCTGGGAACAGAGCACAGGCACCAAAGAGTCTCAGGATTTATTTCTGACTCATCAAGTGACTCTGAGGCAGTGGGGCATGCGACAGCTAAATCCTTCTGAAATTGCCAGGTCTACATGTGGGCCGAGTCTCAGAGTCTTGTCGGGGGTAAGTCATGTTTGTAAATGCTGTGAGATCCTTGACCTCCAGAGCTGGAGGTGCAAAGTCTTATTTTCAAGTGACTGCGCATGTTGAACCCGTGAGCTCCACGGCCCAAAGCGGTTTGTGTAGTTTGCTTAACACATCTGTGTTTATTTTACCAAGTGCCAGGCATGAAAGAAGTACAGAAAATCCAAAATAAAGTTGTTTGACTCCTTGTTTGAAAAATATGCCACATAGCAGATTTCACATAGAAACTGAGCGTATTCCTTTTTTGTATTATTCAGTGTTTCTGTACTTTTCGTGCATCTGTTTGGATCTCTAGCTTTTGCAGCCGTTTAGCGAAAAGGATGAAATCCTGGGAATCTCTTCAAAGTGATTTACAAGGCATGTAAGGCCACCAGCAGCTTCCCATCTTAACATGTCAACTTTTCTCATACTGAAAATATACGTGGAACAGAAAGGTGTGGTTGAGAAGGTTTTGCATGCCAGTCCACCTTCCCCCCTCCCATAATCCCTTGCCATATGATTGCCTCAATAACATCCTCATCCTCACTATGCAAAAATGTGAGCCAGTACAGCTGCGTGGCTTTACACAGTAGCATGGGAGGTGGTGAACCGGTGTTGAATCTGTCACCCATTTAAGCTTGCACTTGCTGTAGAATGTTTCTCACTGGGGAGGGGCGGCTTCTGCAGGCACACACGCTTCAGTCGGCATTGAAGTGCCCACATAAATGCCTTTCTCCGAATGTATCTCATTGCTCACTTGTTGGCTTATTAGGATACACTCTTGGTGTAGTTTATGCTGTCTTTTCCACTTCTTAAAGGTCCTGCGATTAGTTACCCGCTCTACCTCACAGCCATTTGATTAGCCTGTAAAAATGTTAGCCTGAGTGAATGGTTTCACTTCATGTAGCGCCTGGAAGTCAAACTAATGATACCGTTGTAAAGTAAGGAAAGGAAACAACTATGAGAATCACAGTCCTTCCTGGGAATTGTATTGTTCCTTCTGATTTGTGATGTCTACCAAGTGTTAAGGGTTTCCTGGTGGAGGCTAACAGTCCTTGAACTCAGAGACGGGGTTGTTTTTAAGGCAGTTGCTGGCTAAACTATTCGGTGTTTGAGAGACCCACCTTGATTGGCAGGTTTGCAAATGGAGATTGGCAAAAACATCACACCCATAAAATGTCTTTGGGGCTCATCTACTTCAAAGGTGCTTCCAATTAATACTAACGTATTTGTCCCTGCCCTCAAGTTCTTTAGAGAAATCATACATGCCTTTTCCAAGACCACTCCTAAATCACATGCATCACCACAATCACCAGTTAATCGTGTGCAATGCTTGCTTGTATACTAGGCTCTGAATGGTTTTGTACAGCTTTGGATTCCATCGTAGAACTTTCTACCAGCTTTTTTCATATAGCATGGCCCATGTATGTCTCTGTTTCCTATCTCAGTTGCTCTTTATTCTCTTATCCATTAACTGTTGTTGTGCCCCAGCTCTGATCTGAAATCCATTGCTCTTCTCAGGTTATAATTTTCCCCTTCGAATCCCATTTAGATTTACCATTTTAAAATTACCTAAATGTTAATGATTCTAAAACTTGTGTATCATGTCTTAATTGTCTGCAGAGGCATAGATATATGTGTATGTAATATATTACATATATGTTATATGTACACACACACACACACACACACACACATATATATCCTTTAGGGTCACTATAGTCAAATTGGACTTGATGGCAGTGGGTTTGTGTGGTGGTTGGATTTTGTGTCAACTTGACCCTATGTGAATGTGCAGCCGTGGAATCTAACTTATCAATCAGGTTACAGCTTCATGATGCTTCCTTGGAGGTATGGCCTTTTCATGAGAGACACTTGGAACTTCTTTCTCTGGCTCTTCACCTTCCTCCTACTAGGGCTCTGTTTCTGTCTCCAGGGATGACCATATAGGGAACCAAGCAGGATATCTATCAGTGCCATACTATGTTTGCATCAACCTTGGGAGGCCCATCAGCCTGTGAGATCCTTACTTCCCACTTTAACTTTCTGCATCATCAGCCTGCCGCTATGTGAGTATGAAGAAGATCCTGGCTAGTATAGGACCCATAGACTTGAGTTAGACTGGGCTGGGATGCCTTCTTTATATAAAATTACTTCTTGAAGTAGAATTACTTCATATATATATGAACCCAGCATAACACAACTTGTTTTGGTTTATCAATCCACAAGAGTTTCACAGGTGGTATTAACTTGTTCAAGTATCAGTCTTCCTTTCCTGGTGAATCATCTTGAATACTGAATGAAATACTATCATTTTAGCTAATTGTCAAAGATATGAAGTGGGCAATCAACCTAGATAGTTCTTTCTCTCTTGCTTTTCCTATCCTATGAATGTTGTAGTATTTTCTATTTTACCTTTCAGGTAATTTTAGAATATTTTCTTATTTCTTCATCATCACTATCACAGCACACTTCCCACTTATTATAAAAATATGTTAATCAAACACCTTACTTTTAATCTTGCCCTGCTTTAATCCAGCCTCAGAAGGCTATTTGTAAAATTGAAATCTTACCATATTCTTATAATGGGAATGGCCTTCTTTCATCTACAAAGTCATTAATAAACCTTTCACTACAGTTGAAATGACAGCCTTTGCTTTCTTTGTGCCCCCGTGTAACTTTCCTCCCTCTGAGTCCGCCTTCTCAAACTAGGAGAAACTCACTCGACTTCGAGAGCTAGTTAAATTAGAACATATTGAAGAAATCTGGCTTTTCCCACTTAGGCTGGCTAAACGCCTCTTCGCTTACCGCCCTACAACATATTAGTAGTTCTTTGAATGCATTTGCTGAATTCCCCAGGAATTATGGTCATTATTTAGTTAGATCATTAAAAGCAGTATTATTTTTATTTTGGGGGCATGGAAATATTTTCATGATATTTTATTGAGGAGAATGAAATGATGTAGAAGGTGAAACATTTTGATACACATGGTACTTTTCTATCATTCCACTTTCCCCAAAGCGTTTTGAAGCCCCCTCATATTTTTACATAGAAAATGCCCCAGCAACATTAAAAAGCATCAAAATGATAACAATGACAATCAACGAGTGGCGGGATCACTTATTTTTGTGCTTTCAAGAACAACTTTGTTGTTGTTAGGTGTTGTAGAGCCAGTTTAACTCTTAACTTGCCAGTACAAGTCACAGTCAGGTCTGTGGCATCCTCACAGTATTATGCACAACCCACTCTTGGGTCTACAGTGTCAATCCACTTCCTTGAGGGTTTCCCTCCTGTCTGCTGACCTTCGACTTTTAGCATGATGTCTTTTTCCATAAATAGGTCCCTCCTGGTAACATGTCCAAAGTATATAAGACTAGGTATTGCCGTCTTCACTTCTTAGGAGCATTCTGGTTACACGTCTACTAAACAGGTTTATTCATTCTCCAGGCAGTCCAGAAAGGCAGCATGATTGCCATCCTTGTAACCCGATCCCCTTCTGTCACCGTAAAGTTTATTCATATTTACAGCAACCACATGTGTGTTAGAGGCCATAGGGTTTTCAGTGGCTAGTTTTTCACACGTAGGTGATTGGCCTTTATTCTGGGATTTATCTTGTTGAATTGGAATTTTCAACGTTTTGGTTAGTAGTTGAGAATGTTAACATTGTCTCTATTCATTGCCATCAAATGTATTCCAACTCAGGAAGTCAATATAGATCAGTGTAATACTGGTTCTTAAGGTTCCTGAGGTGGTAAATGTTTCAGAAGTTGACCACCTAAACTTTCTCTCAGGAGAAATCTGTATGCTGAGCAAGGAATTAGAGAGGCTAGACTATATGAAAAGGAACTCAGCATTAAAATGAAAAGAAGCTTTATTAACAAGCTATGATATTCAAGAGACGCAACCCTCCTTACTGACAGTGAAGAAGGCTTAAAGAACTCACTGATGAAGATCAACGGTTGCCGCTTTCATGAATTACAACTCAATGTGGAGAAAACCAAAGTTCTCACAACTAGACAATATGTAATATCATGACCAATGGAGAAAATAGTGAAATTGTCAAGGATTTCATCTTGCTCAGCTCCTCACTCAATGCTCATGGAAGCAGCAATCAAGAGACCAAAGAGCAGATTGCCCTGGGTAAATCTGTGGCACAATGCCTTTTCAGTATTGCAAAGTCAGGGTGCAACTTTGAGAACTAAGGTATGCCAGATGCAAATCATGGTATTTTCAGTCACCTCATATGCCTGTGGAAGTTGGACATCGAATAAGGAAGATTGAAAAAGAATCTATGCATTTGAATTATGGTGCTGGCAAAGAATATTGAAAGTACCAAGAACTGCCAAAAGAACAAACAAGTCTATGTTGGAACAAGTAAAGCCAAAATGCCCCTTAGAAGCCAGGGTGGTGACACTTCATTGATGTAATTTGGACATATTACCAGGAAGATCCAGTTTCTGGAGGATATCATGTTTTGTGAAGTAGAGGGCAGTGAAAAGATGAAGACTGTTGACAAGACGGTTTGACACAGTGATTGCAACAATGGGCTCAAACAACTGTGAGGATGGTGCAGGACTGGGCAGTGTTTCATTCTACCTGGGGTTGCTAGGACTCAGAATTGACTAGACAGTACCCAACAACAACAGCAACAACACAACTGTGAGAGGCATTGCTTTATATAAACATCTAGAAAGATATCAAAAGGTACACACACATATAATCATCACTGGTTTTGTTTCTCCACAGGACCCAGGCAACACATTTGATGAAGGTAAGTGATGTCACTTAGAACTGCAAAAAGAGAGAAGAATGTTTTGGGTAACTTTGGTAAATCAGCAACAATATCAACAACTAAAAATATGTTAGTGCATATGAAATACGTGTAAAGGCATATAAATAATGAAACAAAAACCAAATTATCATTAAGTGATTATGATGCATAACAATCCTATAGGATAGGGTAGAATTCCCCGTGATGTTTCTGAGATGGTAAAACTTTGTTGTTGTTGTTGTTGTTGTCATTGCTGTTAGGTGCCATTGAGTCATTGCTGAGTCATAGTGACCATATGGACAGCAGAATGAACCAGTGCCACATCCTGCCACCTCCTCACAATTGTTCTTCTGTTTTAATCCCTTCTTGAAGCCCCTGTGTCAATCTATCCTGTCAATAGTTTTCATCTTTTTCACTTACCCTCGTCTGTACTGAAAGCATTAGCTAAAAACAAGGCTCCAGGAAACGATGGAAAACGAATAAATATGTTTCATCAACCTGATGAAGCAATGGAGGCCCTCCCTCATCTATGCCAGGAAAGGTGAAAACAGCTACTTGGACAACTGACAAGAAGAGATTCATATTTGTGCCCATTCCAAAGGAAAGGGACCCAACAATATGCTCAAATGATAGAACAATATCATTATATCAAATGCAATAAAATTTTACAGAAGATCATCAAAGCGTGGTTGTTACAGTACATTGCCGCCCAATTTTCAGGCAAAATTCTGAAGAGATTGTGGGACAAGGGATATTATTGCTAATGTCAGATGGACCTTGGTTCAAAGCAGAGAATTCCAGAAAGATGTTTACATGTGTTTTCTTGATTATGCAAAGGTATTTGACTGTGTGGACCATAACAAGCTATAAATACCCTTGAGAACAATGGGGGATTCCAGAAGACTTGATTGTGCTCAAATGGAAATTGTACATGGATCAAGAGACAGTTTTGTGAACAGAGCAAAGGAGTATTTCAGGGTTTAAAATCAGGAAAAGTGTGTGACGGGCTTATATCCTCCCACCATACTTATTCCATTCGTAAGCTGAGCAAATCATCAGAGAACTGACTAGACAGCACCCAACAACATTGGATTATATATAAAAAAAAGGCACCAGGATTTGAAGAATGCTTACTGACAGCCTGTGATATGCAGATAATACACCCTTGCTTATGGAAAAGGAGGAGGACTTGAACGCTTGCTGATGAAGATCAAGGATTTCAGCCTTCAGTGTGGACTACAACTTAATGTAAAGAAAACTAAGGAATCCTCATAACTGGACCAGTAAGTAACTGGTAAATGGTAAATGGATAAAAGTTGAAGTTGTCAAGGATTGTGTCTTATTTGGATACATAATCAATGCTCATGGAAGCAGTAGTCAATAGATTGCATTGCATTAGGCAAATCTGCTGCACATGGTCTTCTTAAAGTGTTGGAAAACAAGTACGTAACTTTGAGATTTAAGGTGCACCTGACCCAAGCCATGGAATTTTCAATCATCTCGTATGTTTGTGAAAGTAGGACATGGAATAAGGGAGATGAAAGAGGAACAGAAGCATTTGAATGTTAGTGCTGCTGAAGACTATTGAATGTACCAAGGATTGACAAAAGAACAAAAAATCTGTCTTGGAAAAAGTACAACCAGAATGCTCCTTGGAGTTAAGAATGGTGTTATTTTTCTCTCTCGTTCTTTGGACATGTTGTGCTGTAGGGTAAGGGCCAGGCCACCACAACTAATCACGGGTTTGATAGGTACATTGTATGGTTAAAAATAAAATTTAAAAAAAATATATTTTTTAAATATATATATTTATATATATATATAAAATGCCATAGAGAATAAGGAGAGATAGAAAAGAGATTGAAATAATGGCATCAGACACATTTCATGGTAGCATGCTCACCTCAGCTCTGCTTGGTGGTCCACATGGAGATGGGAGACAAGAGGGCAGGAGAGAGGGAGAGGGGAAGTAGGGCAAGGGGAGAGGGGACAGGGGCGAGGACCAGGGGAGAGCACCAGGGAAAGGGGGACAGGGAACCAGGGGAGAGAGAACAAGGGGAGAGCATGGGGAAGAGGAGAGAGAGCTCTTTACTACTAACCAAGGTTTATATATCTTTAGAAGGGGAAGATCTAGGAGTATACACACAAAAGGAAGAGAGGAATGGGGGGCACACATGTGACGAGATGGGCGGATTCCAGATTCAAAATGGCAGCCTAACATTGGATGTCACTGAGCAGGTTTGACCTGTTCTCTGGCTCTCCATGGAAACCATTATCAGTGGGTGTGAACCCCATCTACAGTGGACCAGACAACAGTCTGAATGCCTTCAGAGAGAATATCTCTAAGCATCTGACCTCCCACCATGTGCTGGCTAGTAGCCTCTAATGTTTGGCATATCTTTGGGGGAGATTAAGCTGGGGAAAAGTCTTTTTATAGCCCACATTATGAGAAGAGAGGAATCCTTGGAGAGGGAGTTCATGCTTGGTAAAGTATCAGGAGTTCAAAAAAGAAGAGGACTAGACCAGGTGGCCTGGCACTGTGGAGGCATCAATGGACTCGGGCGTGAGAACAATTGTAAGGATGGCACAGGGCCGGGCAGTGTTTTGTTCTGTTATGCACAGGGTTGCTACTAATTAGCATCTAACAGCAACTGCTACTTTATCAAGCATGGTGCCCTTCTCTGGGGACTGGTTTGTTCATTATTTTGGCAGTTCATAGTGTGTTCCATAATCTGTTTGATTTTTTAACAGTTTAATGACACTTCATTCTGATCGATTTTTGACAGTTTTATTGACACTTCATCCACATATCAAACAATTCAATAGTTCAGTGATATCAGGAAGTATAATCATTACCACAATCAATTGTAGAATATTTTGTTCTTCTGTTTACTCATTTTTATTCATGTATTTTTAAAATTATGTAGAAAAACATACATAACAAAACATTCTCTAATTAAATAACTTCAGTGTCATAGATCATACTCTTGATGTTGTAAACTATTTTCAATAGTCTTTGCCCCCATTTGAGTCTATCTTTTCCATAACCAACACTAACTAGTGTCTGAAATCTCAAGAATGCCTCTCTCTCTCTCTCCACACCCGTCCCTGTTAACTACCAATAATATCAGTCCCTGTATATCTATCTATACACGTGCACTCACACAATAGTAGTTATTTGGCAATTGACTTATCTTTCTCAGGTAACATCATCCACAATCTTCCATATTATCAGATATTTTGAGGACTCATCATTAGTCCTCCTAGTTGTATAGTTTTCCATTTTATGTATGCTCATTAAACAGCAAAGAAGGGCTATATATGACCTTCTCTGGCTTCCTTGCCGCAATGAGGCAGAATCAGACAAGCCTAGATGGTCTATCATTCTTTACCTATTTTGACACCAACTATTCTCCATACTCTTTAATTATACTGGGTTCTATAATTCAATACAAGAGCCACACCATAACTCACAGAAAACACTCACAATTAACATGCTATAGACAACTGAGACATTAGACTAGTCCTTACATACTTTGGACATATTGTCAGTAGAGACCAGTCCCTGGAGAAGGATATCATGCTTGGTAGAGGGGCATCCAGTGAAAGAGAGGAAAGTTCTCGAGAAGATGGATTGACACAGTGGCTGCAACAATGGGCTCAGGCATAGGAACAAATGTGAGGATGGCGCAGGACCAGGCAGTAATTCATTCTGTTGTCCAGAGGGTCAGTCTGAGTTGGGACCAGCTTGATGGCACCTAACAGTGGTGACAACAACAACTTGCCTATCTTCCCTGACCATAACTGGCACAGAAGATCCCCTGAAAATCCACTATTTTTGGTAGATCATTCTCTCTGATTATACTGATCAATCCAGCATTCGCCCCCAGTTACAATTCAATATAAGAAAATGTCTTCTCGCCAATCTTGCTTAAAAGACCATTGGAACGATTAGCTCTTCAATCTGCTGGTCTTAACTCAAAATATCTTCCACTCATTGAGTTGAGAACTTGCTGAGGCTAAGATGTTTTCTTAAACTTGAAAATGTCAAATCACGTAAGACACCAGCTTCAGTTGATATTGCATCAATAGTAATACTACCATCTTATCCTCCAGTCTCTTCATTCATTGAGTTTGACAATCTTACTTCTCTTTGCTCATCTTTGAGGTCCTCCTGACTTTCCTTAAAAATCTTGGATGCATCTCAAAATTATTGTTCTATTTGGTTCATTAGTCCTGTAAACTTGTTGCAAAGCTTAAAAAATTTGGGAAAATGACAACCTGAATGTTGTTAACCATTTGGTATTAGTCCTGACTTCAAAAACAGTCTTTTTGTGTGGTACATAAAGGACCCATTTTTTGGGTACTCAAGGGAGACAGGCACAATGCATTACTGAGAGAAACTGTCTGCAGCCATCCACTAATGAGACAGACACTTTTAACATGTTTTGTTTACTCTAAGCCCAGGCATTACTGAACTGTAATTCTAATAGCAATACTCGTGCCTGTGTATACATACTTCCTCATGTCTGGAAAGGAATCAACTAGTGTTTTTTCCTGAGCTAAGTTTATTTTCTCTTCAAATTAAAACTAATACAGGGAAGATGGCTGGTGAATTCTTGTTTGTTTTTTTAAATCATTTTATTAGGGGCTCATAGAACTCTTATCACAATCCATACATACATCAATTGTGTAAAGCGCATTTGTATATTCATTGCCCTTATCATTCGCAAAACATTTCCTCTCCACTTAAGCCCCTGTAATTAGGTCCTCATTTTTCCCCTCCCTCCC
>NW_022111373.1:120931091-120932635 GCF_000313985.2 Echinops telfairi
CCCAATAAAATGCTTACTTTTAAAAAAGGAGTTCCTGGGAAATTGGTTAAAATAATTAAGATCAAAGGTTCAAGTCCTCCTATAAATCAAAAAATCAACTGTGATCAAATTGATTACAATTTATAGAGACCCTATATACAGTGTACGAAATTATAAATCTTTATAAGACCATACAGTTTCATCTTTCTACTAGAGAGCAGCTGGTGGATTTGAGCCACCAATCTTTCAGACAGCATCACAAAACTTAACCCATAGAGCCACCAGATATTTATAGCACAGGAAGTGCTAAAGAAAGCAGGGATCTACTTCCAAAAATTCAGTCAGCAAAAGCCCAATGGAGCATAGTGTGGCTCTGAGGTCAAATAAACTGGAATCCACTTGTCAGTAACTGGTAACTAGTGGTAATTTTAGAATCCTTCAAATAGCTAACTCACCCAGTGATGATACCTTGGAAGAATGTACAATGTTCTCCTTCAGCAAAAATTATAGCTAAGAAAATCCTCTGTAGCTCAGTTCTACTTTCTAGCACAGGGTCACCACAAGTTGAATTAACTCCAGAATCTGTAACAAAGCCAAACGAACTGCCATAGAGTCAACATCAACTCATGGCAACATCCCTGTGGAGTAGAAAGCCTTTTTTTTTCTTGTTCAAGCAGCTGGTGGTTTTGAACTGCTGACCATTTGGATCACAGCCCAACTCATAACCACTACACCACCAGGGATCTAGCCAATCATATATGCTAGTTGACTATGGCAAAGCATCCGACTGTGTGCAGAATAACAAACAATGAATAGCTTGGAGAAGAATAGAAATTCCAGAACACTTCATTTTGCTCCTGCAGAACTTCTACATGGATTAGGACACAACTGTGCAAACATGACAAGGGACTGCTTACTGCATGGTTTCAAATTAGGAAGTGTGTGTCAGGATTGCATCCTGTCCCCATAGTTATGAAATCTGTATGCCGAGCAAATTATCAGAGAAGTTGACTTATCTGAAGAAGAATGTGGCATCAGGATGGGAGGATCCTGATATGCAGGAGACACAGCCTTGCTTGGTAAAAGTGCGAAGAACTGGAAGCCCTTGCTGATGAAGATCAAGGATTGTAGCCTTCAGTATGGATGACAACTCAATGTAAGGAAGACGCTCATCCTCACAACTGGACCAATAGATAACCTCATGATAGATGAGGGAAAAAGTGAAGTTTGACAAGATTTTGTCTTGCTTAGAATCACAGTCAATGCTCATGGAAGCAGCAGTCAAGAGATCAAGAGACACGTTGCATTAGGTAAATCTGCTGCAAAGACCTCCTGAGAATATTGAAAACCAAGGATATTACTTTGAGGACTAAGGTGCACCTCATCCAAAATCCCCCAAGCAAACCCACTGCCATGGGATTTATGTCGACACATAGGGACTCTATAGGACAAAGTAAAACTGCCCCCGTGAGTTTCTGAGGCTCTCAATGTTTACTGGAATAGAAAGCGCCTCTTTCTCCTGCGCCTCACCCAAGTTGTGGTATTTTCAATGGCTTCATATGCAT
>NW_022111373.1:120933783-120935180 GCF_000313985.2 Echinops telfairi
GATCTATTGTTTCACTAACCACCACGGTTTCACAGGTTATGATTGGGGAGGATTCATGTTTCAGGTTAAAGTTTCACAAGCAAGTATATTCCAGAGATTTAAAAAATGCAAATTAGGTGGAAACAATAAATCCCTCCAGGGAATTCAGCGTTATTTACAAAGTCGATTGGGCTGTGACAGTGGTCCTTTTCATTTCTTCTATCACTCACACTCCATTTTCCAACTTTTTCTCAGAGCTCCACAGCCTATAACATAGACAGGAAACATCAGACACGCTGAAGTCTGCTCTCCCCATCGGGGGACTTGTGCAATTGACTTGCTGTCCTGGTGAGAAGATGAGCAAATTGGTCTGGGGCAAAAGGTCAATCTGCATTCATGGTGTGCTAATGTCTTTGTAGATGAAAAAATTATAATAACCCCTCTGGTTATACCACACTGTATGCATACCTTTTTATTTTTTTTAAAGGAAACACATGTGCACACTCTTTGAAGATATTTTACATGAAATAGAACTTGCAATTTCATCATGAAAGCACTTACTGATGGCCTTCCTCCTCATTGTGACCTGAAGGACCAATTTGACAGCTTCAAGGGTAAGACCGCTGCCCCAAGCTCTCAATTCAACAGGACCTTTGTCACGCAGAGAAGTCCAACTTCCCTCACCTCTTTCGTTTGTTCATCCCATATCTAGGAGGGTGGTAAATTAATAAGAGCTGCCCGTTACTATTTAATTTTTAATGAGCATAGCACTTCTGAGTTTCAAAACATTAAACCCCAGTGTTCGTTTCAACATTCCATGTCCTGCTATACTGAGAAGGATGTTTCTGGGAAAATCAATTAATTAACAGTCAATCACAAGAGCCCTGCCATTCTGTGTCTTGAACCAACATGGGTCATATAAACATGATTAATAAAACAGCACCCTGGAGTAAAAGAGGTCAATCACCGCATCTTGACATTCAAAATCAGACTGTGGCATGTTAACCAAGAGAACAAGCACTTTAATTGAGTTAGTGTACCATGAAAGGAATGAAAGAAGTCAAAATGAGAAACAGGGGCCTTCCTTATTTCTGAATTGGTTGGTACAGGATTTTTATTTTCTCAGAGGGGGAATTTTGCATCTCAAAAAAAGAAATATCAAAGTATTAGCGGATCTCGCTGTAAGGGGATATTCAACACGATCAATAGAAAGAGAGCTATTTGATATGATATTTATTGTGCCTTTGGTAATTCCTGCTTTTTTTTAATTTTGAAGGCGAATAGTAATCAATTCAATAAAACAGATGCATCAGAAGATATAATTACTTATAAATGTGAAAGGGAATTTCTTGAAAGCATAGGTTTTTACGTAGGCTTTTACTTTTCTGGTCCTAACCACAAAGTTTCATTTAAAAAAA
>NW_022111373.1:120935280-120936279 GCF_000313985.2 Echinops telfairi
ATATTCCAGAAAGTTCTCTTAGGACCCTTTTTATTTATTATCCCTACTACCTCCCAGTGCAACCACTTTCTGATTTCCATCACCACGGTCATTTTTCTTGCCCTACAAATCTGTGACTCAGCAGTTAGTACAGCTCATGATGGCCCCACGAGCTGCTCGATAGAACGGAGCTCCACCCGCTTGTCTGGGCTTTGCTTTTGCTGTAGCCAAATGGCACATCTTTCTCTCAGGGTGCTTCTGGGTGAGTTTTACCTCCCAATCTTTTGGTTCACAGCTGAAGGCAAACTCGTTACACTACAAAGAGAACTTACCTGATTTTTAATGTCATACAAATAAAACCATAGATTAGGAATTTAGCAGAGTTCTTGAGATTCACCCATGTTGCAGGAAAAACATAACATCAGTAGTTTTATCCTTTTTATTGCTGATTAGAATTTCATTGTGTGGCTTTGGCAGGATTTGTTTACTTTTTTCCCCTGCAGATCAGTATTTATGCTCTTCTCCGCTTTAGTCTCACACTGTCAGAAAAGGTCCTATTAAATTCTACTCCGTAGAAATGTGCATCCTCTTACCTCCTTTTTTCTCATGGGAGCAGCCAAAGCAGTTTCTTCTGAAGAGGTTCAGTGATTTTCAATGGGTGATGAAAACAAAGTTTATGCAAGTTATGAAGAATTTAACTTTGGTTGCTAATGCCTTAGAACAATTGTATTTTTCTAAAAAGAGACATGATGAATTAAGATTCTATCTTAATTCTACTTATTAGAGATGTTTTACTTTATGAAATAATTGTCATGTATTAGACATTCACGTGCATTCAACAGCTTATACATTATCTTTCTAATCTGTTGAATAAATATGTATTTATCTTCCATGTAAGTAAGTTGATAAATTAAGTTTCTTTTTCTACTTATTAGGAGCTAAGGTGGCACTTTGACTGCTAATAGCCAAATTGGCGGCTCAAACCCACTAGCTGCTCCAAAGGAGAATGCTTCCATAAAC
>NW_022111373.1:120936379-120938000 GCF_000313985.2 Echinops telfairi
GTTGATAAATTAAGTTTCTTTTTCTACTTATTAGGAGCTAAGGTGGCACTTTGACTGCTAATAGCCAAATTGGCGGCTCAAACCCACTAGCTGCTCCAAAGGAGAATGCTTCCATAAACGTGGACAGCGCTGGAACCCCTCCAGAGCACTCTGTTTTATAGGGTCACTATGAGGTGCAGTTGACTAGATGGCAATGAATTTGGTTTAATCTATTTGTTACAATTAGAAATTCCCCATTTATTAATTGGCTTTTAACTTTCTTTGTTTTATAAATGTAAGCGAATCAGGGCAGGCACAGATACATATTTGTGTGCATGTATTTTTAGCTATCAAGAAAATGCAAGTTTTAAAATGCCGTAATTATAGAGAGAGCAGTACCTCTGTACCAAAGACTACAATTATTTAGAATATGGTGTTCATACTGTTAGCATAATTTCCTTCATTGTTCAAAATCGCCATAGAAATGGTCTGACTTACGCCACTTAGAGTGACTGACAACTGGTATGAATGTTTTAAGAGATGGACCCTGATACCAAGTTAGAGGCATGTCTTAACTTTTTTTTTTAGCGTGTCACTCTGCTGCATCTGATATTTCATTATGATGCTGATATGAAATTACATTCCCCATAATAGATGATTTATTTTCCCTTTCTTCTTCTAAACTGTTACTTCTTTGTGACAGGGTTTATGTTTTGTTCATTTTTATGTCTTTGAGGCTTGATGATGAATTTAGTGTCTGACACAGGAGGATATAAACATTGGAAGAATAGTTAAAGGTCCATGCATACCACACTGCACCATGATTCATGTACGCACACCCCACCTTAAGTCAACTCCGTCTCCTAGTGACCCTGTAGAGGGTTTCCCAGGTGTATGTGTTTATAGGAGCAGAGAGCATCTCTTTCTCCCCTGAACAGTTGCTGAGTTACTACTGACCTTGTGGTTATCAGTCTTAATGCTTACTTGTCAGCACCAGCAAAAACTTGTGGAAAAATTTCATGATCTTTCAATTCCATTTTCCGTGAACTTTTTGAATATGTCCTATTTTGTACACCATCAAATATTATTCCAATCAAAATAATAAAACAGCAAAAAAACATTTCTTGTTTTAAGAAAATGATGTATTTTAAACAATTTATCTGACTCAATCTTTACTACAGAAAAAGCCAGATGGCTCTTATGTCCCGTGTGTCCCAGCCATTACATTTTATTAGTGTGAAACGACATTGCGCATTTGTTCTCCAGGGAAAAACAAATGGTTCCTAGAGCCTGAAATCTATTGAAAAATTCACATCAGTGGCACACTTTTAACCAGCTGGAAGAATTGTCTACACCTCTGCCTTTACTTCTATGACTCCCATTCCTTCTCCCATTCCTGGTCAGACACTAGCATTCCACAAAGTCACCAAATCCAATAATATTTCTCTCCAGCTCACTTAAAGCAGTGCAAGCACAACATACTGCATGCATTTCTTAAACATTCACCTACCTTGGTACTTTCCTAGCTGATCTCCAACCTGTGGCCATACATCTCATCTTTGGATTCTCTTCCCCAAATGGCTGGCTGCCTGGTGACAATGGTTAAGTGCGGTACTAGAAAGAGAAAGGATTACAGTCAAAT
>NW_022111373.1:120938100-120939433 GCF_000313985.2 Echinops telfairi
TCTCATCTTTGGATTCTCTTCCCCAAATGGCTGGCTGCCTGGTGACAATGGTTAAGTGCGGTACTAGAAAGAGAAAGGATTACAGTCAAATCCACTCAGGTAGGAAGACAGGGCTGTTGAACTCCTCTCAAATTTTGACAACCTTGAAAATCATAAAAAACAGTTCAGTTTTGCATGCCTGGAGATCTCCATGAATTGGAATCTTTAGGATAAGAACTAACAACAAGCTTCTAATTCAAGGGCAGAGTATTCCTGATGGTTTATCCCAAGTCTTCTTTTTTATCATGTCCTTAGATGACTGTAGCAGTCCTCATTCCACCACCACCCCCTGTATAGATAGATGACTTTTCATTTTGCATGTACAGCCTCAAGCAGTGGTTCTCAACCTGTGCATCACGATTCCTTTGGGGGGGTGTGTGAATGACCTTTTCACAGGGGTTACCCAATCCGTACCAGTTGCAAAATGACAGTTAGGAAGTAGCAATGAAAATAATTTTATGGTTGGAGGTCACCACAACATGAGGAACTGTATTAAAGGGTTGCGGCATTAGGAAGGTTGAGAACTACTGGCCCAGAGATTTCTTCTGAGCTTTGGAGTTGCACACACATGCCATTTGAGATATCTCACCCACATCTCAAACTCATCAAAGGTTTCAAATGAGAAGCATTCGTTTTTATCAGTCAACGTAACAGACTATTCCAGCATATAGAAACACTGTCTACACAGTTCTTCAAGCCAAGCTCTTAAGCGTCATCAGGGACTCTTCTCTTTCAATTCACCAGCAAATCTTATCAGCTCTGCTTTCAAGATAGACGAGTAATTTGAAGCCCCCTGATTCTTAAAGCAGAATTTGTTTATATAACGTCCTTCCAATAAAAGCATTTTAATGACTTCCCAATATGCTTAGAAAAAATTCACACTTGTTAAACAGGCTATGCAACCATGCAAGATCCAGTCCCAGTTTATTTCTCTAATGTTATTTTTATACTTTGACTCTCTTGAATTTAGAATAATCTCCAGACTATCTTAAAACCCATTGACTTCTTTCTCACGTGTCTTTTCTCCCGAGAGTCAGCATACAGTGGGCCTTAAAGGTGGACTCTGAAGCCAGGTTTTCCATCCTGACCAAAGCACTTGCCAGTGGGGTGGCTTTGGGAAAAATTCCCTGAGCTCTCTGTGCCTAAATCTCAGGCATGTGTAACATAAGGAAAAGAAAGCTTCAATATTACATCATTGCTCTAAGGATTGAAGGTAAAAAAGAAGTTCAGAAGAATTCTCATCAAATTCTAAATGCACAGTAAGATCTAACTGTATTAGTTACCCGAGACCCTG
>NW_022111373.1:120940082-120942717 GCF_000313985.2 Echinops telfairi
CTATTTCTGATCACCTTGGCTGAAACTGGGCCTCGTTGTAATTCTACCATTTCATTTCTTCTCTCATAAGACTAATCAAGAAGTGCATTTTTTAAATTCGTCGGGTTGACTATCTCTTGTTCTTCCTCCTGACTTCTATGGAAAGTCCTAGATTACAAAGATCATGTCCTTCACTCAGCACCAACTTCATGTTGGTAATAGGACCTGTCAGAACAATGGTACGTATAACAAAAGAAAAATATCCTTGACTGAATCACCCTCAAAATGCTTGCTATGTTTGAGCCCACTGTTGCCATCACAGTGTGAAACCTTTAGTTGTGCACCTTCCTCTTTTTCTCGGATCCTCTGTTTGTCGAAGCACTATGTCTTTCTCCAGGGGCAGCTCCTCCTGGTGACATGCCCTCAATGCAGCAAGTCTCCTCATCCTTGTTTGTGCATATATGTTCTCCAAGACACCTTTGTTCACGTTTCTGGCAGATCAGATTCAATATTCTTTGCCAACCCCATGATTCAATTGTTCAGTCTTTCATTATCAATTTTTTCATGCATATGAAGCAATTGATAATACCACAGCTTAGTTCAGGTGTACTTTAGCTTTCAAAGTGACACATTTGCTTCTTAACCTTTTGAATAAGCTGATTATTAGCTAATTTGACCAATGTAATATGCTCTTTGAGTTCTTCATTGCTGCTTCTATGAGTGTTTATTGTTGGTCCAAGGAAAATGGACATTTTTTTACAAGATCAATGTTTTCTCTATCATGCTATTGCTTTTTGGTCCACTTGTAAAATGTTTTGTTTATTTATATCAACGAGTAGACCATAGTCTTTAATAAGTTCCTCAGTGAATATTTTAAGTCTTCATCAATTTCAAGAAGCATAGTGAACATACGTAGTGATTCTTCCTCCAATCCTGATGCTGAAATTTTCTTTATATAGTTCACCTGCTCAGATTATTTACTCAGTATATAGATTGAACAATTATGATGAAAGATTGCAACACTGGTGAACACTTTATCTAATTAAAAACTGTTTCTTTTCAAACAATAGCAATTTTGGTCTTTGTAAAAGTTTCCCATGAGCACAATTAAATGATATGGAATGCCCGTTTTCTCTATTGTCATCCATTACTTGTCAGAATATGCACAGCCTAATGCCTTTGCATAATCCATGAAACACAGATAAACAAATTTCTAGTGTTCTGTGCTTCCAGCCACCAGTCATTAGTTATAAGCTATGATATCCTTCAGTCTATGCAGTATCCTTGATTCTAGAAGCTTCCTGTTGATGTCTAACTGTATCTATATTTTAGTTTTTGTCAGCAAAATTTGAATTGCATGTGGTATTAATGACATTGCTTGATGATTTCTGTAGAGAATCAGCTTTGCTTGGAAAGAGTCTACACACGGATCTCTTCTAGTCAATTGGTCCAGTCTTTAACATTTCTTGGCATAGGTAAGTAAGCACTTTCAGTGTTGCATCTGTTTGTTGAAGCATCCCGATACATATTCTGACAATTCGTATAATTTGTTTGGGAACAACACCTTCACTGTAGCTTGGCTTCTTCTTTCAGTACCTTGGTTCTTGATCACAGGCTACCTCTTGAAATGATTGGACGTCAATCACTTATTTGTTTGCTACCATACCCTAACACATTGCCTTCTAGTGAAAAATGTGTTTTTCATAAATTTTTGTATGCCTTCTATGTCATTCAATCTATTGCCCCAAGGATCCTTGATTGCTGAAACTAACTTGGAGATTGGATTTTCTCTCAAATTCTTTCAGCTTGAGATATGCTGAACATATTCTTACCTCTTGATATTCTACCTCTAGCTCTGTGCACATGGTGTTATAATTCTCTACAGTACCAGTTTGAGCTGCTGTTTGACATCTGTTCAGTTCTTTTATATAATCATTTCTTTCATTTGCTTTATCTACTGACATTTCAAAAGGAAGCTTCAGAGTCTCTTGTGATATTTACTTTGTCTTACTTATCTTTTAAATAACCGTTGCCTTTCTGTGGGAGAGAGCTAAGTCTTTATACTCTTGTAAAGTGTTAGAGTCTCAGAAACCCACAGTGGCAGTTTTCCCCTGTTTTATATGGTCCCTCTGAGTCGGAATCAACTCAAGGATGGTGAGTGTGCTTGTTTCTAGGATTTACTTATTTAAGAGGTACTCAGTGCTATCCCATTGCATGTCTGATTTTTTGAAATTAGTATCCAATGTGCAACATCTATTTGTGAGATGCTCTCTAAATTTAAGTAGAATATACTCAATTTTATACTTTGGGTTTCATAGACTTGCATTAATTTTCTTTAACTGCAAGGTGAACTTGCGGATGAGTAATTAGTGATCTAAACCACAGTCAGGTCCTGCCCTGATTCTGGTTGCTAATCTTCAGCTTCTCCATCTTATTTTCTCACATATATAGTCAATCCGATTTCTTTGAATTCTATCTGGCAAGGATGGCATTTAGAGTAATTTAAAGTGTTAAAAGAGTGTTTCAATACGTTACTGATGTTCTAAAATCCTATCATGTGATTTCTGGTGCCTCTAGTGTGTGTGTGTGTGTGTGTGTGTGTGTGTGTGTGTGTGTGTGTGACTAAGGGCTTATATTCCAACTACTGATTCTTTTT
>NW_022111373.1:120942817-120963179 GCF_000313985.2 Echinops telfairi
AACTTCAGATTTCCGACCAAATACCCCAAACTCACTGCCATTGAGTTGATTCCAACTCTCACTGGTAGAGGATCGCATTGGCCCTGTGGGTTTCAGAGACTTTTACTCTTTTTTTTTGGTAGGCCTTCTCAACCAGTCATGCCATGATGAGCAAGCCGTTATGTCACAAGTTGCAATCCACTAGAAGGCCCTGGTGGTATAGTGGGGTCAGCAGTTCAAAACCACCAGCCACTCCGATGGAGCCAGATGAGGCTTTCGAACCCTCTTTTAAGTCTTAGAAACCTGTATCTCTTTATAGGAATAGAAAACTTCATCTTTCTTCTCATCAAGATTGCAGAGATGGTAAAAATCTTCAATTTATTCCTCTTATTATTAGTGGCTGCTGCATTTAAAAAACAATAGTCTTATTAACTGGGTTTCCTTGTATGTCTTGGATGTTATTCTATCTCTACCAGTTTTGGACTTCAGTATAGCTCTTAAAATATTCTTGATGGTGAATTTGATGTAATTCCTCTAACAGGGGTCCTCAAACTTTTTAAATAGGGGACCAGTTCACTGTCCCTCAGACCCATTGGAGGGCCGGACTATAGTTTTAAAAAAATGTGAGCAAATTCCTATGCACAGTGCACATATCTTATTTTGAAGTAAAAAAACAAACAAGGCAAAAACACCCAGAAGGTTGAATAAATGTCCTTGGCGGGCCACATGTGGCCTGTGGGCTGTAGTTTGAGGATGCCTGCCTAAAATTTATCATTCCTGTTGTACTAAATCATGTGATTGTCCAATGAACTATTACCAACACTGGTCCATTTCAGCTCATTAATGCCTGAGAAAGGAGCCCTGGTAGTGCATTGCTTAGCCTTGGGCCACGGTCAGCAGTTGACATCCTCGGGTGTGCCATAGCAGAGACACTAGGCTTTCTACTCCTGGGTCCCTTTTCTACCTACAAGGTCACTATGAGGAGGAATTGCCTCAATGGCAGTGCATTTCGTTAATGGTTACAATACTCATCTTCTAGAGTTCCACTTCATTTTTGATAGCATCCAATTTTCCTCGATCCATACTTCATACATCCCGCCTTCTGATTCCTCATGGTGTTTGCAGTTGGCACTACCTATTTGGAGCCATATCACATCAACAAGTAAAGGTCCCAAAATTTTACTCTATCCTTGTCATTAAAATCAACTGTACTTTAAGAAGGCAGCTCTTCACCAACTCTATTTTGGATGCCTTCTAACTTAAGGAGCCTATCTTCCAGCACTATATGCATTATGGTTTCACTGTATCCATAATGGTTCTCTAATTTTTTTTGGAAGGAAGTTAGCATGTCTTATTTCCTTGTCTGCGTTAGTCTGCGGACTCCTCTGAAACCTGTCTAACATATGTCGTCCAGGCAATGTTTATATACTGGTGGCGTAGTTTCCAGCATCGCAGAAACATGCAAATTATCACAGTATTGATGTGCAGGTCCTGACACATTGCAAGCGTTTAATGAATATTTGTTGAGAAAATCAGTAAATGAAATTTTAGTGTATGAGAATCCTTATCTAGTCTTTATTCATAATATAGTAAGATATAGATCTACTGATATCAATCTTGATTATAGCTAATACATATCGCTGCATATCAATATCTAGTATATATATAGGAGGATGTAGACATAAACATAGATATAGGTGATAGATGCAATGCCAGATAGTAGAGTGAAGTTTCATCATGTAAACAAAATTGAAAGAACAAGTTACTCTAGAATCATCCTGATTTATATCAGCTCTGGTGGAATGTAAACCTCTGTGTTAGTGGCTCCATATCTTTACTAACATCAGTATTTCCAGTGTTTTTCTTCTTTTTTATTATCAGTGTTTTTCATTTTATCTATTTTTAGTGGATATGGAGTGGAATTTAATCGTAATTAATAAGGTTAATTGACTTGTTATATATTCACTGACATTTTGGGTACTTTCTTTGGTAAAATACCTGTTTTCTTTTTTTTTGTATTTTCCCATTGTTTTCCTAATTGATTTTTAGAACACTGATATAGTTTGTATATAAATCTTTTGTAAATTGAGTGAATGATAAAGATATTTCTAAATTTTCTTTTTGGCTTAATATTCCATTTTTCTGAAAATTTCTCATTTTCAATGTAGCCTGATGTATCAATCTTTCTAGCTTTGATCAATACTTGTAATATCCTATTTAAAACTTTTATTGACTGTCACAGATCATGAGGGAATGTTTATGCTATTATGTAGACATTTATTATATATTATATTTACAGACCATCTGATAGTGGTTTTCAGATCTCACATGCGGCTTAGTTTTTAAGATTTATAGATATCTATGTGAAAGCAAGTCCGTTGCCATTGAATTAATTCTGCCTTTTAGCAATCTCATGCTTGTTTTCAATAGCTGTTTTTTCGGCAGTAGATTTTCAGAAGTAGAACACCTACCCTTTCTTACTTGTCTGTAATTACATAGAAACTCAGCTAGAACATGTTCAGTATTGGTGACCCTGCTGTTACTTGACAGATTGGTGAAATAGTTTGTAGCATCATAGTAACACAGAAGTCAGTACTGTACAAGTATATAGATATATTGTGGATACACACTAAATATAAACATATATACATAGATACAAATATACATTTGTATCTAAGCATAGATTCACATTTTGAAAGTTTTCAAAAGGTTTTCATGATTTTGTAGAAATACACTTTTCTCTTACCCTCAGAGGTATGTATATATTAACTTTTAATTCTATTTTCCCACCAAAGTTTTGAAACTTCCTCATATATATGTATAATGAGTATGCATCTATCTATATGCGTATGTACAGACACACACAGATGTCCACTACCATCAAGTTCATTCCAAGTCCTAGGGCGCAATCGGACAAAGTAGCAGTGCTCCCTAAGCTTTTCAAGACGGCAAATCTTTATGGGACCTCCAGGGGGCGCTTGGTGGGTTGGAATCACTGTCCTTGCGGTTAGCACCCATTGCTAACCCACTACACCACAAGTGATGCTTGTATAGATAGCGAGATAATTCAAATCTCTAATATCCTTGCATTAAACACAAACGAGGCAGTTCTTATGATCTGTATGTCCTCTTTTCAGAACTCAAGTTTTTATATAGCTCAAATAAAGCTGGGAACACATTTTAAAAAGACAACATCAATCATTAACACTATCAGTTTCACAGCTCTGTTTAAGGGCTCTACTAGCAGTGATATTTTAACAGTGAGCATTAAAATATTAAAAATTAATAACATGTAATTTTTAAACTCCTTGGGATGGAATTGATGATTTGTTGAGAACTTTGAATTCTACTCACAGGAAAATGCACTTTTTCCAAAGATTTTGCATTGATTTTAAAAGTTGTTTGTGGATAACAGAGTCTATCTATTGTGATTTATGAACTTTTCAATTGTAATGTCCTATGAATAAATGACTATGTTACATGAAGATTAAATTATAACCTTTAGAGCAGCCATTTTCAACCTGTGGGTCCCGACCACTTTGAGGGTCGAAAGACCCTTTCACAGAGGTCACCTAAGTCCATCAGAAAACACATATTTCCTGTGGTCTTAGGAGCCAAGACATCACTCCTCTATCTGACTCCAGGCGGGTCTGCCCACATGCAGATGCCACCACATATGAGTACCTGGCCTGAACACTGTTATCCATGCTACACCATGCTTCAAGACAAATATTTCATTTATTTGTAATTAGAAATAAATATTTCACAATATATAATTATATATTATTTTGTGATTAATCATTATACTTTAATTATGTTCAATTCGTAGCAAAGAAAATAAATCCTTCATATCATATATTTACATTATAATTCATAACAGTTGCAAAATTACACTTATGAAGTAGCAAGGAAAATAATTTTATGGTTGGGGGGTCACCACAACACGAGGAACTGTATTAAAATGTCGCAGCATTAGGAAGGTTGAGAACCAGTGCTTTAGATAGAAAAGAGTTACCAGAGGGAATAAATAATGTCCTTAGTTGGCATTTACATTTGTTAGCAAAATATTTAACTTCATGTTATAAATATGTTATATGAAGGGGCACCCCCCAAAACTGGGAAAAAGCTCTACTGGGCAGAGCTTTGTTAGTATGCATTTTTCCAGTAAGCAAGCACCTGGCAACTCTCTCTGAGTTAGTGCACCCCGTTGTGTTGCCAGTGAAGGTCTTCTCTTGTCACTGAATTTTTCATGAAAGCAGTTTCACCTGAACCTCCTTTTTTTGTGATGACCAATTTAAGAGAACAGTGTGCAACTGTGAAATTTTGTTTCCTGCCTGGGAAAAATGCGGCAGACACTGTTGTGCGGTTGAACACAGCTTACAAGGACAGCGCTGTGGGATACACTCAATTGTAGCAGTGGTTTTCTCATTTCAAAAGAGATGAAATGATTAATGGCCAACCTCGTGCTGAATGTCCATCTACTTCGTGAAGGGATGAAAATATCAAGTCATAGTGATTTGAAGTTCATTCCACCAGGTCAGAGTGTTAATCAGACAGTCTATTTACAGGTGCTGAAAAAAATTGCAATACAGTGTGTGACCAAAAAAAGCCCGATTTGTGGCAGACGGGGGTCTGGCTTTCACCACCACCACAATGCACCTGCTAACATAGTCATTTCAGTGTGCCAGTTTTTGGCAAAAACAGCATGCCTCTCTGGCCCCATGCACCTTACTCACCTGACCTCGCTCCGTGTAACTTCTTTTTGTTTCAGCAAATGAAGAGGAACATGAAATGTCAGTGATTTGATCATGCAGAAGAGGTGAAGAAATAAAATGAGGGAGGTGCTGTCAGCCATCCAAACAGATGAGTTTGAAAAATGTTTCCAAGAATGGAATCACAGATTTGACAAATGTATTGAGTATAGTGGAGAGTACTTTGAAGATGAAAAGGTTGTTTTATAGATAAACTCATATACATCCCTTTGAAAATAATACGTTCTAGGTGGGGGACCCCTTGTACATTGTCTGCTTTTCTTATTGTTGGGCTCCACTGAGTTCACCTCAATTCATAATGACCTCAGGTAAAGCTTACGGAAATGCTGCCCGGTCCTGTGCTATCCCCACAATAGGAAGTATGTGGGAGCCCATTGTTGGAGTCACTGTGTCAAGCTACTTCTCTCAGGGCCTTCCTCTCTGCACCCTTGTAAGCAGCATTCTGCCTGTACTTTTTTCCAAGGCAGAGTTATTTGTTAGTCTGGAAGTCCATGCCAGCACCACCATTCATTCTTCCTTTCTCATTGTCTGCCTACTTCCTGCATGTGAGGTGACTGAAAGTACTCTGGCTAGACTCAGCTACTATTCATGCCATGCACTCCGTGATGTCTTTAGTTTTTATCACTTTAAAGAGTTATTTTGCATCAAATTTGTTTGATGCAATCTATTGCTTGATTTCTTGACTGCTGCTTCCATGGGCGTGGGTCTAAGTAGAATAAACTCCCTGACAATTTCCATCTTTTCTCCAATCTTTATGATGCTGCTCACTGGTTCAATTGTGAGGATGTATGTTTTCTTTATGTTGAAGTGTAATCCACGCTGGAGCCTGTAGACTTAGATCTTCATCAGTAAGTGCTTCAAGTCCCCTTCATTGTGAGCAATCATTTTAGCATTATCTGCTTATTGGGGTTTTTAAAGGAATATTCCTCTATCTTGATGCCATATCCTTCTTCATATAGTCTACCTTCTTACATTATTTGGTCAGCATACAGATTAAATAAGTATGGTAAAAGGGCACAAGGCTGACACTTACCTGATTTTAGAGCACAGAATGTACCCTTATTCAGTTATAATAATAATTGCTTGTATTAGGAGAGTACAGAAAAGGATGGAACACCTCATTCAGTGTCTAGTTGACTAAGTTAACCTTCAGTTAAAAAATAATTTACCTCTCATGATAAAACCATGCAAACAAAAATAAAACTTTAACATCATGTTCTGAATAACCTATAATTTGTAGATAGGATGGGTGATGAGCAATGAATGGCTTGCTTAAGCAAAAGTAATGTTTTAGTTATTATGAGAAAAATTAATATGGATTATTTATATCAAGTGATAGCTGGAATAATTCCAAGCAGAAGAGCATTAGGTAAAATGTCCATGAGGTAGGTGAGAAGATGATTAGCCTGAGAACAACAAAACCTGCTGAACCACTGGAGCTGTTCTCCCCAGCCCCCCACCCTCCACCCCCACTCATTCCCCCTCTATCTGTATGCTTGTGAATTAACCTACCACCATAGATTAGACTCAAATTCACAGCAATCCTGTGGTGGTTTTCCAAGGTTACAAATCGTTCTGGAAACAAACACCTTTATCTTTCTCTGATAGAGCCCCTTTGGCAAACAACAGTACTAAAAGCTTTACTCCATCCACGTCATTATGGTCAACATTACATGGCGGATGCAGTTCTTCCCTGTGACATGTGGAATGCCTTCCCAACTGTTGCTATCCTTGAGCCCATTGTTGAACCCATTGTGTCAATCTATCTTGCTGAGGGTCCTCTCTTTTGCTGTCCTTCCACTTTACCAGGAACAAGTCTCTCTTGATAACATGTCTATAGTACATGACCCGCAAGCCACCGCAGTACAATTAGTTGACAGGTGAGTGGTGGGTTGAGCCGCTTTAATGAATAGTAATTAATAGCTCACAGTTTGTGAGTCTAGAATTCAAATTCAGAGCACAGCCTCTAGTGCAGCAGTTCTCAACCTGTGGGTCGCGACTCCTTTGGAGGTTGAATGACCCTTTCACAGGGGTCACCGATCATAACAGTAGCAAAATGACAGTGATGAAGTAGCAACAAAAATAATTTTATGGTTGGAAGGTCATCACATGAGGAACTGTATTAAAGGATCATAGGATTAGGACGGTTGAGAACCACTGCCCTAGCTCCATGGTTCTTAAAGTGAGAGATGCCGGCCTCCTGAGCGGAACAAGAACTATGTAGGGGCCTCCCAAAATAGATACCTCCACTTTATTGTGGATTCTGAGCTACATTGCAAACGTTTTTAATTATATTGGGGGTGCTGAGTAACTTTTTTTGCCCTAAAAAGGGAATGGTAGGCCAAATACATGAGACCCTGTGATCTAGAGTCGAAACGGAGGCTTTCTCCCTGTGTGTTCTGGAGAAAGGTCCTGGTCTCTTTTCAGTTTCTCTTCCTTGATTCTTTTGTAGTTTCATGTGGTGTGGTCTCTACCTTATACTCTAAAGTGATTTTGCTTAAAACACCCATTCTTTTTTTAATCGTTTTATTAGGGGCTCATACAACTCTTATCACAAGCCCTACAGACATCAATTGTGTAAAGCACATTTGTACATTCATTGCCATCATTTTCAAAACATTTTCTTTCTACTTGAGCCCTTGGTATCAGCTCATTTTCCCCCTTCCCACTCCCCTCTCCCTCAAGAACCTTTGATAATTTATAAATTGGTTTTTTTGGTTGTCATATTTTGCCCTGTCTGACATCTCCCTTCACCCACTTTTCTGTTGTCCGTGCCCCAGAGAGGAGGTCACATGTAGATCCTTGTACGTGTTTGGCCTCACAACCATAAGCAAAACCCTATTTTCCAAAGAAATCACATTTGCAAGTATCAGGACTATAATTTATAGCACACCCTTTTAAATACATCACAAGATAAAGCATGTTATGTTTGGGAGCAGTGAAATAAGAAGCAGGTCAGAGCACTGTCCCCTGAGTACCTGTGGGATGGTGTTGCATGCTGACTCTGAAGCAGTTAAACAAAAAGCACTGGAGACCCTTCGTCGGTTTGTGGGAACTTAATTCCATCCCTTCCAGTGCCTGGCACAAAGTCTTTCAAGCATTTGCTAAGCACTGCGAGATTTGTCAGCCTTAGCAATATTGATATTTGGGACTGGATACTCCTTTGTGTGTGTGTGTTGTGGAGGGGAGGGGAAGGGCGGGGGAGGCGTGCAGCGCTGTTCTGTGCTGGTAGTGTATTTAACACCATCCCATACTTATATCTTTCAGTGACACGTGTACTACAGTTACAACAATAAAAACATGTATCCAGACATTGCCAAATGCCACCTTAAATGAGAGGGAGGTAAAAAGTCAACCCTACTAGAGAGTCATTTATATACTGAGTGAACAAACAGTTCTTTGTGATAGATACTGGTCGATCCTGCTTCCTTGTGTCTTCTCCCCCTGTATTTGGGAGGATAGGTAAGGCTTAATCCATGACCATATCATTACAGAGGGGACTTTGGGTCACTTTGTGCTTTGAGGCAGAGGTCCCAGGTCAAGGCAGGTGCTGATGGGCATATTTAGTAAGAGCAGTGAACTACCATTTGAGACCATGGGTCATCTATTAGCAGTCAGAGTTCATCTGAGGCATACATGCGAGCCGATTTGATGTCTTCTAGGCTTTATGAAAGAACGTTTTCACAAGAAGACAGTGAGACCTCTGTGAAATATCTTAGTAATAGGTCAGAGATCAGCTCTACAGGTTAAAAGTTACCATTTGCTTGACTCCTTTGTCTTCAGGTCAAATTACTTACAAAGAACAGTCTGGAAAATAAGGGCGTGACTCTGCCGCTTCATGAGCATGAAGTTTCTTTTGAGCACATAAACTTTAATGACCAAATAATAAGTCATTATGAACCCTCAGTTTGATTTTGCCATGTGTGTGACTGGTAGTATTATCTGGCATATTTCTATTCTGGCTAGTCTGGTATACTGAATATATCATCAGACATCTGCTGCACGACATTAAGATAGCATTGTACTCCGCGGAGACTGAAATTCTTCATGGTCCCTTTGCTTTACATACACATGGGCACAGTGATGCTGGCATTCAAGGAGACAGTGTGCCCATCTGGAGGGTCGGGGCTGCTTCTTATAATAGCGTTCTCTGGAGGAAGCAAACACTCTGATCTTCACCAGCATTTCTCCAGGTGCCGTTGACCAGAGCTAATATCCAGTTTCTTTGCATCGTGTTAGAAAACACAGCTAAACTGCCTCCTGGCCCGTCATGCCATAGGATAGCAGCCAAGTGGAAACGTGTATTGTTATGACAATACAGGGATATAAAAATGTGCTGACTGCCAGCAGGAGTGCAAAGCCAGTGACCTAAATGAACTCAACCAGAAATCCATTAAATGATTTAATTTTAGGTCCATCCAGCTATTGATTATACTTACAGTGCTGGAGCAGCAGCAGCAGCAGTAATATCAAAAGCAGAAGTGAAAGCCTGAGTGGAATTATTAAGAGAAACCGACTCCTGTACAGAGTGAATAGATGTCTGAGACGAAGGGATTGGAACAACTAGAACAATCATTTCATGACAAGGCCGGTTTATTCCATGCACACTAAAAAACAACAACAAAAAATGGTTTCCACAGATTTTTTTCATGTCAAAACACCAGACTATAACAGGTGTCACAACATATGAATGCACGGTAATGCTTAACATTTCTTTACACCTTTTCAGGAAAACTAAAAACAAACCAACAATAGATTCATGTACAGTAGACCGTGAGATCTCTGGTGTTGAAGAGGCAAGGTAGGATGCAAACACTACATGGAGCAGGAATATAAAATGCAGCTAATGCCCATTAGTCGTGAGCAGAATGCAGCACATAGCGGCCTCTTAGGACAGTCAAATCTCTCTCCGGTTTCAGAGGCTGTAAATGGTTACGGCAACAGAAAGCCTCATCTTTCTCCAGTGCAGCCGCTGGTGGACTCAAAATGCTGACCACTGTGCAACCTTTATTGAATGTCAAAGGGTCAGTTGTGGTGACCTCTGCTGTGCCATGTTACTTCTATCAATGTCATTGTTAGGTGCCATTAGGACTCATAGCAACCTCATGTGACAAGTAGATCTTTTCCATAAGGTCTGTAGGCTATCATCTTTATAGGAGCAGTTTCCCAGGCCTTTCTCCATTGGACCCCGGACCGTGGGTCTGAACCCTAGCTTTTGGCGAACCCCCAAGTGCTCAGCTCTTGTCATCATGGAGCTCCTTGTTATTTGTATCATAACAGAGACATTCGTCTCTGGGCTTTGCGTGTGTGTATGTGTGTGTGGTTTTTTTCATTCCTCTTCTTCCTGTGTTGTGCTCTAAACAATTTGTAACATTAGCTTTGGAATAAAATTCACTAAAAAAACCCAAAAAAGTCCCAGTCCTTTTAAAAATACAAGAAATAGAAAAACAAACCAAAACAAAAGATTAAGATTTCCACCGTAACTTAAGTCACTTAGAGTAGAGAGGTGTGGGTTAGAACTTAATGAAAATATTTTGCCAGATTCATGGAAGAATTCTTAAAATATCCATAGGGTTTATAAGGATTATCATTGTTTTCACTTAGAATGAAAGTGAGGGAGAATCAGCCCTGGGTTGGATCATATTTTTGGTAGGGTTGGAGAGAAAGAAGAGTAGCAAAAAGTCTCACATAGTTATAGTGTTTCATTTTTAATCACTCTAATAGAGGGAAAGGAGTTGTCTTTGATGTGAAATATCTATAATTTAGGAGAAACCAGAAGCAAACCACCTACAAATCAGTAAAGTGTGACAAAGAGTTCATTATTTGCAAGTGATTGAAAGGGATTGAATTGTGTTTTCCCCAAAATAAGTATTCAAATTCTAGCCTGTATACTTCTGGAAGGACTCATGATGGTGCAGTGAGCTAAGTACTGGGTTGCTTACCACAATTTTGGAAGTTAAAATTCATTAGTAGCTTGCTAGGTGAAAGCCGAAGCTTTTGTGTTAGGGCAGGATTCTCTAGAGAAACATAACTGGGGCACTTATAATTACACATACACACATATATGTATAGGTTTATACATTGAGAAGTCTACACAGCAGTGCGGATGGCTCAGTTCAACTCACTTCCAAGGAACAGTTAATACACTGGAAGTCCTTCCACTAACGTGGACTGCTGGGCTCAAGGTCAAGAAAGCAGACAGTGGAGTCTCCCCTCAGGTAAGGCAGGCTCTGCCCACAGGCAGCAGACAGCAGGGTGGGTCAGCAACAGTCAGTAGCTCAGGAACTTAGGGAAGTCAGTCCCTATGGGATCTCCACCTCAAGCACAGTGATAGGACCTACCAGCCTCAAGCTCTTAAAATGTACCCATCAGCAGCGTGATGAAGCAGGACTTGAAGGAACCTTAAGCTCTAGTGACATTATCCATGGGTTGGCTTGGTCCTCAGGTAGTACAGCACACAGGTTGAGGCAGAGACCTAGATAAAGCAGTTGCAGCATGCTGGTCCAAATCACCAGGGAGCAAGTGGGAGATAGGATACTATCTGTCTGTATCCTATTTATTTCAGTCATCTTCCAATCAAGCTGTGACCTGATTAAATTCCACCCACATGTTCCTATTGGCACAATAAACCTAACTATCACACTATCTAATTCCATAATGACTGAGAGTTTCAGAGACTCTAAGGAGTAGGACTCTCTATCATAGAGAGTCTCTATGAGTTGGAACCAACTCAATGGCAGTGCCATAGGTTACTTTTGAGGGCATCCTTGGGTGGATTAAACAGTTACTTGTTCAACTAATGAGAAATTTGGTGATTTGAAATCCATACAAATGAGCCTAGGAAATAAGGTCTGGAGCTCTGCTTCCAAAAATTCATAGCTTGGAAAACCCAGTTTTACTCCACACACCTGTATAGAGTATCAAATATCAAAATATGAAGCTACTATTTCTCAATGCATGGAGCAAAGGGATACTGAATGGGTTAAAATAAAGAGGTATGTGTCAGGGTCAATTCATCATACTTATCCAATCTCCATGCAGAACAAATAATCTAAGAAGTGCACTATATGAAGAATCTGGCATAAGAAGTGGAGGAAATCTAATTAACAACTTTGATATGCAGCAGACACACCTTGCTTGCTGAAAGTCTTTAGTTTTTCAGACTCTCCTGGCTTGTGTATTGCTGTGATGCTGGAAGCTATGTCGCTGCTATTTCAATAAGCATCAGGGTCATCGAAGGTGAATAGGTTTCAGCAGAACGTCCAGACTAAGAACAGAAGGAAGAAATAGGCTGTTCACTTGTGAGAAATTAGCCACTGAAAACATTACGACCAGTAGAGGAACATTGTCAGACACGTTAAATACTGTCAGATGTTGTTCTGGAAGGTAAACCTCTCAGGGTGGAAGCATTCAAATTATGACAGAGGAAAAGCTTTCTTCTCAAATAGATTAGATCATAAGATAAAGCTATTGGACCTTCATTTGCCAATAAGGCACAGCTCGCAACGAAAAGAATCACCTGTAAGCATCTATTATTATTGAGAACTTGGTATGCACGAAGTATGAAGCTAAGAAAATGGGAAGTTGTCAAAAATGAAATGCAATGGCTAAAGATAAATATCTGAGGCATTAGGATAATGTCATATTAGACATTTTACATCAGACAATCATATGGTTTCCAGTTCCGGGAATGACAGTTTCAAGATGAATGACATCACGTTCATTATCACGAAGGACATTTTAAGATCTATCTTGACGTGCAATGATGTCTGTGATAACATAATATCTATACCCAAATAAGGAAATCCAGTCAATACAGCTATTATTCAAATTTAAGCATCAACCACTAAAGCTAGTGATGAAGAAATTGAAGAATTATTTCAGAGTCTTCAGTCTTAAATTGATCACACATGAAATCAGTATGTGTGATTTGATAATTATTGGTGATTGGAATATGAAAGTTGGAAACAAAGAGGAAGAAGCAGTAGTTGGAAAATATGGCCTTGTTTATAGAAAGTTGAGATCACACGATAAGGTTGTATGAGACCAATGACTTATTCACCATCAGTATTCTTTCAACAACATAAATTAGTATACTTATGGACATCTCCAAAGGGAATACAAAAAATTAACTCCATCTTAGGGAAGTGATGATGGAAAATTCAATACCACCAGCCAAAATAAGGCCAGGGGCTGACTAAAGAACAAACTATTACTTGCTAATATGTAACTTCAGGCTTAAACTGAAGACAGTTGATACGATTCCAGATCCAAAGTACAACCTTGAGTCTATTCCACCAGAATGTCAAGAACATCTCAAGCATAGATTTGATCCATTGAACACTAATGACAAAAAACCCTGGTTATATGTGGAAGGACAGCAACGATATCACGCATGAATAAAGCAAAGGTCACTAAAAAGACAGGAGAAGAAAAATCAAAGTGGATGTTAGAAGAGACTCTCAAATTTGCTCTTCAACACAGAATCAGAAACCCAAATGGAAAAATGATGAAGTAAAAGAGCTGAAAGTAAAATATTAAAGGACAGCTAGAAAAGACAAAGTAAAGTATTATAACAAAATGTGTAAAGACCTGCAGTTAGAAAACCAGAAAAGAACACACTTAGTATATTGTGAATGGAAAGAACTGAAGACAACCAAACCTTGAGTTGCGCTACTGAAAATTCCAGGGGTGAAATATGGCATGATGTAGAAGATGGAAGGAATACACAAAGTCATTATATCAAAAAATAGTCTATACTTCTTTATATGTCACTATTTCAAAAGAAACCATAGCACAGCATTAAGAACTGACAGTACTGAAGGCAGAGGTCCAGGCTAAGTAAAGGCATACTAATTGCCATGTTTCAACAAGCTGATAAAGCGCTGGAAGCTCACGCCAGTCTATGTCAAGACATTTGGAAGACTGCCACATGGCCAACTCACTGGAAGAGATCTGTATTTGCTCCCATTGTAAAGAAAGGTGTCCCCTCCATGCATATATTATAGAGCAATATCCTCCCTATTAGAGAGGCCTTGGTGCTGTAGTTGTTACACATTGGGCTGCTAACCTCAAGGTTAGCAATTTGAAAGCTCTCTACTCCTGTAAAGAGTTAGTCTCAGGGTCATTGTGAGTCAGAATTAACTCAATGGCAGCGAGGGTTTTCTGTTCTTTGTTTCGGTTATCATTTATATCACATGCAAGTACATTTCGGCTGACGGTTATTCAACAACAGCTGCAGCAGTACATGGACAGAGAACTATCAGATACAAAAGAAGACTCAGAAGATGTTTGAAATCAATAAAAAAATATTTATTAGTGTTTTACTGACTATGCAAAGGCATTTGACTGTGTGAATCATAAACCTTCGATAGTACTGAGAAGAATAGGAATTCCAGAAAATGTCATTGTGCTTGTCCAGAACCTGTTTCGAGATTAAGAGGTAGTCATTCAAAAAAACAAGGGGACACTGCACAGTACACATCAGGAAAGGTGTGTGTCAAGGTTGTATACTTTCACTCTATGTATTCAATCTATACACTGAGCAAATCATTTAAGAAGATAGAATATATGAAGAAGAACATAATATCAAGATTGGAGGAAGGCTTAGTAACAATTTATGCAGGTGAAACAACTGTGCTGGTTGAAAGCAAGGAAGACTGGAAGCACTTGGTCATGAAGATCAATGATTAAAGCCTTGATACCACATTTGTCTCAATATAAAGAAAACCCAAATCCTCACAACTGAAACAATAGGTGACACCATGATGACTGGAGAAAGATTGAAGTTGTCAAAGGTTTTATCTTGCTTGATCCACAATCAATGCTCATGGAAGCAGCAGTTAAGAGATCCAATGATGCATTGCGCTGGGTAAATCTGCTGCACAGGATCTCTTTAAATATTTAAGAGAAAGGAGCCTAAGTGTGTCTCTGGCCCAACTCATGGTATATTCAATCACATTGTATGCATGTGGAAGTTGAAAGTTGAATAAGGGAGACCAAGAAGAATTGATGCATTTAAATTATGGTTCTGTAGAATACTGAATGTTGTGTGAACTGCCAGAAACAAAGAAATCTTGTCTTAGAAGATGTGATAGGGAGGTTTATTGAGCCAACCTGGCTAATAGGAACATGTGGGATTAATAAGGTCATAGTTTGATTGGAAGGCAAAGAGAGAAATGGCTCAGCAAGCGCCACCTGTCTCTCTCTTGCTCTCTGGTGATCGGACCAGCGTGTGACTACCTTAGCTAATTCTCTGCCTCATTTTGTGAGCTATACTACCTGTGTGACACCCAACCTGTGGATCATGTCGCTAGAGCTTGAGGTTCCTTCCAGACCTGCTTCGCTAAACTGCTGGTGTATACATCACTTGAGCTTGGGACTCTCAGATCCTGTCATCTGGCTGACTGTTGGTGACTTGCCCTGCTGTTTGCTGCCTGTGGCCAGACTGCCTGCATTGCTCTACAGAAGACTCAGTTGTCTGCTTCCTTGACCTTGGACCCAGCAGCCCTCATGAGTTGAGTTGAAGGACTTCCAGTATATTAACTGTTCCATGGAAATGAGTTGACCTGATCCATCTGTACTCCTGTGTGCACTAATTAGCTGTTACATTCCTTATTGTTGTATAAACTTATCATTTTATGTATATATAATCATAAGTGTCCTGGTTTTATTTCTCTAGAGAACCCTGTCTAATACAGAAGAAGTGCAGCAAGAATACTTGTTAGAAGCAATGATGGTGATACTTCATCTCACATACTTTAGCCACATTATCCATTGAGACAAGTTACTGAATAAGTCAGCCATTGCTTTTTGTTGTTGATGTTGTTTTATCCAATTAGAAAGGCAGTAAAAGAGAGGAAAATACTCAATGGGGTGGATTGACATAGTGACTACAACAATGGACTCACACTTAACAATTGTGAGTATGGCTCAGGACCTGGGGGCGTTTCATCCAGTTGTAAGTGAATTTTGAACAACTCGATAGCATCTACAAAGAACATCAAGTATGTGCTTCAAGTTGTTGTTGGGTGCCATCGGGCCAGTTCTGGCCCAGAGTGATTCCATGAACAAGAGGCCAAAGCACTGCCCAGCTCTGTGACATCCTCACAATTGTTCCCATTCTTGAGCTCATTGTTACAATCACTATGTCAGTTCATCTCCTGGAGGGCCTTCCTCTTTTTCACTGCCCTTCTATTTTATCAAACATGGTGTCCTTCTCCAGGGACTGGTCTCTCCTGACAACATGTCCAAAGTATGTAAGATGAAGTCGCAGTATCCTTGCCTCTAGAGGCCACTTTGACTGTATTTCTTCTAAGATGGGTCAGTTTGTCCTTTTAGTAGTCTGTGTTACTTTCAATAGTCTTCTTTAGCACTACTATTCAAATGCATACATTTGTCTCTGATCTTCCTTAGTCAATGTAAAACTTGCACATGCATATGAGGCAATGGCAAATGCCATGGCTTGGGTCAAGTGCACCTTAGTCCTCAAAGTATCATCCTTGCTTTTCAGTACTCTAAAAAGGGCTTGTGAAGCAGATTTACCCAATGAAATGTGTCTTTTGATCTCTTGACTGCTGCTTCCATGAGCATTCATTATGAATCGAAACAAGATAAAATCCTTGACACTGACCTTTTCTCCATTTATCATGTTGCTACCTATGGGTCCAGCTGTGAGGATTTTGGCCTTCTTCACATTGAGACGTAATCCATATTGAATGCTGCAGTCCTTGATATTCATCACCAAATGCTTCAAGTCATCCTCATTTTCTTTTTGAAAGTTTATACTTTTCTTTTTTATAAAAGATCATTTTATTGGGGGGCTCTTACTGTTCTTATAACAATCCATACATCAGTTGTATCAAGCATATTTGTACATACTTTCTAAATATGTACATCACTGTTTTCTAAACATTTACTTTCTATTGAGTCCTTGTTACCAGTTCCTCTTTTTCCCTACCAACCCCCCCACCCTTGTGACTCCTTGATAAACTATAAATTATTATTATTTTCATATCTTACACTGACCACTCTCTCCTTTCCCCCATGGTTTCTGTTGTTCATTCCCCTGGGGTGGTGGGGATAGGGGTGGTTATTTGTCAATCATTGCCATTGGTTCCCCCTGCCTCCCCTCCCCACCTTCCTCCTACCCTCCTGGTATCTGTACTCCCATTCCTATTCCTGGATTCTGTGTGTCATAAGCTCTTATCTCTTATCTGTACCTGTGCACATTCTCCAGTCTAGCCTGTGGTGAAACGCAGGACTGGGGTCATGATAGTGAAGAAGCAGAAGAATATTGTGTTTCATCGGTGCTTTACTGCACCCTGGTTGACTCATTCCTTCCTTGTGACCCTTCTGTGAGGGGACATCCCATTGTCCACAGATGGCTTTGGGGACACTGCTCTGATTCCCCTCATTCTAAAAAGTCTGTTTTTGTTTGTTTGTTTATTTGTTTTAGGTCTTTTGATGATGGTTACCGGATCCTGTCCACAACTCATGATCACACAGGCTGGTGTGCTTCTTCCATGTGAGCTTGTTGCTTCTCAGCTACATGGCCATTTGTTTAACTTCAAACCTTTAAAACCCCAGACACTGTATCTTTTGATAGCTAGGCACCATCTGCTTTCTTCACCACATTTGCTCATGCACCCATTTTGTCTTCAGTTATTGTGCCAGGAGGATGAACATCACAGAATGCCAGATTGTTAGAGCAAAGTGTCCTTTCATTAAGGGAGTACTTGAGCAGAGGCCCAGAGTATGTCCACTACCTTAGTGTATTGCCATATAAATATATAGACATAGGCCAATACCTGTGTTTTTATTAATTAATTTATGTATAAATTAATGTATTTACACATGTACGTACCTATGCTTATACCTCTATCCATTGCTTTGCTTCCTACATCTTTCCTGTTTCCTTCCATTTTCCTCTTGCCCCACCATCATGCTGGCCCTTTTTCTGTCTCTTAGTAATTCCTCTCAGCTGGATTGCTATTGCTCCAACATCCCCAGGGTCTCTAAGTCCTCCTCATTGTTGATTTTAATTCCCTAAAAGTGAACGATGGTTTTCTAGGGACTAGAGGGGAGAAGGAGGTGGGGAAAGGGAATGGTGAGCAAAAAACATCATCCTCACTTTCAACAAGCAAGGGCGTGTCATCTGCACATCACAGATTGTTAATAAGCCTTCCTTCCAACCTGAGGCCACATTCTTCTTCATATAAATCAGCTTTTCTGATGATGTGCTCAACACATAGATCAGCGGTTCTCAACCTGTGGGTTGCAACCCCTTTGGGGGTCAAATGAGTCTTTCACAGGGTTCTGTTGGTTCATAACAATAGAAAAATTATATTTATGAAGTAGCAACGGAAATAATTTTATGATTGGGGTGTCACCACAACATGAGGAACTGTATTGAAAGGTCGTGGCCCTAGGGAGGTTGAGAACCCCTGACATAGATTAAACAATTATTGTGAGAAGGCTAAAACCTTTTCCGACTTTAACTTGTTTCTATACTCACTCTTGCACAACTGCCCCTTAATCTATGCATAAGCTCTACAAGAAGAATGATGTGTTCTGGAATTTTACGTCTCTCCCTTACTTCTTGTTTTCAACATTTGCATTCCAGTCACCGGTAATTATTAATGCATCTTGATTGCACTTTTGATCAAATTCTGACTGAAGTCATTGATAGAATTCTTTAATTTTTTCATTTAACATTTTCGGTTGGTATAAATATTTGAATAATAGTTGTATTGATTGGATTTCTTTGAATGTAGATAAATATAATCCTACACAGACAGTGCTTTATGTCAAGATTGATTTTGATTTCCCAGTGTCCTTTTTAACAATAAATGCATGTCATTCCTCGTCATTGTTTTATTCCCATCATAGTAAAAAATATGATTTTCTGATTCAAAATTGTCAATACTAGTCTATTTAAGCTCACTAATACCTAATGTATCATGTGCTCCATTTCATTTTTGATGACTTCCAATTTTTCTAGATCAATCCTGTGCAAATTCCAAGCTCTGATCATTAGTGGATCTTTGCAGCTTTTTTCTTTACCTTGAGTAATGCCCCATTCATAAATGAGAATCCAGAAGGCTCCATTCCCTTCAGATTTTTTCCAATCACGTCATCATGGTTGCGTCTACCCTGGGAAAGCCGCTCCTCCTCAGTTACACCTCGAGTGCCCTCCTACCTGAGGGGACCGTCATTAGCTCTGGCTCTGACAAGTTCTACTCCTGTCCAATAGGTCTTCAGAATCTGACAATGTTCCAAAATCATGCATAATTTTCTCAGCAGCTCTTTCCTTCCAAGAGGGGAGCTAAGACTTTGATTGTCTGTTCTTAATCTGGCTGCTCCATTGAAACCTGTTCTCTTTGAGTGACCCTGCTGGCATTTGATACCAGTGACATAACTCCCAGCATGACAACCACACACAAATCACTGCAGTGTGCTAAAGGACAGACATGTGGAGGATGTGCTCCGTATTGTCATTTTCCGTTATTATGTTTTTGAGAAGAGTTAGAGGTGAAAATCTGGATGGAAACTATGGAAACTTAAAGACATGTTGTGTTTCCTCCTCATAGTGAACTTAAAGATAAAGGAAGACATAAAATTAAGATGTGTTTTTTATAAGATTTGTTATTTACCAGACATTTTGGCATGCAGTGAAGGTTAAAGTACTTCCTTGTTAATTGCAAAGTTGATTTTTTGAACACATTAGCTGTTCAATGGAAGGAATATGTGGTAATCTTTTTTTAAAATAAAGATTAATAGCATTGGTGACCCTATGGGCAGTTATATATGTCCTATAGGGTTGTCGTAACCTGATGGCAGGTAGTTTGGGGGTTTTGTTATTTCATCTAATGCTCACATAAAGCCTTTGAGGAAGATTTTAATACTCATGAATAGATGAGATGACTCCAAAGAATAAAAGCTAAGTAACTTATTAAAATTCATACCTGGTGGCGACAGAGTAAGGATCTGAGTCCAAATATGAAGGCTGCAATTTCCTCACCTTATTACCGTTGTACAATTTCCACTCATCATGGATCCAGAAAACAACCGATGCTTCCAACAGCCATCACATTAGCCACCACAATGGAGACATTGGCACCACTGAATAGAACACTATACCATTCTGAGCCATCCATCCCTGGAGCCACAGTTGAATCAAACCATTCGCTGATTTGGGGGAGCAGATTATTACAACTTTTTTGCTAGCCTATTTTAGTATGAAAGTTATTCAGAGTCATAGCAATATGCAAGCCCCCACTGACAGACAAGTGGTGGCTGCACTCGCTCTATGCTGCCTAGAAATGGAGCTGAAGTTCTTTCATGAAAGGTCTTTCTAACATGCAGCCACCAATATCTCTGAAAGAACCTTTAGCCCTGCACTGTCTGCTTATGCATGAGCATGAGCTCCTCCAGCATGAGCACTTGTGGTAGACAGGGTTCTCTAGAGAAACAAACCAGGACACTAATAATTTTGTACATGTTTATATGGATCGATAACATAAGAAATAAACAGTTAATAAATCTATAAAGCAGTACAAATGCCTCAGTGCAACTCACTTCCATGAGACAGCTAGTAAACTGGCAGTCCT
>NW_022111373.1:120963279-120965499 GCF_000313985.2 Echinops telfairi
AGAGAGGAGGTTATATGTAGATCCTTGTGATCAATTCCCTCTTTCTACCCCCACCTTCCCTCCTGGTATCACCACTGTCACCTCTGGTCCTGAGGGGCTCATCTGTGGTTAGACCAGAGGATGCACAGCAGTACAGATGGGAACTGGAAACGTGGGGAATCTAGGACAGGTAACATATTTTAAAAATGCAATGGACACATTTCATAGTTTAGATTATAGATTTGAATGGGTAGAATATTTCTACACTCCATTAAGCAAAATCATTCTTTGACTATAAAGTTATGTAAACCTAATTTTTTTTCAATAAAATATCTTAAAGGCATATGTGTTTAACTTTAATGTTCATAGATTATTCCTCATGAAAAATTAAATATTAGAAAGACTAATTGAATTAAGAGATTGATGGGTTTTATTTCTGCATTGACCAATAAATATGCTCTAAATCTTGAAAACTATTGATTGATATTTAATACAGAAGTGTGTAGACTATTTCTCAAAGTAGCTTAAGTTGAATATCAGCATTTTATAAAAGCACATGTATGAACAGTATCATTCATATCACTGTAATGGATTGTTTGATGCACTGATAATCAAAAGAAAGAAATCAGTAAAAGCAGGTAAGCCACTCTTTTTCTACAGCTAAGTTGAAATTTAAATTTAGAGACATTTCACATTTGAGAAAATATATGTGACTTTAAAACATACTACATTGAAAAAAAACACACAGAAAAACAAAAGCAGTATCTTGGTTTTGCTTACTTAAGCACTAAATAATTCTAAAGAAAGTAACCAATTATTTTATTTGCAAATGTACTATCAATTCACACATATCCATTTTTATAGAATTGGCTTTTAGCACATGGAGATTTGAGATGGAATAGAAAATGAATTGCTGTTTCCAAACACATTAACTATGTTCTAGTGAGTTCACTTTAGTTCTAAATCATGAAGATCTGCTTTATTTTACATTTAGATGATCACATCTACAGATGAAGACGAATAAATCCTAGAGATAAATAAAGTTCACTTCCAGTGTGAGCATGATTCTGTCAGTCAGCATTTTCAAACTTTCCTCCAACAAACCATCAAGCGAACAAGCAGGAGAGTGGAAAACAAGGTCTTGAAAGAACTTCAAGTTACAGTAACACACTCCATGGGTTAGGTGTCCCACAGGTAGCGTAGCTTGCAAATGGAAGCACAGAACAAGCCAGGCAGCCACACACTGGTCCAATGATACAAGAGCAAAAGGGAGAGAGAGGCAAGGATCACTGAGCCATTTATCTCTCTGCCCTTCAGTTAATCCCACGTGCTCCTTGGCCATGCTGCCACAACAAACCTACCTGTCACAGCACTGCCAAACTGCAGCAATCCAAGGAGTTCATTGGGATTACAATCATAGATGTGAAGTAAACAGGAATGCTTTATATTCCTATCTACTTCCTTGTAAGGTCCCCAGACCCTGTCTAAACTCCAGGTAGACATTGGGAATGGTAGTAATCCTTGCATTTTTCTGTGGTTTTAATGAACTGACAAGAACCTGGATTTAAGAGCTTAAGGAATCCAGCACCCAACAGCTCATTGTCTGTTGGTAGGGTCTTGGTCCTAAGTAAGCTTTATCTATCTGTATTTTATAACTTGAAAAGAGAGAGAGGAATGGAACATAATCTGACTGATAAAAATGCAGATGGCATTACACTAGATCAATTGTGATATAAATTCCGAGTGAGGCCAAGTCTGACTGTTGGGAAGTGAATACTTGTACTGCTATGTTGAAAGAGAATCTAAGGCTGCATTCAGATAGAACAAAGACTGCTGTGATCAACTGGCAATATCTGCATGGCCATGAAAATGGAAACTAGCACCAGGCTAATTTGTCCCCCTGGGCTAGACACATTGTCAACATTTGCAGTCAGTTTAAATGTGACATTTATCATCCATAAATTAACTTAGCAAATCTTTCTGACTGGTTAGGTGGACTTTGTGTCCTCAGTGGTCTTCATGTGCTCCTACAAATCATATAGAATTTTGGGGGGTTGCAAATGGTTACTGCAACCAATTGCTAACCCAAAGGTATTTTGGAAGAAAAACCTAGATATCTATTGAAATTTAGCCGTTGAAATCCTATGAAATATTCCCACTTTGATAGACATAGGAATGCCATGCACCTCAATTAACTCAACAGTATCTAGTTGGCTCTGAAGATCCAATGTCCCACATTTT
>NW_022111373.1:120965887-120976777 GCF_000313985.2 Echinops telfairi
AGAGAGGAGGTTATATGTAGATCCTTGTGATCAATTCCCTCTTTCTACCCCCACCTTCCCTCCTGGTATCACCACTGTCACCTCTGGTCCTGAGGGGCTCATCTGTGGTTAGACCAGAGGATGCACAGCAGTACAGATGGGAACTGGAAACGTGGGGAATCTAGGACAGGTAACATATTTTAAAAATGCAATGGACACATTTCATAGTTTAGATTATAGATTTGAATGGGTAGAATATTTCTACACTCCATTAAGCAAAATCATTCTTTGACTATAAAGTTATGTAAACCTAATTTTTTTTCAATAAAATATCTTAAAGGCATATGTGTTTAACTTTAATGTTCATAGATTATTCCTCATGAAAAATTAAATATTAGAAAGACTAATTGAATTAAGAGATTGATGGGTTTTATTTCTGCATTGACCAATAAATATGCTCTAAATCTTGAAAACTATTGATTGATATTTAATACAGAAGTGTGTAGACTATTTCTCAAAGTAGCTTAAGTTGAATATCAGCATTTTATAAAAGCACATGTATGAACAGTATCATTCATATCACTGTAATGGATTGTTTGATGCACTGATAATCAAAAGAAAGAAATCAGTAAAAGCAGGTAAGCCACTCTTTTTCTACAGCTAAGTTGAAATTTAAATTTAGAGACATTTCACATTTGAGAAAATATATGTGACTTTAAAACATACTACATTGAAAAAAAACACACAGAAAAACAAAAGCAGTATCTTGGTTTTGCTTACTTAAGCACTAAATAATTCTAAAGAAAGTAACCAATTATTTTATTTGCAAATGTACTATCAATTCACACATATCCATTTTTATAGAATTGGCTTTTAGCACATGGAGATTTGAGATGGAATAGAAAATGAATTGCTGTTTCCAAACACATTAACTATGTTCTAGTGAGTTCACTTTAGTTCTAAATCATGAAGATCTGCTTTATTTTACATTTAGATGATCACATCTACAGATGAAGACGAATAAATCCTAGAGATAAATAAAGTTCACTTCCAGTGTGAGCATGATTCTGTCAGTCAGCATTTTCAAACTTTCCTCCAACAAACCATCAAGCGAACAAGCAGGAGAGTGGAAAACAAAGGAACAAGTGCACTACATTTTCCATGTTCAATTAAACCAACAAATAGATGCAAGCATATAGTCCAAAAAAGATGTGCAAGGAGTGTCACCACATGGTGGGTTCCATGAGGGAGGTATTACAAGAAATAAACACAAAGGGACATAAGTGGACCAGGGACAGCAGATTTCATAAAATGGGATCAAATGTACTTGCTGAAAGAGAATAGCTGGCCCCAAATTGTAAAATGTTGATCCATTTTCTCAATAGTGTTGCTTTAACTGGAGTGAGCAGGACGAGAGGAAGCAGCCCTTTGGGACCCAGCTGGTCTCTATGGAGGAGGGACAATGATTGCAAAGGAAAACTTAGCTGTGGCGATGTCTGGTCTCTGAAGCAAAACCCAACGAGGGATAATTCTGTAAAAAATGTAGATGTGAACATTGATTATGCTGAACTCAAGAATAAGGGCAAAAATAAAGGAGGAGAGTAGAATGATAATATAAGATAAAATTCACATTTATTATAAACAAGAGAACAATTATTTTACTTAGAAAAATTGTGAGAAAAAGGATAAAGATGTGTGTTTGATAATGGTTTTCTTTGGAACAAAGGAAAATGATGTTTTTATTTAAACCTGGAAAATGTTATATAAGGGGGTAACCCCCTCCCCCAATGGAATTTTTTTCAAACCTATGTATTAAAATTTTTTTTAAAAATCAAACAAGCTTATCATCTTCAAAGTCCTCTCCGTTGCACTTAATGCATTTGTCAAATCTGTGATCCCATTCTTGGAAATATTTTCAAATTCATCTGTTTGGAAGGCTGGCAGCACCTCCCTCATTTTTTTCTTCACCTCTTCTACATCATCAAATTGCTGTCCTTTAATGTCCATCTTCATTTGTGGAAACAAAAAGAAGTTGCATGGAGCAAAGCCAGGAGAGTTAGGTGCATGGGATAAGAGAGGCATGCTGGTTTGGGCCCAAAATTGGAGCCCTGAGATGGCTGCATGAGCAGGTGCATTGTTATGGTGGCAAAGCCAGTCTCTACCTGCCACAAATCAAGTCTTTTTGTAACACAGTTTTATGCCATTTTTTCAGAACCTCTACATAGACACCTTAACAATCTGACTTAGTGTAATGAACTCTATATGCACTATGAGTTAACATTTTTGTCACTTTGGGAAGTTGATGGACATCCAGAATGAGGTGTGTCATCAATCAACATTTAACCTTTTTGGCGAAAAACACTCATACTTGAGTTTGAGTTTGAATAAAACTTGAGTTTTTCCCCATAGCACTGTCCTTGTAATTTGTGTTCAACATCACAACAGTTTCTGCAGCATTTTCCCAATCAAGAAACAAAATTTCACAGCCACATGCTATTTTCTTAAATTGGCCATCACAAAAAGTGAGGTTCAAGTGAAACTAGCTTTATGAAAAATTTCATTGTGACCAGGGAGAACCTTCCCAAGTGATGCCATTGGGTGCACTAACTCAGAGCAATTTGCTCGATGCTCACGTAGTGGGAAAAATGCATGCTACAGAAGTTCAGCCCAGCAGAGCTTTTTTCTCTCTTTTGGGGGTACCCCCTTGTAAGTCAAATTATGTGAATTCATCACTTTGTAATTCCCAAAGGGGTGCATCCACCACTTGTCTTTCAGTTTGTCATACTTTGATGGCTTGTGTGTTGCTGTGATGCTGGATGCTATGTCCCTGGTATCTCAAATGCCAGCAGGGTCAACCAAAGTGAACAGGTTTCAGTAGAACTTCCAGACTAAGAAAAGAAAATGAAGAGATATTTGGCACCCCACGTCAGAGGAAGTTGCTGCTGAAAACCTTATGCATAGCTTCAAACCATTGTCAGATACTGAAAGCCTAATGAATGGGAGTAGCACATCGTCAGAGGTATAGCCAGAGGATAAGCCCTTCAGTTTTGAATGCACTCAAATGTGCTTGTGAAGGAGCTGCTTTCTCAGTGTGGAGTCAACCATGATAATGTGAATGGGGAAACGCCTGTGATAGGATTTGTGGTAGTTATATAACCTGGTTTCAACTTGGTAAATAGATTATAGGGGTGGAGTCTAGCCTATCAATCAGGTTGCAGCTTGATGACCTCATTTCAAGGTTCTACGGAGATAAATAGCTCAGTGGAAGCCAGACACACTCTCTCTCTGCATCATCTACTTCCTGACATGACACATGATGAGGCTAGAGCAGTGGTTCTCAACCTTCCTAATGCCACCACCCTTTCATACAGTTCCTCATGTTGTGGTGACCCCACCAACCATAAAATCATTTTCATTGCTACTTCATAACTGTCATTTTGCTACTCTTTGATATAAAGCTCTTTTTTATACACATATGAGTGTCTCTGGATTTGTTTCTCTAGTCAACCCAGACTAACACAAGATTATATTTATCTACCATCTAGGATATTCAATCAATCAACTATTATTCAAATGTATTCTTCAAGCATAAAAGCAAGTGGTGATTTGCTTTTATCTTTTATCTTGCAAGAATATTTCTACCACCATATTTAGTCAGAAATTGATCAAATGTGTAATCAAGATTCATGAATAATTATTGACAATTGGAATTTAAATGTTTGAAACAGAGAAGAATAAACAGTAGTTGGAAAATATGGTCTTGATAATAGAAACAAAGCTAGAGACTGCATGACAGACATTTGCAAGACCTATGCATTGTTCTTAGCAAATAATTTTCCAAAAACACAAAATGAGACTATATGCATGGATTTCTCCAGATCGAATACATATAAATTTAATTGACTACATCTGTGGGAAAAGATACTAGAAAAGCTCAATATCAGCAGCTATAACAAGGTCAGTGGCTGACTATGGAACAGACAATGAATTGCTCATGTGTATGTTCAGGTTAAGAAGAAAATTAAAACAAGTTCACAAGAGCCAAAATATCAATTTGAGTGTATCCCACCTGAATTTCAAGAACATTACAAGAACAGATCAGGTGTAGTGAACAATAATGACAGAAGACCTGATGACAATGTGGAACATCAAGGAAATTATTCATGAATAAAGTAAAATATCATTAAAAAGATACATCAGAAGAGACTCTGAAACTGTAATTTAATCATAGAGTAAGTAGTTAAAGCCAAAGTAAGAAATGATCATGTCAAACAGTTTAATATGAAATTCCAAAGGGCAGTTCATGAAGACAAAGTTATGTATTATAATGAAATGTACAAAGATCTAGAGGTAGAAAATCACAGAGGAAGAACACACTCAAAATATCTTAAAGTGAGAAGACCCGGGAAGAAGGTGTCTACATAGAGTTCACTGCCTGGAACTCCCCTTGTGTGGGCCAGATATCAACAAGCGAGGAGTCCATTTCTGGAAAGTTAGATGTGTGACTTATATTCTCAGCGCTCTGCGATGATTTTAGACACCTCTCTCTGATTTTTTAACCCCCGGAGAATGCAACTAATCTCTCTGTAGTCTCCTCTCTCCCTTAGCTCAGTGGGGTCAGCTTCCTCCCTTCTCCTCTAACTCTTCAACTCATAGACAAACAGAGAATATTCCATGCCAGACCATCCCCCTAAGTGGAGCCTCCAATCTCCGGCCCTCACAGACCACTGCAAGCCTTAGAGGCTGAGCTCAAACAGAGCTTTCATAATTTCACTTCCTAACCTGATCCACTCTTTCCCCCTCATCTTGCAAGGGTGTAGCTCTAATGACTACAGTGGTAGTTACATAATCTGTTGTCAATTTGAGACTTAAGAGTGAAGGGAGAGGTTAGTTTGTCAATCAGGTTGCAGCTTGATGACCTCATTTGGAGGCATAAATAGCTGGCTGGAGGTGGGACACACACTCATTCTCTGCAAGATATTCCCGTTGACAAGACACATGGAGCTACACTAGAACTCTGGAGCTGAACGAGCCATGTGGAGACCCCTGCCGGTGCTGAGAGGCTTCCACTTCCACTGGGTCTACAAGATGTTCCACCCACTGGCCTGTGATCTTCCTGAATTTGGCATCATTGCATGTGTTTTGTGAATCTGAAGAGGACTTGTTAGATTGGTATTGCACATGTCAGACTTATGCACTTGACCTGGACTGGGCTGGGATACTTTCTCAATATTAAACTGCTGTTGTATATATAGCTCTTTCTTAGACACATATGAGTGTCTATAAATTTTGTTTTTCTAGTTAACCCAGACTAACACAGCCACCATATAGAAATTCTCAACTAACTTGACCATTCATCAGGGCCCCATAAAATCAGGAGCACAACTTAAACTCCCAAGGGGCCTCTAGAGTATCTTTTTTCCTAACTCTTTTTCCCTCCAGAGGAATCAGAACTCAATATTCCAGTGTTTCTCAGTGGCTTCCTGTCCCCCTACCTAGGTATCCCCCTAAGGACACTGCATTACTGTCCTTAGTGTGACCTCTTCCTGATTGGATGTCCTCCGCTCCCCCCCCTCCTACTCCAACCTTAGGCCTCTACTCCAATAGCCTATTTCCATCCTGTTACCAAGGCTTGAAGGGTAGACAGTACTGAGTGGTACAGAAACCCAACATTGCTCCACAATACAATGCAGGACTTTTCCTCCTTGAGAACAGGGAATGTGCATGCCACCAAAATAAAGGCTTTCTGTTAGCAACACAATAGCAGACTGGGTGCACACTCCCTATATAGTATACAGGGTCAAAAAAGTAACCCTGGAAGATTTCTTAATACACTCTTTACCTGCCACAACCACCTCATTACCTCAAGATCCTGTTCCCTCATACCTCATAACCCACTCTATCTTATAACCTACTAAGTAATAACACACCACTTTTAATCCTCTCTTCCAACTATTCAAAATTCACTATATTTAACACGAAGGCTTCCTATGATCCATATCATCACTTAAAATAGTGGTTCTCAACCTGTAGTTCGCAACCTCTTTGGGGGTCAAACGACTTTTTCACAGGAGTCGCCTGATTCATAACGGTAGCAAAATTATAGTTACGAAGTAGCAATGAAAATAATTTTATGGTTGGGTGGAGGTGGGGAGGGCACCACAACATGAGGAAGTGTACTAAAGGGTCATGGCATTAGGAAGGTTGAGAATCACTGACTTGAAACCTACTCTTAAGCACATATGTTCTATTCCTCCTATCCACTCAGCTATCACTCCTTCCTCATCTCCACAAAATATGATTTCCAGATCCTATCTGATCCTCCTCTAACCTAAAGAAAAAAGCGCTCCCCCACCTCCCATACTCACAACCCCCAAATCTATGCACCATATACAGCTGGAACACTAGGTCAAACAAACAATAGCCATTAGAAGCTACATAAAAATCCAGAGAAACAAAAGTCAACAACTGACAATTATCCAAACCCAATGGACTAAACAGAAAAAGAAGCCTTAGACTGCAGAAAGAGAATGCAAGAGGATAGTATTGAAGGCCATACAAGCGATCTGGTATCAATCCTGAAAACAAAAGAAGAAATGGAGATACTGAATTCCTCACATTCAAGGAAATTCAGAAATTAAGTAATGAGTTAGCAGAAATAAAAAAATACAGTACAATCTGAGAAATAGAATGGAAGAGAAGGAAAATAGAAATCAGTGAACTCAAAGACAACCAAACAGATTTCAGCAAATAAGAGAAAAAAATTAAACAAAAAATCAAAAGAATCTGAAGAAAGTCTGAGCATGATGTGGGATGCCAGGAAGAGAAGTAATTAATATTCAGAATATTAGGATGACTGAGCAGGAAGAAATGAATAAGTTAAAATAGAGAATTATTGGAAGAAAATTGCCCCAATGTCACAAAAGAGGAGATGATAACCATCCAGGAAGCAGAGAGAACACCAAATAGATGAAACCTTAAGTAAAACCTCATCAGACACATAGTCTTGATCCAACTTCAAGGAAAAGAGAATACGTACAGCAGCAAGAGAGGAAAAAGCAATCACACATAAAGGTAAATAAGCTCAGCCCTCTCTGCAGAAACCATGCAGGAAAGAAGAATTTGGAGCAACATGTTCTGAAAGTTGAAAGACAAAAATTGCCACCCAAGAATCTTATGTCCAGTAAAGCTATCCATCAAATTTGAAGGAGAAATAAAAGTATTCTCAAACAAGGAAATATTTAGAGAATTTGTAAAAACAGCATTACAAAAAATACTATGCAGTTCTTTATGGTCAGAAACCCAACAACTGCAGCATTCAAACATAAGACTGCCACAAGGTGTAACATCACCCAGAAATCAGCACAGTGAAACCAGTACCCAAAACAATACAGATCTAGCAGGGAAACAAGCCACAAATCAACTCCTCTCCTCAACCTCTGAAAAGGGAGAGGAAGGAAAATATCATGCACAAATAATATGAGATTACAATGACGAATCTACATTTAGAATTAATAACACTGAATGTCAATGGACTAAACATATGAATCAAAAGGTAAAGAGTAACAGACTGGATTAGGTAGCAGGATTCATCAATCTGCTGCCTTCCAGAAATAGATCTTAAAAAACAAACAAACGGAGACACACCTCAAACTTACAGACAAAAATAGACTGAGAGTTAAAAGATGATGAAAAATTTACCAAGCTAATGACAATTTAAAAAAGCAAGGGTAGCAATATTAATCACTGACAAAATAGACTTTAAAATACATGGCATAATGACAGACAAGATGGTAATTACACAATGCTCAAGGGATCAATAGACCAAGAACACATAACAATGATGAATATATATGTGCCCAAAAAAGGCCCTCAAAATTCATCAGCCAAATCCTTAAAGAGAAGAAATGAGAAATCAACAGATCAACAACATTAATAGGAGACTTCAACACAACACTTTCAAGGAAAGACAGATCAGCAGGTAAGAAACTTGAAAAATAAATTGAAGAGTTGAACAACACAATGAAAAACTTAACCTCCTAGATATTTACAGAGTTCTCCAACCTACAGCATAAAATACACATTCTTTTCCAAGGAGATGGCTTACATTATAAACACAAACTGGTCCATAAAGCAAGCCTTAACAAGTTCAAATAACCTAGAGGTCTTTCAAACCATCTTCTCAGACCATAGTGCCATAAAACTGGAAATCAACAATAGAAAGGGAGAAAAAAACAAAGACAAACACCTGGAGACTTAACAACACACTACTCAGAAAAGAGTGGGTATTATCCCAAATATGAGACGAAATTAAGAAGTTTCTAGAAACAATGAAAATGATAACACAACATTCCAAAACCTATGGGACACAGCAAAAGCAGTTATCAGAGGTCAATTTACAGCAATGATGCACACATGAAGAAAGAGGAGAAATCTTGGTCAGCATCTTAACATCTCCAACAACTAGAACAGAGCCAAGAGCATAATCCCTTCAACAAAAAAATGAAAGAAATCCTAAAAATTAGAGCAGAAATAAATGAACTGAAAAAAGAAAAACAATGAAAAAAATCAAAGCAAGAAGTTGGTTCTTTGAAAGGATCAACAAAATCAACAAACTGCTAGGAAACTTACAAAGGAAAAGAAAGAGCAGATGACAATATCTAGAATTAGGGATGAAACAAGTGGTGTCACAACAGAACCAAATGAAATAAGAAGCCTAATAATGCAGTATTATGAAAGACTGTATTCCAACAAATTCGATGATCTGGATCACACGGACAAATACCTAGAAAAACACTCTCTAAATTACTGTATGTAGAAATTAATAACTTGAACGCACAAAAGAAAAAGAGAAGAAATTTGAAGGTGTGAGAACCAGATGGGGGGATAGGTGAAAAAGATATTTCATTAGTACTTATTTTGATATATTTTTGATTTCTGATGCATATGCTAAATACACAAAATATGTAACTATATAAAATACTACTGATTATAAAATAAAAATATATAAACTATAATGAAGCAATTAAAATAAATAAAATATTATTTTATTGTTTAAACCAAATTTAATTTGTATACTTGAATGTTAGAATTGCCACAAAGAGTTTTAAAGTGGAGAAATTACTTTTTACTAGGGAATGCTCATTAGTTAATGGAATATTATGAATGCATAGATATTGCTTTTGTGAGATAATTGGCATTAAAAGTCAATAGCATACAGAGTGTTCAGGAGTGACATAAGAGTGGCTTCCACTAGTGACATAAGTGTTGTGCCACTATTGGCACAACAAATGGCAACTATGTTCCCAAATAGAGTACCCTGGTCATTCCTGGACTGGCTCCTTGCGTAATTTGAGAGTTTATTAGATTCCTAATATCATATCTAGTTGACACAGTGGGTGATGAGATTTTCCTTTGTTGTAGAAAAGTCCAGAAAAATAAGAGTCCTTGATTGTGTTGTCTTATTCCTTCAAGTAATTTTATGCAACATAAAAATGGCAGGAAGCATTTTTATTTCATAAGTATGTAGAAAAATTCTGAGATTTTGAATAATGCTGAATAAATTAAGTGAAATGTGATGTCCTGAAGCAATAATTCAATCACAGAAAAAAGTCAAGTCAATATCATATTGATGTGAGACTTAAGGGGATCTTTTAGGCTATTGAGGAACCCTGGTGGTGTGATGGGTTAAACTTTGGGCTGTAACCAATGGGTTGATCTACCAGTAGCTCCAGGGAAGAAAGGTAAGGCTGTATGTTTCCATTTAGGACAGTGTAAGATATGACAAAATAATAATAATTTATAAATTATCAAGGGTTCATGAGGGAGGGAGGAAGTGGGGAGGGAGGGGGAAATATGAGGAGCTGATATCAAGGCTCAAGTAGAAAGCAAATGTTCTGAGAATGATGATGGCAACAAATGTACAAATGAGCTTGACACAATGGATGGATGTATGGATTGTGATACAAATTGTATGAGCCCCAATAAAAATGATTTTAAAAAATTTACAATTTATCTCTTAATGCTCAAGAGCTTTGGAGGGGTAGTGGATTAGGAGTTGGACTACAAGCCACAAGGCCAGTAGTTCAAAGCTTCCAACTACTCCATGGAAGAAAGATGAGATTTTCTACTAAAGATTTCTGGTCTCAGAGACTCTCAGCGTAAGTTAGTCTCTGTCTTACAGGGTCACTGTGAATGGTCAGACTCAATGGGATTTGGTTTGGTTTAGTCATAACCCTGAGGAGCCCTGGTGCTGTTGGTGGCCATGAATCAGAATCGACTAGATGACAATGGATTTAACCCCATGGAGCAGTTCTACTCTGACCCTATAGAGCTGCTAGGAATCAGAATCAACTTGATGAGCATATGAAAGAGCCTGGTGAGGTAATGGTTATGTGTCGGGCTGCACACCGTAAGGTCAACCATTCAAAACTACGAGCCTCTCCAAGGAGAACGCCATGACTTTCTACTCCCACAAACGTTAGTTTCAGAAACTCGCAGGGGCAATTGGACTCTGCCTTCTCGGGTGTGTATTTTGGCAGATGGATATATTATGGATATATTTGGCAGATGGATATATTATGGATATATTTGGCAGATGGATATATCATGGCCACGTTCCTCTGGAAGCATAGTGATAAATGGTTCATGGTGACGTCTAGAGCTCTCTCCGGCCGGGGGCTACCTTTACCTGGTCATCAAGTGGGAGGGACGGACCGAAGACCGGAGAAAAGAACAGTCAGTGGATAAGAAAACAGAGGTACAGTGAGAACTTGTCTTAAAGGTCAATTTAAGTATTTATTTTCTTTACTTTGTACCCATTTTAACACCATTTTATGCTTTCCATACCACAGGACACTGAAGGAAAAGATACTTCAAATAAACCATTTTAAAATTCAGTTTTATTTTAGC
>NW_022111373.1:120977608-120991038 GCF_000313985.2 Echinops telfairi
TTTGTATCTCTCCTGTAGAGTCACAATAAGCTGGAATTGGTTACTATATATTTATATCAATATTGCTATCTGTATTGATATCAATATATACAGAGGTAAATCACAAAATATTGTTTCTGGAGTTCCAGTTCATACACGCATGGGTGTATTCAAAACAAACTATGTTTAAATATGTCTCTAAGATCAGTGGATGCCTGGAGACAAGTTCTCTCAGCAATATACTCATCTTAGTCCTATTAGACGCGTGTCTTCAAGAACAAGGTCCAATGAAAAGAGTGTCTTCTCAGGGGACGTGGTGATCCAGTTACAATCAAGGCAGAAAGGCCATCAGAAGGTTCTGGTGACTGTTTGAATGTGATTCTAAAGGCATAATCTTGACAGATTTTTTTGAAGAACACTGGGGCTTATTATAAAAACATTTCAAGAAAATTGAAAACTGCACTGGTAAGAAAAAGGCCAGGAAAGTTACCCCGATGCAAGTTTTCCATCACTGCCATCAGCCTGCCCAGTTTACAAGGATAGCAGTACATTTTATTGGGAAACCTTCCATCATCCATTCCATAGCCCAGGTCTTGTTTCTTTAGATTGATCTTGGTTATCCACATTGAAAGAATATTTAAAATAAACATGATCTGAGTCTCACAAGATGTCTAAACTACCAGTTTGATGTAGTGTAAATTGAAGAATACAGAATTATTTGGGGGAAGGGTTAGAGAGAAGGAAACTCCATTGTCATAAGTGTATAGACCTGGGTGAAGGATAGGTTGAGAAACAATATCTTCATATTTTGATGATTTTATTTAGTGACATTTTGGTTCAGGACTCACATATTTCCCTAGCAGAGTTCATGCACCCTCAGTCAGGCTATCTACTTCCAAGAGACGGCCATTGAAAACCTTATGAATCATGGTTCCACTCTGACTCAGGTCAGCTTTCCTGGAGTTGGAATACACTTGAATACAAGTTTTCTTTTTCTTATGACTGACTGGGCTTGAAATTTTAAAAATTCCCTTTGTGAGAGTAGAACAGGATGTAGTATTTAGCCTCCTACCATAAAACTCAGCTGAGTGGCTGGATCTTCCTACATATGATTGGGAAAGAGGCCTGATATGTAGTCATAGGATGTATATTATTTAAAACCAGAAAGGAATTTGCCATGTCATATCTATATTTTTTCTATACAACTTAACTACCACATCCCATAAAACAATTCATGTCATTCAGGAATCAGCATTTAGGAATCTGCCTGTTTCTGGAATTACATAAGGTCACCATGTGTTGGAACCTGTTCTATTTCTTCAGTAACAAAAATAATAATTCCTATGAAGTCTGCTTTGAGCAGAGGAACCATGATGGTTGTGGTAGTTATATAATCATTTGTCAATTTGAGAGGATTAAAAGGGAAGGGGTGGAGTCTAGGTTTCAATCAGGTCATAGACAATGAGGCCTCTGTGTGGGCCTGCCCTTCTCCTGTGGATTCTGGGAACTCCTGTATTCCTCCTTGGAGGTGGGAGACACACTCTCTCTCTCTGCTCACACCCTGGGAGACACTGCATTTGACAAGCCACATGGCAACAAGCTGATGGCAGCCAGAACCTTGGAGTTGGAGAAGCCACATGGAGTCCCCTGCTAGCACTGAGATGCTTACACTGCCACTGGATCCACAAGAATTTTTACCCACTGACCTGTGATCATCCTGCATTCAGTATCATTGTATGTGTTGTGTGACTCTGAAGAGGAATTTATAGATTGGTATTGGACATATGGGCTAATATCGGACTTATGGACTTGATCTGGGCTGGTGTGTTTTCTCAACATTCAATTGCTGTTGTATATAAAGCTCCTTCTTATATGCACATGTGTCTATGAATTTGTATCTCTATTCTACCCAGACTAACACAATGGTGTTGCAAAGTTTTCTGCTTTTTTAGCCAGTGGAGTATAGTGAGACAATGGCGGTTCCCAGGACATACCATTTAAGGACTCATTTTTAGGCTCATGGAAGCACAAACCCTACACTTGGGCTTACTGGAGAATATTGACTTGTGCTTCAAGATATACCTCAGACACGATTTACTTTAAGGAAATTTTCTGAACTCTCTGGCATCTTACCACTCCCCTTCAAATTGTATATCATTTATTCTTTGATGGTATCCTGTGCAATTCACTGTTGTACTATACTGAAAAAAATGTGGTGTGTTTTATTTTGTATTTAGGTTCCTGGAGATGAAAGACTACATCTTAGTCATCTTTACATCTCAAATGCCTATTACCTAATACCTGTCATAAAATGATTGACATATTTGTTTTTGTGAATTATACTGAGAAAATAAACTACAAACAAATCATTGATTCAATTAAGCTAAATAAATTATTCTCAAAACTGCATTTCAGTCACTAAGAATCTATTCTAATAAAAATAAATATATTTTCTGGTAATAATAAAATTATTCAAGTAAACATATTGAAGTGTTTATTACTTTTGTACAGAGAAGTTCTGGAGAATACTGAAACGTACAGAGTAGTAATGAAACCTACAAAGACAAATTCTCATTGGGATATTCCAAAACACTTTATATTTCTTTTCCAGTGAGAAATAGCATAAAGTAGCCTTTATTGTGGGGTTTTGATGTCTGACTCATGCAAAATGAACAGACAAGACTTCTATTTCTTCTTTGCTCTGCTTCTTCTTTTCTGAGGAAAAATGCTAAGCTATTTGGGGAAAGATTTTTAAGAACATGCTAAGTAAATGTGATAAAGACCAGATACATCCAAGGTCAATAAATCATTTCTGAACTCCATTATTGATGGGTCTGTGATGTCTATTCAACGAAAGTATCTTTTCATTTCTATATTTGAAATATGACTAATTAGATGCATCAAAGCTGTGTAAAAATCAATCTGAGTATATTTGGTAGGGAGAATACTGGCTTCATTCAACTTTCATGTCCTTGGTTAACATGTGATTCCACCCCCATTATATAGAGACAGACAAAAGACACAGCATGGCACCCGTAAGCTCAGAAAGTAAAAGACGAACACACAAGAACTTAACTTTAAAGATCTCTATAATCATCTTATATTAATGTAATCTCTACCACTAATGCACATTTAGCAATGAATCTGTGACTAAGAGTTAAAGGAGAGTGTTGCATAATTGCATATTATATTGAATGAGCTCAGACAATTCATGTGGAAGTGGATCACAAGGCCTCAATTATCCAGATTGACTCTCTTCAGTAAAAACAACTCACTAGATAATAGGGCACCTCTCCAGCCTGTTGTCTTGACAAACTCCCATTGCGTTAGGGATGGGGAGCCAAATTGAACTCCCTTCACCCTCTTGTTTATTCTCTAATCTCCGATTTTACTATGAGTCTTTAGTTTCATCAAGGACTGTGGGGACTTACAAGATGATTGAAATGAAAGGGGAACTACTTGGTTTTATTCACCAGGTCGATTTCTCTGGACCTTGTCCAACTGTTTGAAATTATCCTCATGGAAGTGTTGTCGCTGTTGCATTATGCATGCTTCCTAAACTGCTCCTCCTTTGAACAATGCTCCGTGAGTGATTTCCCATTTGTGCTTTGTCTGCAATTTCTGGCATTATTTATATTCAAGTATCACTCTTTTTCAAAATATTAACACCCAACTTTCATGATAAGGTATCAGGGATGAGTAAGATAAAAAATGTACTTATATTCAATATTTAGATATTTAAAACATCAGACACCTAAAAACTGGCATAGAAAACCTTTCTGCACAGAAATTACTCAGTGAAAATATTTTCAAAATAATGTGAAGCTTTTATAACACTGATTTATGATTTTGAAAGTAAATGCAAAATGGGAACTTAGAGAACAAGACCTTATACTAAATATTTATAGTTTGAAAATAAATCTTCCCATTAGTTTTGCTGTTTGAAACATTAATTATATTGGAGAAAGATGAATTAGTTTTCATTCCTGATATATCACCAACTTCAGAAGACATAAAATCTTTATTTACCAATTTATTTGAGTAGCACGGAGAATCCTTATGTCTTGGTAGTAGGGTATATCAACCTATAAAAGTAAGACATGAAAGAAATGTACACAGGTCTTCCTAGATGCCTATATGAAAGGAGCATATTATGGTAGGGAGAAAAGCAGTAAGACAAAGATTGGAAAACCAGCTTTAGTTCCAACTCCGCAAGCCCATAAGCTGTGTGAATGCAGTGATTCACCTCTTTTCTTTTGTAAAACAGTGATCATATCTGTCCTGCCAACCTCAAAGCTTTCTTGTGATGATCAAAGAAAAAAATGTTTGTGGAAGTGCTTTGTAAACGAATCAACTGTGATATAAATTTAAGGTATCATTATATTATTAGGCCCTGGCCCTGTGTGCAGTTGAGCTTCAAGGATCGATTATGGAATCATAAATTTCCAGATATCTATTGAGAAAGCCCTCAGTAAGAACAACAGTCTCATCCCTTTTCTTTGTTATGATAAAATTAAGACTTGGAAGAAAGGTTAGAAAATAAATCTAAACAGACATTGCCTCAAGAACATACACATCAAAAAGAAGAAAATTGGTATCTTGAAAAGTGGGTTCAATTGGTTAGGGGTATAACCATTTGAGTCAGCTAAACAAATCATGTACATTCAGTTGTAGTGACCTGGTAGAGGGTCACAAACATAGACTATTTTGCTGAAGGAAATCGAATGAGCTGTGAGGTTTTACCACCTTGGAGGAAAGTGGGAAAAAACTTTTGGTTGTCTTTAGGGTTATAGAGACTTAGATTTAAAAAAAATAGGTCAAAGACAGGTGATGATTAAATAAATTTACGTGGTCTCCTCTCCAATCTGAAACAAATTATGTTTCTTAAAGAAATATTCTTCAACATTTAAAGAAATGTGTACATCAGCACAAGGGATTTCTAATATATTAAATGTGTTGTTGTTGTGGTTGTTAGGTGTTGTTGTGTTGGTTCCCACTTACAGTGACCTCATATACAATAGAACAAAATACTGTTTGGTCCTATTCTATCCTCACAATTGTCATTATGTGTGAACCCATTGCTGTAGTGTCTGTGTCAATCCATTTTTAATGTAAAATTTAAAAATACTATTGGAATAGTGGCTCTTTCTGGGTTGATGAAATACTACTTAAAAAATTACTAATGTGGATGCATTAACATTTCTCTATTTTCATACATTATATTTTTTTCTGTCTGTACACCTTTTAAAGGAACCCTGGTTGCTTGATGGAAGCCATGGTAGGGCAATACTTAAGTGCTGTACTTAACACAAAAGTTGATGATGTACCATTTACCTCATGGGAGAAAGATGTTAGTTTACCTCCATAGAGATCTATATCCTTGAAGAAAGCTGATGGTGCCTGGGTATTAAAAGATACAGCATCTGGGGTCTTAAAGGCTTGAAGATAAACAAGGGCTACCTAACAGGGAAGCAACAAAGCCAACATGGAAGAAGCATACCAGCTTGTGTGATCATGAGGTGTTGACAGGATCAGGTATCAGCCATCAGAAGACCCCAAAACGAACAATCATATCCATATGAATGAGGGTAGTGGGGTGGAATGGAGACCCAAATCCCATCTGTAGACAATTGGACGTCCCATCACTGAAGGGTCGCAGGAAGGGATGATCCAGCCAGGGTGCAGTATAGCACTGATGAAGCATACAACATTCCTACAGTTCTTCAATGCTTCCCACCACCCGCTGTCATGACCCCAGTATTACCTTACAAATTTGGCTCGGCAGAGCATGTACATTGGTACAGATAAGAGCTTTTGACACATGGAATCCAGGACAGATAAACGCCTCGGGAACAATAATGGGAGTAGCGATACCACAAGGGTAGGGGGACATGGTGGCAGAAAGGGGGAACCAAGCACAAGGATTGACTTATAACCACCCCTATCACCAAGGGTAACGAACACAGAAACATGGGTGAAGTGAGACAGCAGATGGTGCAAGGTATGAAAATAATAATAATTTATAATTTATCAAGGGTTCGTAAGGGTGGGATGGCGGGGGAGGGAGGAAAAAATGAGGAACTGTTATCAAGGGCTCACGCTGAAAGAAAATGTTTTGAAAAGGATGTTGGTAACATATATACAGATGTGCTTGACACAATGGATGTATGGATTGTTATAAGATCTGTAAGAGCCCCCAATAAAGTGATTTAAAAAAAATATTTAGCCTTGGAAACCATATGGGGAAGTCCTTGTCATCCTATAGGGTTGCTATGAGTTGGAATTTATTGGATGATAATAGGGTTGGTGGCTTTGATGGTGCAGTAAGTAAGCACTGGGCTGCTAACCCAAAGCTTAGTAGCTACTCTGTGGGAGACAAAAAGCCTGGCCATCTGATCCCATAGAAATTCAGCGTAGGAAACCCTATTAGACAGTTTTACTCCGTCATACAGGAGCACTGAGTCAGAATTGACTCAATAGCAAGCAAGGCCCACACATGTATAAATCTGATTTAACATCTAGATTGTCATAAACTTGTCATCTTACAGCCTGTTATATTTGCAGCGGTGCTCGATGGACCAGATTTCAATGCTAACACTCCCAAATATTGAATATAAATTCAAAGTGACAGTAAACATATCTGACATTTGCTAAACCTGGGAAATTGGGTCTTGACTGATGTGACTTAAGTGTGATTGGTTTGAAATAGTAACATTTACAGGAAAATCTTGTGAATTTGTGCTGTAGTGCTGGAGGAAGAGTATCATTTAAACAAATAGTAGTATTAAAAACTAACAAGGAATTTCATGTGCTAGGGTATATATATAACTTCGACATATTGTAATATTTGGAAGTACTTGGTTAAATGAGATTTTATTATTTATCTCTTCAGGTTTAATCCAAATTTCACTCATCTAAGGATATCAATCTCTTCTCTGTCAACCATTCTGTTCCTGGTATTTCACAACAGACAATATAACATTAAAAGGAAATAATTTAAAAAATGATTTAAAATGAAATAACTGTATCTCCTTTTGGCAGAGTATTATCAACCACTGAGGAGTTGTAATTGGCTATCTGCTATAGGTACCCATGGGAATGTAAAGAGAGAGATAGGTTCCCCTCTCTCTAAATTTAGAATTATAATGGAAAACAGCTATCCCTGATTTCAGGCATAATTTTGAAAAAGTATGTGTATGTGTGTTCAATTTAAACTTATGGTGTGTGATTTGGAGGTCATCTTGTAATATTTCATAAATCAACTTATTAACAATAGAAAGATTTATTTTACCCTAGATAGTATGTAGATAGATAGCTGTTGTTGAGTTAACTCTTATTAATAGAAACCTTAAGTACAACACAATGAAGCATTGTCAAGTTCCGAGTTATTTCCAGGAACTTTGAGTCCCTTGTTGGAGCTATCTTGCCAATCTATCTCATTGAAGGGCTCATTAGACTTGGTGGATTTCTCATTTACTAAAACGAGAAGTTCTCATCTAGCAATAGATCTCATCTGATGACAAGTCCAAAACAAGAAAGGCACAGTTTTGTTGGGGTTCATAAAAATTTCAGTGATAAAATTTCAGAATTAGATCAGCAGGCCTTTCTTTCTAATTTGTCTAGTCTGAAACTTCTCTGGAATCTACCCATCTTGCATGACCCTGGTGATATTGAAATATCAGAGGCACAACTTCCAGAATAATAGTAACATTTAACCCCTTACAATAAGACAAACTGTCTCATAGGTGGTGATCTTTTAACCTAGGGCATCTTTATTCTCATTCAGTTGAAAACTCAGTGGTTTTCTCCATTTTCTACGTTCACCTTTTTTTGGTTCAATGCTTTGCAGACTCAAATTCATGTAGTCATACTCTGGCAGACTCATAGTAATGAGTGAGAATATATGATATGTGAATTGGTTTGGTGGTTTGTTGCTTTGTTTTGGTTTGGTGTATTGGAGACTAAACCAAATTTGTTTTGGAGAATATAGAGCTATATGCACCTGTGATTTTGTCTGATTTCCTTAAAAGACTTTTAAATCTGAAGATGCATACATTTAAATTTGTGCAGAACTGGCTACATAGCTTAATCTTACACTCTAGCTCTCCTGTTTCTTGCAAGTCATATAACAGTATAACTAAACTAAATGAAACCCTGCAGTCTCTCAAGTCAAAAGTATGTTGATTTCATTGAAATCAACATCATCATTGTTGTTCGGTACCATCAAGTCAGTTCTGACCCCTAGCGACCCTGCACACAACTCCGGCACCATCCTCACAATTGTTTCATGCTTGAGCCCATTGCTGCAACCACTGTCAATCTGTCACCCTGAGGGTCTTCTGTCAGGGGAGAGAGCCCCTAACAAATCATCACAGGTCCGGTAGGCCAATTGTACAGAGACAATAAGTAAAGATTATAGTAAAGTCAGAGTGTATGAGAGATAGAAGAGAGATTTAAATAATGGAGTCAGACACATTTCATGGTAACATGCTCACCTCAACCTCACTTGGTGGTCCACATGGAGAGAGAAAGAGATTTATTGCTAACCAAGGCTTTTATATTCTCTGGGGACATGCAAACCCCCTGATTCAGGTGAAGACATACATCACAGGAAAGGGTTATGCTATAGGTAATACAGTAATGGGAGGGGGATGATCTAAGGGTACACATGCTATAGGAAGGGGAGGGATTAAGGGTATACATGTGACAAGATGGGTAGACCCTAGATTCATGATGGCGGCCTAACCTTGATTGCCCTCGAGCTGGAGACTTTATTTAGCCTAACTTTCAGGGGAAGCAATCCACTGACCCTAACAGCAGGGGGTGAGTCCTTCCTATTGTGGGAGAAACAATGGTGTCTGCTTGCTTTGGATGGTTGGAGTCTTCAGGGAGTTAACTTGACAATCACTTACCACAGGTTGCAAGCAGTGTCCTAAGTCTAAGGCATATTTTGGGGAGACGATTTGGTAGAACTCTTTATGTTTCCCACGGTCTTCCTCTTTTTCACTGCACTTCTCCTTTACCAAACATGATGTTCTTCTCCAGGGAGTGATCTCTTCTGAGACTGGAACTCTTTGTGGGAGTAAAAAGTCTCATATTTCTCCTAAAGGCAATGAATTGACACAATAACTGAAACAATGGGGTCAAAGATAGCAACGCCTGTGAGAATGAGGTAGGAATGGGTGATGTTTCATTTTGTACAACAAAGCCGGCTCAACAGCACCTCCGAACAACATCAGGTTGTGCTCTTAAAAAATACACAACACCTATTTAATTTTTAAAATGCCAGTTATTTGCATTTTAGTTTGAAAATGGGGGGTTTTTCTTCTATTTTTGTACATTATCAGTTTGATTTCTCCACTGGATTATGCTTAGATGATAGTAAATAGAGATGTATGCCTTTAAGTAGAAATTGCAAATCTTCATACAAAAATAGTAGGTAGATTACACCTGAGTTCGTTGAAGCATCATTGATTTCCAGTGTTCTTCAATGTTAGTGGAGCCTAAGCATGAAAGAGAGAGAACAGCTTGGGACGTGGGAGAATTAATTGAGTTAGTGGCATTTAATTTTTCTCTCCAAATCTCTCAGTATCTTTTAAACATAGCAATTTGTAATGTTAGTTTAAACACTTTCAATTTTGAAGTTCTAATTATAGTTTATATAGTTCATGTTTTCCAAAGAACAATGCTTCGTTTTACATAGAAACATTTGGTATTTCTTTCAGATGTTTAAATATTTCAGTGTTGGCAATTGGGTGGGGGGGAGGGGATCTTTGTAATTGCCTTGCAAAACCTTGCTGATAGGAACCAAAACCATGTATTAAAAGAGAAAAAGTAATTTTAAAATTTGAGTGTATAATTTTTGGTGGGGTTTGTAAATGCAAAATATATGTTTAAGCTAAAATGTATTGTGTATGCAGCCATGGAATCAATAATAATCACAACTACATTGTATTAAGTTCAGAATTTTGAGTGATTATAGATACTTGACAGCTTGAAAATTACCTGTTGATTATCATTTTATTTTTTATTTTCATGAAGAAGAACTTTTAATATATCTTTTGGCACTTAGCAAAGAAAGATTTTGTCTCTCAATGTCATATTACTTTACATTTTTGCCCTTTTATCGATCTAGAGTCTTTGGGGTATCAAGAGGATTGGAAGAGCTGTTGGAAATCACAAGAGTGACAACTGACACAGGAGGTAAAATTATATCTCATAACTCATGGGATGACCAGAGCGAGGCCTTTTGTCCTTTGGAAGAACTATGGTTTATTTATAAGTTTGTTATCTGTCAAGTGGGAAAGATCAAATCTCACTTTCTATAGCACAGTTCATGGGTACAACATCACAAAGTGGTAGAAAATATTTTATAAGCAATATGTAAAAAATAGAAGTGACTTTTGAAATTTAATTGAATTTTCCAAGGAAAAAAAAAAAAAATAATTAAAGAAAACAAAACCCTGAATGAAAGCAAGGATGAGCTAATTTAACTATTGATGATATCTAAATTACCTTTAATTTCATTATAATTATTTTCAAATATCCCATTTATTTTTATTGATTCATTGTTTATATGTATGAAGGATGTATAACTATATACAAATGGCATGCACATCTGGAAATAGACATATGAATGGGATGTTTTTCTCTTCCAGAGAGTACAAGCTAAACAACTGTCAAGGATCTTGCTCTAAAATAGACTAGTCTATATAGTAACATAAAGTCCTGGGACTGAAAATCTAAACACATAATCCCAACATCAAGAAATCACAGCTCAAAGGTCTAGGTTTTTTTTGTTTGTTTGTTTCCTATGTACATACACGGCATTCTAGAAATCTAATTCAGTGTAATCTGAGAAGCAATATAGTACAGTAGGTAGTTCAGAGCATAGACTCTGGAGCCAGACTATATCAGTTTTTTATCTGAAAACTGGGAATGGCAACAATGCTTATCCCATAGAACCATTAGGGAGATAAAGTGAGTTAATATTTGAATCATACTTAATGTCTTAAGTGCTATATGTATTAAATAAATAAAACAATAGTGGCCAATGATTATCTTAAAATTGTATTATAGTTTTCTCTATCAGGAAAATCACTGGAGAGATGGCTCCAATGGCATATTGTTTATCAAGGAGAAAAGGCTAGACTCTTTGACCTTTACTCTTAAAGGTGAAAGAGAAGCATAAAGATAGAGAAGGACATTTCAGGTGACTCTGGTAGAGTGGCTTTATCCTAAGACACATCAGGTTTTCAGCAGCAAGCATACCCATATAAAGAAGAGAAGATGCTAGCATTGAGAACACCAACAGAGTTAGTGTGCTTTTAGGTTTTATGTCAACTTGGCTGGACCAGGATTCTCTCATGATATGATCTAACATCAAGTGGCCAATTCTATGACAAGCTCCTTGGTGAAGTAGCCAAGTGATTGTGAGAAGACTAGTGTAATCTGGTCACAGTCTTGGTACAATTGAAGGAGGTTTCATTCTGGCAATGGCCTACTTAGTATGAATTGATGGCATGCTGGAGCTAGTTCACTTATATTGCTGGATGTGTATCCTGCATCTGATTCCTTGACTTCTTATTGTATCACCTGCAGCTTTCAGGAGCCATTAGTGGACCGTAACCTTGCATTCATTCTGCCTATCTTGAATGATTCGTTCAGCTCTGCATCCACCAGGCTGAGGTCTTTCTGCTTCATATCCCTGCTTCCTGTTCATCTGCTCCTGCAGCTACACAAGCCAGGAGAAGCCTCCTGTCTACATCTGACTTACACACAGGCAACAGATGGAACTTGCCTACTTCTACAACTAAGTGAGCCATTTCTTGGTATTAATTCTTTCTGACACACATACACATACAAATGCCATTGCTTTGGCTTCTGTCCAGAGCTAAGCCCAACATAGATAACCTTTGAACAGATTAGCCAATAATCAAACTCAAAAGGGTTAATGAGTTTGATGTGGTAACTATGAACATATTCAGAGTTGGGTTTGGAATCCAAGTGGGGAAGTAACTGCGTTTTCCAGGGAGTGGTATTCAGTGATCATAGGTGTCAAATGTATGCTTCTGGATGATTAGTCCATGTTGGAACAAGGCTTATGACAGCTGTTCACCTTGTATTCCATGCTGAATTGCCAATGAGCCATTACTGGAACCACCAGCAGAGAAACTGGGTATTCAGGGCCCATTGTAGCAAATGTCTCCTCTCCCTGTTTCACATAACCATTCTCTCTTGCCTCATTTCCTACGACCTAATTAGCTCCCAATTGTTTCCCTTTTTTTAAAAATCAGATTTGGGCCCCTTATATTATCCCTTCTCTCTTTGCCCACAGAACTCTTTTGGACAAGCTTATCTTTATCTATTCTGCATAATAACTCTGTCCAGTTGAGCTCTGGCCTCAAGGTCCTACCACACAGGCGTATCTCAGTTCCCCTTAGAGAGAAGTCCAAACCCAAATGTCTGAGTCCCTTTTTACAATTGAGTTTTCAGTATCTAGTCCACATTGGTACTCTAATCCTTTATCTAGTTGATGAACACCAGAGGATTAGAGTACCAATTGAGAAATTAAACATTCAGATTACAGTATTAACAATGAATTGGGATTCATGTAATGGATCCACTAAATTGTACACTTGTAAAAGTTACATTGGGAAATGTTGAATGATAAAGTATGTTAACAACAACAAAATACCCAAAACATGTAAAGAGAGAAAAAAATAATAAAGCAGTTGTGGATGCTGAAGATGAGTAACTAAACACCTCATCACTGAATATTTTCGGCAAATGTTCTATAGAAGAATTCTTACCACCTGGGGAGAAATGCAAAAAAGAATTTCATATTCTACAAATTTCTGGAGCCATAAATACTGGATAATTTTTGAAACTTAATAAGAAATATACCCTGAAGTCTCCTTTAAACAGTTCTTGTTTCTATTGATATGTGCCATCAAGGTGGTTGTGAACTGAGCAAAACAAAATACAACTCTGCCCGATCCTAGGCCAGCCTCATAATTATTGTTAGGTATATGCTCATAATTATTGTTAGGTATATGCTCATTGGTGCAGCAGGTGAGCCTCATCCCGAGTTTAAGGACTTGGTGGTTGTTGGATTTTGGTTTGCTTCTGACCTGTTGCTTTGAGGATGCCCAACAAATGGCAATGAAGGACCAACATATACCGACCCAAATATCAGCCAAAGCACCTAATTTACCACAAAAACTGCATTAAAAATGTGCTGAAAAAACTCAGCTTATATTCAAGTATATACAGTGCTTTCTGTTTTCACACTTTCTCTGATTTTTGTGTGGCAAGTGTTAGTCTATCAGACATGGTTCTGCCTTTGTAAATGAGTATTACTGAAAGTACTGTCATATCTCTAACCTTCATGGTTTGTGTAACTAGTACCAAGGCACCTAGGTTTCAAAGCTGTACAAGTTCATAATTCA
>NW_022111373.1:120991138-121004288 GCF_000313985.2 Echinops telfairi
CTATTGAAGTCTAATAAGATGTTCTACACATGTTTAAATTCTTTTTTGTAACAGCTTTTAAATTCTATGCCACTGCCTAAAAAATAGTTAAAATAAATAGCATTACCATATACCACATGGGGATAATTTATGATGGACTCCAATAAAATGACAATGATGTCTCTAAAGTGAACCAATGACATATATAAACTTCTCACTTGACTGTAACCCTAATATAATAAAATCAGTTCTTGTGACGTGGCCCTGCTTGGTACTCGTCCTCATGAGATCAATAAAAATATGGGTCCTATAGCAAAGTCTGGTGAAGAAATCAGATGGTGCCTGGATATTAGAAAAGGTATCATCTGGGGTCTTAAAGGCTCATCTCAAAACAAGTGGCCATATAAGTGTGGAGTCAGCCAAACCCACATGACAGAAGCACATCAGCCTGTGTGATACAAAGATTGTAAATAATAAAATCCAAACTGGGAGGAGGGAATAATACTAGAGCCTACATTTTAACCAGGAGGTTTGTGCAATGTTATGGGTGACAGTGGAAGCCCACTCTCACTTTTCAGAAGCATTATGACTATCTTTCAATACATTCAATATTTTTCTCCAACGCTATATCCAACTGCATCAATTCTTTTCCTGTCTTCCTTATCTATTGTTTAATTTCCACATGCATATGAGCTAATGAAAAGAGCATGGCTGTGCTTGCTTTGGAAGCACACATACTAAAATTGGAACAATACAGAAAAGATTAGCATGGCCCCTGTGCAAAGATGGCATGCAAATTTGTGAAGTGTTTCATATTTTTGGAGTGGTGTTCTAGTTGAATTATAATATGGTGTATCTCAGAAAAAAATAAATATCAAGTATTAAAAAACAAAGAAAGAAAGAAAGAAAGAAAGAAAAGAACATGGCTTGGTCAAACACACTTTAGGCTTTTGCAGCAGATTTGGCCTTGCAATATATCATTTGATTTTTGACTGCTGCTTCCATGAGTATTGATCGTGCCATCAAATTGAATAAAATCCTGGATAACATCAATGTTTTCTTTATCATAACTTATCGGTTGGTCCAGTGTGTGGGTTTTGTTTTTTTGTAACATTGAGTTGCAACGCATACTGAATATTACAGTCTTAGATCTTTAGCCATAAATATTTTAAGTCTTAACTTTCACCAATGAAGGTCGTGTAATCAGCATATAAAAATTGTTAATAAGCCAATCTTAATATCACATTAAGGTAAGGTAAGGGTTGAATTTTGACACGAGTTATTGAATGTTTTACGAAGAAATGTGTGTGAAAATTAACATGGTTAGAAAATAAATAATTGTTCCTATGGAGTGGATTCCAACTCCTGAAAACCTCAAATAATAAAAATAGAACTGTCCCCAGGGTTACCCTGACTCTCATTTTATGGGATCAGATCAATGCATCTTTCTGTGGTTCTGATCCATGGATTCAACTGATCAGTCTTTCAATCAGAAGTTTAGCACAAAACAATTTGCACTAACTATTTAAAAAATTTTTAAAAAGCAAAACAAAACAAAATAGTGGTTGCAGTCCAATTCATTCTGACAGTAGCATGACAGAGGAGAGCTCCCTCGTAGGATGTAACAGGTTGTGATACTTAAGTTAGGGGAACTACCAGACCTTTCTCTCCTATAGTGTGGCTGCTGGGCTGAAACCACTGTGGCACGAAGGCTTTTGCACACCAATGGATTCAGTATAGCAATTAGAATACTGAATATGGACATCCTTGATATTCAGCAGCAAGTGCTTCAAATCTTCCTCTCTTTGAATAAGCACATTTGCTATCCATAAAGTTTTCAGTGGCTAATTCCTCTGAAGTGGACAGCCTATTCCTTCTTCATTGTCTGTAATCTCTACTGAAACTTGGTCCCTTTAGGTGACTGCTGGTATTTGAAATTCTAGTGACGTAGATCCCAGCATCAGACCAAGAGGAGGACCACCACAGTGTGACAAACTGACAGAGAAGTGATGGAGGTAGGTTCACTTCCATTACAAGGGTTCACAAGTCCCACATCTGTGGGCCAATTACAAGGGTTCACAAGTCCCACATCTGTGGGCCAAGTAGCAGGTTGAAGGCCTCCTATGTCTCAAGAATAAGAGGTCAGAAAATGCAAAATGAATGCAGGATCTAGAGAGATCTTTTATAGGACATCCTTTTCTTTCTTTCTTTTTCTTTTTTTTAAAATAATGGATATAGGCCACATTGCCAAGGAAATCCCTCTTCCAACTGACAGGATGCTCACATAACATCACACGATGGGAGGCGTCTTCATGTTGCTGCTGTAGTTATTGAGTTGGCACTGACGCAATGAGATCATGTGTACTTCATAAATAGAAATATATTTACATCCAGAAATGGCTTACACATTTGTAGAAACAGTTAAATCCAGTCTAGTTCAAGTAAAGCTTCTCCTGACTCATGGAAGCTGATGAACTGGATCAAGATGACTAGAAGAGACAGTGGTGGAGTGTGGGGCTGGGTTGGGTGGTGGTGGTGTGGAGAGAAAGGCTGGCAGATGGCGAGGTCATTATGAATCCAAAGTTGGCCCAATGAATCTATCATGAGTAGTCTGCTGACAGCTCCTGGGATGGGCATGTAACAGAACAGGAAATCAAGGAATCAGATGCAAGATTCAGCTCCAGCCAAAGGCAAAAGGACAACGAGGATGGGACTCTGCTCAGTCTCTCTCTCTTATACGAAATCTCACACTCGTAAGGAGATGTCATTGACTGCCACCTTATTGATAGCTGGGCTCTACCCCTACCCTTACCCAGGAGTGTCTAGTTGACAGAATCTCTAACCATCACACTGACTCTGCTTCGAAACTTAGTAGACACATTTAAATCACAAAATCACAAATGATAATCAATAAATAATATTTTCCTAGATTACGGTCTCTAATCTAGTGGCATCCAAAATTACCATATGTGGTAGATAGACAAAGCACTAAGTAAAGTTAAGTCTTAGAATGGTTTCCTTTGTAATTCCAATTCATTAATTCCATTATTAAAAGGACCCAGTTGCTGCTAATGAAATCTTTACCAATAGCGTGGTATTTGGTTAAAACAATCAAACCAAATTCATTGCTGTTGAGTTGAATCCAACTAATATCAATCCCATGTACTTTGTTATCTCTTGCAATAAAGGTGGAAAAAAGTCCTTGGGCTCAAAGATTTCTACAAGCTAGAAAATGTTGCTGGACTATAATGATATTTCTAAATTTTATTAAACTGATTTGCCAGATTTTCAATATCAATTCTTATTTCTAAGCATCAATAAATATGATGAGTTCAGTTTAAATAGATTCAAGTATTAAAAAAGAGCAATAAAAAATAAACCACTGTAAGGAAAACTATATTATAGGTGTTTTTCTAATATGGTGAAAACGTTAAAGATGGTCAGTGAAGCACTGCTTTGATGCAACCCTTTCCTATGAAAAGAAGAAAGTGTCAGATTGATTGGTTGGCTTGTCCTTTGCTCCCACAGCTAGCAAATGACAGAACTAAAATTAGAGTCCTTGAATTTCACCCAAGTGCTTTATCCATATCACCAAAATGGCCTGGTTTTCTCATGCTGGAATGGAATAGTACAATTATTAATTAGGTGCTTGCCGAGAAAAAACACTGTGTTAACCTCAAACTGCCATTTCCTTATTAGGTCATAAACAGAAGGGACAATAGGAAGAATAATGATTTTCTCTCGAATGCAAAGTTCCTGCAGAGATAGATGTACCATAATGCTAATGAAGCTGAAGTTTCAGTCTGAAACTATCCAAGCCTCTGGAAATATTTTCCCCTTGTCATATGCTTTGGTAAAATTTAGAAAGGTGAAATATTTATTCAACTATTATTTTTATAAACTCTACAAAATTATATAAACTTCAGGACTCAAACTTCCAGAAATTTCATATGTGTTCAATCCACGATAATTTTATTCTAGTGATAAGAAAACATACTTCTACCACTTAAAAACCCTATTCTTTATCATCTGCTTAGAAATTGTAAACAAATCCTTCTCACTGATTACATATATATTTGTTAAGAACAAGGAATTCAACATGTATTTACTCTTGACCTATGTGGGAAAGTGAAATTTCTTGATATGCCTCTTTTATCCATGTCTCTTTAAATCCCACCAAATGTTTGCATGGGCCATGCATAGAGGGCATGTTAAATACTAATGAAGAGAGTTGGTCAGTTGAATTGCCATTCCCCTGGCTCTACAAATGAGCCATCTCAGAAGCAGGAACAGAGGGACATCTTAGGACCATCAAGGAAAAAAGCCACCAGTGGAGACCATTTGAAATCTCCTTATGAAACGGCAGTGGCTGACACCAGGGGCACAGAGACCATGGGACCAAAGGAGCCAGCATGAGACCAGAGGTCTCGGTAAAGAGACCAGGAGATAGGACAGAGGGGCAGTGCTGAAAATATGAAACTCTGAGACAAAGCCGAGGGATGGCTTCCTGGTGTTTGGAGGTAGAGGCCAAGGAACCACATGGCTGTGGAGGGATGTTTCTGTGGACCAAGGCTATATCCTTCATGTTTTCTGATCTTGGATTGTGGGAACCTGTTAACTACCTGTGGTAATGACATAATCTGGTGTCACTTTGGGACTTGAGAGGATTAAGAGTGAAGGGGTGGAGTCTAGTCTGTCAGTCAGGTCATAGCTAATAAGGCCTCTGTGCGGGCATGATCTTCCCCTGAGAATTCTGGGAATTCCTGGATTTCTTCCTTGGAGATGGGAGAGACTCTCTCACTGCTCACTCTCTGAGAGACAATCTACTGACAAGACACATGGTGCTATGCCCTGGGAGCTGGAGAAACCACATGAACATACCCTGATGCAACTAGACCTCTGGAGCCAGAGAAGCCACGTAGAGACCCCTGCAGACTGAGATGGTTACAATGCCACTGGATCCACAAGACCTCCAACCCACTGGCCTGTGAGCCTCCTGCATTCAGCATTATTGCATGTATTTCTTGAATCTGAAGAGGACTTTATAGATTGGTATCAGACATATAGGCTAATATTGAACATATGGACTTGATCTGGACTGGGCTGGGATGTTTTCTCAATATTCAACTGCTCTTGTATATGAATCTCTTTCTTATACATATATGGGTCTTCCTGGATTTGTTTCTCTAATCTACCCAGACAAACATACTCCGCTAATTAACTCCCATAATTATACTGTCTTTGTTTCTGTATGGCCATTGCAAAAGATTATCAATTTCCCAGAAGAAACATACAGTCTTGTGGGAGCAACTGTTGGTGTCAGAATAGAGGAAAAGAAGCACCAAGAGTAGAATCATGTCTGACCTCTGCCTTCTGGCAATAAGGCTTGGGATGAGAAGAAGTTGGACTCTCCTTCTTTATGTGGCCAAAGGAGGTCATACATGACACTCGCACCATTTTTACTACCTCAAATTTAATTTTCCTTGCATTGAGGTATCAACTTGTCTTACCAATTCTCTATTCAAAGCCTGATCAAATGTCATGACCATGGCAAAGCCTACCTAAACATTCCATCAAAAGTGGCATGGTCCAAGCAAATGACTGTGTTACTCTAATTGATGGTTGAAGTAATGAGATTGATTTCAAGAGTAAGATCTTTAAGGCATGATGAGGAGTCTGGAGAAAGAACACTGCTTCATGATTACAGCAACCAATAAGGGGTTGGATGGTATTAAGACAAAAGCCTTAATACATACAGAATTTTTTTTCATGAAAATGGGGAATAAATGGTATGGGCAGACAATGGGAAGATAAGAAGCTATATCTCTGATTATATAGCTGTAAAGCAAGCAAACAATAACAGAACCTGCACTTGAGTGGGATATTGAGAAATCAGTGTCCCTTAGGGGATTTTCTAGTTTCTATAAAGGCCAGAATGCGACGAGAAGCAACTTCAATAGTTTTAAGGACATAGAGGACTTTGTAGCTTACAGAAAGAGTAATTCAACCAAGTATTATAAATGATATGACTAGTCATAACCAATCATAAATAAAAAAAGTAAGATGAGACCCATTTGAATAAATATCAGCATTTAAGAATTGAATGATATATTTATATTTAATAACTTAAAAAGGTAATTGTATATATATTGCCAATTGTGGTAATAGAAAAAGGAAATGTTGCATAGTTTAAAATTAGCAAAGGTGTGATTTAGGATTGTATCCTTTCACCACATGAATTCATTCTGTATGCAGAGAAAATAATTTGAGAAGCTGGCCGATATGAAAATGGATATGAAGTCAGGATTGAAGGAAGACTCATTAACAACTTTCACTATGCAGATGACACAATCTTGCTTTCTGTAAATGAGAAGGGCTTGAAGTTCTTGCTGATGAGCATCAAGGACTACAGCTTTCGGTATTGGTTACAACTTAATGTAAAGAAAGCCAAATTCCTCACAACTGGACCACTGGCTAACATCATGATAAACAGAGACCAGACTGAAGTTGTCAAAGGTGTCACCTTGCTTGGATACATAATCAATTCTCATGGAAGCAGCAGTGAAGACACCACACAGCACATTGCATTGAATAAATCTGTTGGATATGGCAGTTTTGAAGTCTTGAAGAGCAAAAATGTTACTTTGAGGACTAAGGGGTGTGTGGTCCTTACATAATCTGCTGTCAACTTGAGAGGAGTGAATGGGGTGAAGCTTAGCATGTCAATCAGATCACAGCTTGATGACCTCCTTTGGAGCCCCTAAGAAGGTAAATAGCTCACTGGAGGGGGAATGCTCACTCACTCCCTGGGAGACATTCCTGTTGACAAACCACATGGAGCTATGCTGATGGCAGCCAGAGCCTTGGAGCTGGAGGAGCCATGTGAAGACCCATGCCAGCACTAAGCTGCTTCCACTGCCACTGGATCCACAAGACTTTTCACCCACTGGCCTGTGAGCTTCCTGCAGTCGGCACCGTTGCATTTGTTGTGTGAGTCTGAAGAGGTATTTACAGACCAGTACTGGACATACAGGCTAATGTCAGACTTATGGAATTGACCTGGATCAGGCTGGGATGTTTTCTCAATATTCAATTGCTCTTGTATATAAAGCTCTTCCATATACACGAGTCTCCCTGGATTTGTTTCTCTAGTCAACCCGGATTAACACAGTGTGCATGACCTAAGCCATGATATTTTCAAGCGTCTCATATGTAAGTGAAAGTTGGACATTGACTAAGGCAGATCAAATAGTGATTGATACATTTGAATTATGATGTCAGCAAAGAATGTTGAAAGTACCATGTACTGCCAAAAGAACAAACAGAACTCTCCTGAGAAAAGTATAGGCAGACAATATTGTAGAAGCTAGAATATATTTCGGCTCATGTACTTTAACTGTTATCAAGAGAGACCAGTCCTTAGAATTGGAAATCATGCAATAACAACAGAATGTAATATACAAATTACAAAACATTTCTCCAAAATATGAACTGAAATTTGTCAATAGGTACTTAATTGTATCCCAATGTAAAAGTGGAATGTATGTAAGGTAGCAAGGTTTTTATAAGACTTAAAATAATGCTAAATTTGATGTGTTATTGTAAGGTGCAATTGAGTCAGTCTTGAGTATGTATGGTGAGAGGATACAACACGGACACACACTTTTCCCAGTTTCAAACCATACAGTATTCTCTTGTTCTATTCCTACATTTTCTTCTTGTTCCATGTATCCATTCAGCATGAGCACAATGAAGTGTTATGGAATCCCCATTCTTCTCAAGGCTATCCATAGTTTGTTATCACAGTCATTGTCTTGGCATAGTCAATGCCTGGGTACAGTCAAGAAAACACAGGAAAACATAGTTCTGGTATCCTCTGCTTTCAGCCAAGGTTCATCTGACATCAGCAATGATATTCCTTGTTTCCCCGTCCTCTGCTGAGTCTGGCTTGAACCCTTGGCAGCTCCCTGCTACAACCATTCTTGTCTTCAGGCACATTTTATTGCAGGTGGTCTTAATGAGTTTGTCCAATAATTTCAGAATTCTTAGTAGATGATAGCGTTCTGCTGCTATTTATGATGTTTTCAATGGCGACTTCCTGAGAAAATGTTAGCCTCTCCCTTCTTCGGGTCTATTCTTAGTGCACGTTCTGAAGTTAAAATCCACTAGTGTATCATTTTCTTGAAACATTCTTCTACATCCGTACTGTTCCTGTCTTCCTGTAAAGTGGCAGCCACAGAAGAATTTAACCATCTACACATCTAAATATGCCTCGGGAGCAATTACTTGTCCATTTCATCAATCTTTATTGGGAATTAATCATCGTGATTGTCAATATCTAGCTAATTCTCTGATTTGCTCGTCAGTTCCTTTTCCCTTTCTTTCTCTCCTAGATGATAATTTTTCTCTCTTAATTCAGGCATCAACCCATTTAAATTTGGTTTCTAATTCCATCTCTCCAGTGAAACTTTAAATGTCAAAATCAGCAGAAAGTGTACCATGTCACTAAATCCTGTGATCTTATATTTCTTGACCTTGCCACGTTTGAGCTTTCAGAAACATGTGAATTGGTTGATCACTCCGTTGTCTTGCAAAGTATTATTTCAAGTTTTGAAATAAAATTTTCTCCTAATTTCCCCCCATATGTACCTGTTAGCTACTTCATCTTATTCATGATACTAGTTTATTATATCCAACACTCATAATCCAGGGGCTTCGATCTGTGTGTGATTTTATTTCCATCTAAGCTACAATTAGGTGATGACATTTAGTCAAAGTATCAGCCCATCTATATGCCAACAATTCACAATTCTATGCCTCTAACCAAATGTATGTTCTGGGTTTATGACAGGTCTTCTTGGCATCCTCACTTCTGTGTGTCACAGGTATGTCAAAGTTACATGCTTACAGCTTAAGTCTTGATTTCTACGTTATAGCTTAATTTTCTTCTAAGCCAGTGGTTCTCAACCTTCCTAATGCCACAACCCTTTAATACAGTTCCTCATGCTGTGGTGACCCCCCTAATCATAAAATTAGTTTCATTGCTACTTCATCACTGTAATTGTGCTCCTGTTATGAATCAGGCGACCCCTGTGAAAGGGGCATTCGTTTGACCCCCCCAAAGGGGTCGCGACCCACAGGTTGAGAACCGCGGTGTCTTCACTATCTTCTTATTTCCTCGATCGTTGACTTTTCTGTCTTTCTCATCCTTTACATTCAATTCATCTGCCGGTCCGTTAGGACTTTCTTCTTCTTCTTCGTTTTTCTTCAAAACATTTTATGAAGAGATAATCCAGACATAATATCATTCCATAGTCCAATCACATCAAACAGTATTATACAATTGCTAGCACAATCAATTTCAAAACATTTTCTTTACTTCCTTCTTGAACTCCTTGATATCAGCTCGCAGTTATTCACCCCCTTCCCAGCCATATGCACCCCTCACCAATTCCTCCAGGGACTCGTATTCTAATTGTTGTCTCTATAAGCTTATCAACCGGGGCTTTATATACCGAAAAACAGAAAAACATAACAAAGATTCAAGAAGGCTACCCACTGTGACAACCCATCAGAGATAAATCCCAATATGAAAAACAAACACACCTTACAAAAACCCACATCAAATATTGAAAACCAGATCGAGTCCAAAGTATATCAGAGGGGAGATCACGTGACAAGCTTTTAACCATTCAAGTCAGGTTGATCATTTTCATCTACTACGGTCATCTCTCCAATACTCTGTGTTAGGATGTACTGCTAATATACACCTTGAATTCACTTTTGAGCATTGCCCTTCACCCAGTTCTCCTTCTGTCTTGTTTAAAAGACGCGGTGACCTCTACCTTGGATTTTGTATTTTATTGCTTCACTACAACAACCTTTTTGCAACATGCGTTGGATAATGCCACTTTCCTTTGTGAAAAAGCACTTCCAATTGCACTACAATTATTGGATCTAATGATCCTAGCTAATCTCAGGACTCTCTTTTCCTGCTGTGTTCTGACTTCAACTGCACTGGCTTCTCTTCTGTTCTTTGAGCACACCAAGGGCTAAATGGCTTCACAGTGTTTACAGAAAGATAAAAAGATCAGTTCTTCTGCAGGCTCTCTGCACAATTCCTGATTTTCTTTTCAAAATTGTCTTCTTCTCATCCATTAGGTCTTGGCTAAATAACTTCTCCTAAAATAAAATTTTGTGTACCTCGTTTATTATGGATTAAATTGTGGCCCTCCCCAAGACCCTCCCCCGTTATGTACATCAAATCCTAACTTCTATGGCAGTGGTTAAAATCCCATTTTGGAAGGGGTTATTTTGTTATGTTACTTAAGTAGGATTAGTATGGGGTATATCTCGAATCATTCTTATCAGAGAGATTCAACAAGCAGCAGAGAGATGTTGAGTGTGATGGGTGCCAAGACATATGCGTATCTCCAAGCCAAGTAACTGAAGAGACAAGGTCCTTATTCAAGAGCTGACAGAGATAGACTTTCCTCCAATCAAAGCTCTAACTACAGCCTTCTAAGCTTTTCAATTGTGAGAAAATAAATGTACGCTTGCTAAAGCAACCCACTTATGGTTATTTCTATTGTGAAATCACTACAGTAACCAAGACATTATGGCACTGGCAGAGTCGGGTGCTGTTCTAACATAGATCTAAAATGCGCAAGCGATTTTGGTCTTTCGTTAGAGTGTGGAAGAGTTTTAAAGTGTCTAACAGTGAAAACATAGATTGTCTTGAAGAAACTATTTTAATAACTATGAACATCAAAGGCAACTCTCCAAAGGGCTCAGAATAAAATGAAAATTTACTACCTTCGAGTCAGTTCTGACACATGGAGACACTATAAGGCTAGAACTACCCCTGTGGATTTCCAAGACTGTAACTCTGAACAAGAGAAGAAAGCCCCATCTTTCTCCCAAGGAGTGTGTTGGTTTTGAACGGGTGACCTTGCAGTTATCAGACCAACCATTAACCCACCAAGACTCCTAGAAGGATATGGAAAGATCTATAAATCCTGTATCATAGGTAATACATATGGTACCACCAAGAAATTTTTGCTAGAAATATGGATATTAAATGTGCAGTCTTTAAAATAAAATTGCAAATATGCCACTGAACGACAAAGGATGAGAGATACTTTTATTCAGTGTCAAAGAACTTATCTGAAAAATGTCCAAATGTTTGGAGGAAGATAGAATTTTTAAGTGATGAACTTGGGTATCTGACCGATTTACAAACAGGTATCTTAAAGGATTTCTCTTTTCCACTTATAGTAACATTTAAGAGGAAACACATAAACTTTGGAAAATATAATAGAATTTAAAGATTTGGAAAATTCCATGGTGAAATCTAAGAACACATGTTCACCAATAATGTGGTTACATCATTTTTTGTTAATGAGATGAAGGCTGTGACTGCTGGTCTACCCAATGACCAATTACCAAGAAGAAACCCCATCTATTTAGACTGAAGGGACTTAGAAAGAGGAAAAGGAAGGACCACTTTCTGAGTTTTTTCATTCTACAGCCAGGAAACATACCCAAGGAGCTGCAAGTGATCACCTCCAGGGAAAGAAAAGACCACACCTGAGGTTGCTCAGAGATCAGCAGGACTGTTTGAAAGACCACAGGAAGCAGGCAGGACCTTTTTGGCTGCAAAAGGTGAGCCATGATCCGGTTCTCAAATGGGGCCATAGCTTTCTAGTTTTAAAGAGTTGGATTTTTTACAACATGGTTCTGTGGTTCTGTAGTGCGGGAATGTCAGTAAGGTGTCCACAAGGTCGATAGTTCACAACCACCAGCTGCTCTTCAGGAGAAAGACACGGCTTTCCACTCCAGTGAACAGTTACAGTCATGGGAACTCCACCCTGTCCTCCATGGGTCGTTATGATTCAATGGCAGTGAGTTTTTTGTTTTTGTTTTTTTTCCAGAAGGGGATGGACATCACTCAAAGTTGAAAGGATGGGCGTCCATTCCCAAGGGACAGACTGCTGGGACTGAGGAGGTGATGTCAGCCCTAAAGTGGACTAGGATTATGGGGCTGTCTAAAACTAAGAAATAAAGCTTCCATCCCTGAAGACCTGGCAAGCAGAGTTAAAAATTAGGGCTTAGGGGGATTCCATCTAGAACCTAGAGAATGAATTTGGAAATTATGTGATGGGGTGACTGTGGTTTGCCAGAGACAAGGACATAGATTTTGGCTGCAAAAGGTTGCATGTTAGCAAGTGAAGTGTGTCCTCCGAGGACATGTTTTTTAAATCTCAAGGTGTAGTTATAATCCTGTATTAGGCTGGGTTCTTGGAAGAAGGAAAACCAGTGTGGGAAATACACATTGAATAAAGAAAAAGAAGTCCAAAGGAAAATGCATACATTTAAATTGTGCTGGAGAAGAATATCAAAACCACCATGGACTGCTAAAAGGCCAAACCAATCTGCCCTGGAAAAAACACAGCGAGAGAACTCTTTGGATGCAAGGATGGAAAGACTTCATCTTACACACTTCAGACATGTTGTCAGGAGAGAATAGTCCTTACAAAGGACAGCAAGCTGGTACATTAGAGGGACAGTGAAAAAGAGCAAGGCCTCAACTAGATGGATCGACACAGTGGCTTCAGCCATGGGGTCAAGCACAGCAATGATTGTGAGCCTGGCCCAGTGCTGCACCGTGTCTCCTCTGTTGTTCTGTTGTGCACAGAGGTGTTAGGAGCCAGAAATGACTCCATGCCAACTAACAATCACATGGAGGCAGACTTACAGGATTTCCACTGGAATGAAGATCCTTTATATCAAGGATCATGCTTGTCTCCTAGGAGCACTGAGTTAACAGAAACGAGTAGTTTAGAAGTTGGGTGCCCAAAACGCGGGTAGATAAAGCATGAAGTAGATGGCATACAGACTTTTATAGATGGGGGAAGTACCTGATAGGATTGTAGGATTAAGGCTTAAGTGTTTATGATTCTGTGATTTTTAGGCTCAGATTTGTTTTGTTTTGTTAACTTATAGAATATAAGGTTTAAATTAGGTTGGTGCATTTTCAGTTATACCTGTTATTTGTATCATGTTAGGGGTAAATATGATTTTACTACTGTCTTTGTTTTAGAATTATGTATGGTTAAAGGGTTGTGTAAAGGTGTAAAGGTGACAAGGTGTGTTATTTGGTAGTTACATG
>NW_022111373.1:121004835-121005839 GCF_000313985.2 Echinops telfairi
CCACCAAACAACATTATCACATTCAAAGTACTCTCCCTTACACTTAATGCATTTGTCAAATCTGCTATTCCATTCATGGAAACTTTTTTCAAACTTATCTGTTTGGATGGCTGACAGCACTTCCCTCACTTTTTTATTTACCTCTTTTATGATGTCAAATCACAGTCCTTTCAGGATCTGCTTCATTTGTGGAAAGACAAGAATGTTGCATGGAGACAGGTCTGGTGAATAAGGTGCATAGGACAAGAGAAGCATACTGATTTTCCCACACACTGGTGCACTGGGAAGGCTGCATGAGCAGGTGCATTGCCATGGTGGCAAAACCAGTGCCCTGTCTGGCACAAAACAAGTCTGTTTTGTTGCACACTGTTATTCAATCTATTCAGAAGCTGTAAATAGACAGCTCAATTAACAGTCTAATGGAATGAACTCCAAATGCACTATCCCCCTCACATCAAAAAACAAATGAACAAACAAGGAGCATTGTCTTGATTTTTTATTTCACTTGACAAGCTCTTTTTTTACTTCATTTTTTGGAACACTTACAGATGCGATAACACTCCATAATTCAAAGCAATCAAGCATAATTTTACAACTGCTAATACAGTCAGTTTCAAAACCTTTTCTTCCTTCTGGAACTCTTTGATATTAGCTCCCCTTTATCCTCTTCCTCCCCCAACCTTCCCCCAACCCTTGTTGTTATTGTTATATATTCTTGTTATTATTATTGTGGTAGTTATCTGTTGTCAATTTGAGACTTAAGAGTGAAGGGGTGGAGTTTAGCCTGTCAACCAGGTCGCAGCTTGATGACCTCATTTGGAGGTGCTAAGGAGAGAAATAGCTTGCTGTAGTCAGGTCACAAGCTTACTCTCTAAGAGCCATTCCTCTGGACAAGACACATGGAGCTATGCTAGAGATCTGGTGCTAGAGGAGCCACGTGGAGATGCTTATGCCGCCACTGGAACCACAAGACATTCCACCCTCTGGCCTCTGATCTTCCTGCA
>NW_022111373.1:121005939-121011035 GCF_000313985.2 Echinops telfairi
GTGAGTCAGAAGAGGAATTTATAGACTGGTATCCAACATATGGGCTTATATCAGACTTATGCACTTAATCTGGACTGGGCTGGCATGTTTTTTCAAAATTCAATTGCTCTTGTATAAAAAGCTCTTTCGTATACGTATATGAATGTCTCTGTATATGTTTCTCTAGTCAACCCAAACTAACACAATTATTCTTTCTATATATATATATATATGTACATATGTATTAGCCATATCTTACCCTATCCATTCACCTATAATTCTGTTATTCGCTCTCCTTGAGTGGTGTTATACAGTCATATTTGCTATCAGCTCCCCACACTGCCCCACTCTTCCCGAATTCTCAGGGAATCATTACTGCCTTTGCTGTTTCTGAAGGATCATCCATCTTGGCATTCCTGCATCAAATGATCTTAATTATACACATGAACATACAGAGGTCTAAGAGTATTAATGGGGTGAAACATAAGCCTTAATAGTAAGGGAGGAAATATTAAGGAACCAGAGGCTACTTATATGTTTCATCAGTGCTCTACTGGAGCCTGATTGCTCACCCCACTCCGACTCCATCCCCAGCCCCTCTGTGAGGGCCTGTCCAATTGGTTTGCAGGTGGGTTTTGGGTTTCCACTTTGACTTGACAAATGTTTTTAGGCGAGGTGATGATGGCATCTTCCACTGGCCTGATTGATGTTTGCTTTCCACATCATAAGAATAGCACCATTTCTCAACACCAGTAATGACTGGAAAAAAAGGCTGGGTCGCTTCTCAGCTGTTCTTTCAAAGCAAGGCGTGTTTCCACTTGATGTTCTTTTTCCTGGTCAGTCAGAACCCGAGACACAAATTTCACCGCTACCCTTTTCATTCCTAAATCTTCTGTATAAATTTATTGAACCAATCTCCAAGATAGTCCAAATAACTTCTCCATCTCTTCAGGGGTCCGTCGTCGGTCTTTGACCACAAGTGCATGAATTTTGTCAACATTTTTGTCCATTTGGGAAGTTGACTGATGTCCAGAATGAGGCTCATCATCAATCAGCATTTCCCTTGTTTTGAAAGGGGAATACATACACTTCAGTTTCTCCCAGAGTGCTTAGCCGTGTTCAACATCACAACCATTTCTGCAGTATGTTTCCCAATCAGGAAACACAATTGCACAGCCGCATGCTGTTCTCTTAAATTGGCCATCACAAAAATGAGGTTCGAGCAAAACTGCTTTTATGAAAAATTTCACTGTGACCAGAGAGCAAATTCCCAGGCTACTCCCCTGGGTGCACTAACTCAGTGAGTTGCGGGATGTTTGCATATTGGGGGAAAATGCGTACTACAAAATCTCCACCCAGCAGACCTTTTGACCATCTTTTTTGGGCGTACCTCCTCCTATAGTTATTATGTGTGTGTTACAAAAGGTGCTTACCTAAAAGAATTTGTTGGTTTGGCAAAATTCTCCTATGAAATCTCTTGCTTTGTTTCTATCATGAAGGTCATGTTTTCCAACTACTATTCTTTCTTCTTTATTTTCATTTTTGCATTCGTATGACTAGTAATTATCAATGAATCTTTATTGCATGTTTGATCAATTTCAGATGGAAGAAATTAAAAGAGCTTCAATTTCTTCATCACTAGCTTTAGTACTCGGTGCATAAATTTAAATTAAAGTTGTTTGGTTAGGCCATATTTTCCAGAGAAACCAATCTAGTGACACTCCTGTATGTGTAAGATGGAACTTTATATCAGAAGGCATCCCAGCCCCGTGAAACTCAAACCATTTTGATTAAGCAGCATGGCTTTTGCTTCAGAAATGGCCAAGAGGTATTTTCAACACCTGAGTTGAAATTCAACATCTATGTCTTTCATTGTCTCCATTTCAGGTTGTAATAACCAAAGACAGATGCTGAGACTCAAAAGTTTCACTTCCCATGTCCCTTTCTAGAAGCCACCAGAGTGAAGGATGTGGCCATATCAGAGCTCATCCAATGACCAAAAGAAAAAGGAAGAGCTAACTCCACCTGATGCCATGAGGCAGAGGTCAAACACACCTCCAGTTCCCAGCTAATGATTTGTTTCTCTAGCACCCCACTCCCAGTACCATAACATGTTAGGTCAAGTTGCCTACAGAAACAAATCCAGTGACACTCATATGGATAAGCAGTTTTATATCAAGAAGGCATCCAAGCCCAGTCTAACTCAGGTCCAGAAGTTCAATTCTGTGTCATAAATCCCTCTTCAGACTCATAGCTGCAGACCAGTGAGTTAGAAAATCAGGAAGCAGGGGGATCATAGGCTGGTTTGTGCAGAGTCACTTGGATCTAAGTTTGACCGGAATGTGGTAGGACACTGAGAGGTCTCAGTGCAGGGCAGCCCACAGTGGGTCACCCCTGGGCTCAGAACCTCAAGAGGCAGAGAGATAGCGAGAGGTTCCAGTTCCTCTTATTCTTACAAGGAGGCTACTCCCCACACCCCCACCCCACCCTCTCAAGGAGATGTCATCAAGGTACCATTTGATGAACAGGTTAAACTGTGCCCCTGGCTGAGAATGTCTAGTTGTATTGAATTGAGTTCCTCATATGCAAATAGATATTGTCCTGTCACCGACAATATTGTACTTGAAGATATATCCTGAAATGTACTTTCTGAAGATAATTCAAAGCAATTGTTGACTTTTGTTATTTCTGGTATAGTAAACCATATGACTGCCTGATTCAAAATGGCCAAGATTAGTCCTTACCAACTCATTAATGCATAGCATATCAATCTTTATGTGTTCCATTTCATTTTTGATGACTTTCAATTTATCTAAATCATATTTCATACAAGTCCTAAATATTAATAGATGTTTGCATCTGTTTCTTCTCATTTTGAATTGTCCCAGCAACAAATAAAGGTCCTGAAAGCTTTACTCCATCCATCTCATTATTGATGGCTAAGCTTTGAGAAGGCAGCTTTTCCTCAGTCACTTTCTGATCTTAGAGGCTCATCTACTGTTACTATCTTGGACAATGTTCGGCCCTGGGGAAAGACTTTTTCTTCATCATAGTCTACTCTTCATCTGAAAACTCTGCTGATACCTGTTCACTTTGGGTGCCTGCTGGTATTTGAAATACCAGTGTCATCACTGCAGCAGATGAGCTGCCACAGTACGATGGACACACATATGCTGGGAGGCAGGTTTGCCAACAGTGTATCTTGAGTCAATCTCTTTTGAGATAATAGAAGAGAGCTAACATGGGAGCAGAGGGGCTGTGCGGTATTATGGATACAAAAATATGGAAAGTTCCAAAAACAAACAAGGAATCAGACACTGAAAAGACAAAGGTATACTTTCAGAGAGAGAAAACCAATGTTCTAAACTGAAATTCTAGCTTTTTATATTGTGAGAAAATTAATTTCTGTTTATTAAAGCCATGTGCTTTTGGTATTTCTGTTACAGCAACACTAGATAACCTTATTAAATTATACTTCCATTTCAAACTAAGATTTTTGAAAAAAATCATAGTAATTTGTTCATTTATTTTTTAGTATTTATCAAATTTTTAATAATTATTTATTTTTTTTGGTTATTTTTACTGTGTTCTTATTTCACTATTTTGAAAAAATCTTTCTTAGGGTGGGAATCATGTGCTTTATTACTTATGGTATGCAAGGTCTCAGGCAGCGTATCTGACATTTAATAAGTGCTCAACAAATATTTGTGAGTCATTTAGTAAGTGCATGCATTTTTATAGAAAGAAATGTAGCTGGTTGGGTTTTAGTATAAGTGCTAATACTTATGGTACCTGGTTTCATGGGATAATACATTTTCCCTTTGTACTGTTTATTCTAAAATTAACGAATCGTGTCTCGAGTAAGATTCTGCTAGAACTAGAATTTTGAAACCCTAACTATAAGGTATAAACAAAGATTATACTTCTAAATTTTTCCTATGTACTGTGACTTTATTTGTTCCTCATGATCAAATGGGCTTTACTTCTGAAATCTTTTTTTATAAACCATTTTTCTATCATCATCTCTCCCCCACTGAGCTCCTCCACTAAAATATGAGTAACAATGCAAAATAAATCTGCATTGCTCTTGTTATAATACTTAGTTGGGATTATAATATGCTACTTTGAATGGTTCCTCATCTTTTGATAACACTTTTGCTTTGATTCCAGAAGTAGAGTACATTTATTTTTAAATACTCAGAAGTACTTTAGCATCCAATAATTAGAACTTTATTATTGAGAAAATTGCACCATCCATCACTTTATTTATGCTATTTAGAAATGCCATCTGAGATCATAATTATCAAGTTAAGTCAGTGATAAATAATTTTCCACACATGCGGATTTACATAAGTAGGATAAGAACATTATTCAGGATAAGGGTATTATAGGGCAATATCCTATACCAGTCTCCAGTTATTACCTATCCTCATTAGTCATATTGTTTTCAGCTGAGTTTCTGCAATATAATGAACTTGGTTTCACACTTAATATCTATTAGTTGGTCATTATGAGTTTGAGTAATTGTGGTTTGTGAAGATGGACACCAGCCCTTGAGAGTTGGGACTGGCAGTAGACCTTCCAGCAGAGACTATGGCCCAGAGACAATTCATATTTGCTAAATACATAAGCATTAGAATATCCAATTATTAGCATGTAACTTTGGGGAAGATGCTTGACAGGACCACCCCTGCCAGTGATGAGACTACCAGTGGCAGCAACAAAATCCCAATGTGAGAACTCATTTGAAATCATCGTACTTTCTTCTCTAGCCTGACAGAGAATAACATCAGTGAGTGCTGCATGCACAGCTCTTTCACTTTTGATCACCTCAGTAATATTTGCCCAAGTCTCCCTGTTAAGAGTAACATGCCTCCACTTTATTTCACCTATGGAGAACCTGTCTGAGAATTGATGGATCTGGATGAGATGATAGCCAATTAGATAATGGCCTCTGGCAAGAGTGGACTCTATAGAAGACAAGCCTTTGAACTCTGTGGAGTTGAACTAAAGGGCACAGCTGTTATATAAATCAGAGAGCAAAGAATAAGGGTACACGTGTAGTTCCTTCGACAGCTATATTTTCTCAGTTCAAAGAGTAGAGTAGTATAAGAATA
>NW_022111373.1:121011921-121013044 GCF_000313985.2 Echinops telfairi
GTAGCTAACTCACTTCTTGCCAATACAGATCCTGCATCTAGTTCATCGACCGTTGGCTCTGAGAGCTATAAAATGGCTGCCATATTGCCTACCAACCTTGGATTCCTTCTACCTTGCAGCCATGAGCTGGACTTGATGGCTTGGATTCATCCCCCTCTGCCTCCACCAGACCGTAGTCTTCCTCAGTTCTAGCTCATTGGCCATAACAACTATGTGAGGCAGGAAACACTTCCAGTGTCTGACCCAAGCACTTGAACCAGACTGAACTTAACCACACATCTAGTTGTGTGAGCCACGTTCTTATTATATAAATTTCTGGGAAATAAAATAATATATAATATGTATTATTATATGTCTGTATGTATATTATATCTAATTTTATTTCTGATAAATATTACATATATCACTATTTATATTCTCTAGGAAACCTATCCTAAAACACCACCACAATAGAGATAATTCAAGAATCAGAGTGTACAAGAGCTCATGTGATGTCAGAGTTGCACTGATGTCAAAATTTCTCACTATTTTCAAGACAGTATAGACTAATCACTACACATATCAAAATCTATTTTTCTCTTACCAATGTGCTGGCTTTGTCTTTAGAAATACTAAAGATGAAAGCAAATGCCACTGGTGTTATCATTTCAATGGAAAAACATTAAAATTAAATGTTATTATGCAATTATATTTCTTGTTGTTAGGTGCCGTCAGGTCCGGTCTGATTCATAGGAACCCTTTGTACAACAGAATGAAACACCTTCTCATCTTGCACCACTTAATCAATTGTTTTCATGTTTGTTGCAGTAGTCACTGTGTGAATCATTCTGATCAATGGTCTTCCTCTTTTCGGTTACCCTTCTGTTTTACCAACCATGATGTTCTTTAACATGGACTGGTCTCTCTTGATAACATGTACAAAGCACACCCAATAAAGTCTCACTATCCTTGCTTCTGAGGAGAATTTCAGTTGTATTTTTTCCAAGGTGAATCTGTTTGTTCTATTTGGTGGTCCATGGTTGATATAAAGTTCATTGCACCAACCTGGCTGGTAAACACATGTGGGGTTAATGGAAGGGTGGGGGGCATAAATGACTCATTGAACCTCACCTTTCGAGTTCTC
>NW_022111373.1:121013379-121015308 GCF_000313985.2 Echinops telfairi
TCTGTGGATTTGTTCTCCAAAGTGTCCAGACTAACACAATGGTACAGTCAATATTATTTGCTAGCATCATAATTAAAATGCTTCCATTCTTCTTCTGTTTTTTAATATTCAATTTCCAACATTAACATGCATTTCTGGCAGAAGAAAATACTATGGTTTGGGTCAAATGAAACTTACTCTTCAAGGAGCCATCCTTGCTCTTACACACTGTTAAGTTATCTTGTGCAGCAGATTTACCTAACGTAATGGAGTCCTTAGATCATTGCTTCTGTGAGCACTGATTGTGTATCCAAGCAAGACAAAATCCTTGACAATTTCGATCTTTTCTCCATTTAGCATGATGCTCTCTACTGGTCCAGATATGAGCATTTCGGTCTTCTTTACATTGAGCTGTCATCCACATTAGAGACTGCTATCATTGCTCTTTATCAGCAAGTGCATCAAGTCCTAATTTTCAGAAGCAAAGGTGTGGCATCTCAGGATATTAATAAGCCTTTCTCTGATTGTGATTACTGATACCCAGTTCTTCTTCATGTATTCCAGCTTCGCTGATTGCTTGCACAGCAAACAGATTGAATTGTTAGGGTGAGGGATCCAATGTTATACATATTTTTCATGATTTTAAACCATGTGGTATTCCCTTGTTCTGTTTGCACAGCCATCTCCTGATCCATGTACACGTTCCAGTTCCGCATGAGCACAACGGGCTGTTCTGGAATTCTCATTCTTCACAAAGCTATCCAGTTTGTTGTGATACACACAGTTAAATGCCTTTGCATAGTCAGAGAGAGACAAGTATTTTTTTTTCTGGTGTTCACTGATTTCAGCCAGGATCCACCTGATGCCAGCAATGATATCCCTTGTTCGAAGTCCTCTTCGGAATACAGCTTGAATTTCTGCAGTTCCTTCTTAATTTATTGCAGTAATCATTGTTAGCTTCAACTAAATTTTACTTCCATGTAATATTAATGGTAATGAATTATTTAATATTTTCATGCATTCTTTGGGGTGCCCATTTTTTAGAATGGGTATAAATATATATCTCTTTCAGTCAATTTGACAGATAGCTGTCTTCCAGTTTTGTGGCAATGATTGGTAAATCCTTCTTGTGCTTTATCACCTTGTTGAAACATTTCTGGCCTTCCATCAATTCCTGGAGCCTTGTTTTAGAATAATGCTTTCAGTAAAGCTTGAACTTTGTTCAGTACCATTGGTTCTTGCTCATATACTACATCTTGAAATGGCTAAATGTTGGCTAGTTCTTTTAGTACATTGACTCCGTGTATTCTTTCACCCTCTTTTTATGATTCCTGAAGAATTCAATATTTTGCCCATAGAATTATAGAATCTTTCAATATTTCAAGGAGAACATAGGTTTTTCTTTATCATTTTTCTAGCTCTAGGTCTTTGTACCATGTGTGTGTGAGAGAGAAATTCTTTATATATATACAAGTACATAGACATATTTATATGCCTATACAGATGTGTGTGAGAGAAAGAGTTTTATATCAAGAAAATGGGTCAGACAATTGTAAAAACATGTACATTCATTCCACATCACATTGAAGGCTTTCTGAAAAACAGGAAGCAAGGGAGCAAAGCAGGATGGTAATTGCTGCTAAAGGCAGAAGTTGTTGAATCCAAGATCAGCAGGTCAGATGGCAGGTCTCTTATGGTTCCCAAGGTCAGCATGATGGATGGTTCACCATTGGATCAAGTCTAAAAACCTGGAGGTTAGTGAGTCCGACTCAGGATGCAGATATTCAAGAAGCAAGCAAGCCCTCTACAGAATCCACCAATATAGGAAATATAGGAAATAGGAAGAAGTTCATCAGGGTAATAGCCTGAGTAAGGAAGATGTACTCCATATCCCTCCTCTGACAAATTCTTGGCTGCAATCAGATATCATCATGGAGTTGATTACATTAC
>NW_022111373.1:121015827-121018579 GCF_000313985.2 Echinops telfairi
TATGAGTTGGTTGCTAATCACAGGTCAATATTTAAAAAAAATTTTTCAGTGGAAGAAAGATGAAGCTTTCTACACTCATATTTACAGTCTCAGAAACCTATAAGGGCAATTCAACTCTGTCCTATAACATTGATTTGAGTCAGAAAAGACTAGATAACAGTGATTTCTTTTTTAGTCGTCATATTAATATTACCCTTTCATTAACTGTATTGACTTTTAGGATAGATCTCGACATATTCTTTTTGATGATGATATAGTTTCCTTCATTAATTTGTCATTTCCCGCATAGCAGACCATAAGATGATCTTTCAGATTGGCCCGTGCCAGCGCGTGCCTTCTCTCTAGGTCTCAAACCAAGCTCACTGTCCTCGAGTCTATTCAGACTCATATTGATATAGTGCTCCATTTCATTTTGGATAAATTCTAATTTTCCCAGAGTTATTCTTAGTACATTCCGTGCTTTGATTATGAGTGGATATTTGTAGCTGTTCCGAACAATTTTATGTTGAGACACATTAGCAAATGAAGGTCCCCAAAGCTTGCCTCCATTCGTGTCTTTAAAGCCATGCCTCATCTAGGAAGTGGCACTTTCCCAGTTTCATTTTGGTGCCTCTTGACCTGAGGAGTTAACATTCTGACACTAAATCGGACTATGCTTTGGTGCTATTTATAAGGTTTTCAGTGCCAAGCGTTTTAGGAGAAGACTCTCAGTTTCTTCCTCCTACTTTGTCTTTATCTGGAAAGTTAACTGACGCTTATTCACAGTGCATGACCCTGCTTGCACTTGAAATGCCGGTGGCATGATTTCCATCATCACAGCCACAGCACATCACCACAATAGGACAAGTGACAGGTGGTAAGTGGAAAAGTCATGTACTTGTCATACTCAGTAAGGACAATACAACACTGAGTATTCGAGTATAAATAGAGTCTTTATTTAGGAATGAATTAATCGATATACATTTTGTAGATTGTGGGTCTGTTAATCTTACATAATGTAATTCATACATGTGTGTTGCTTGGTAGTGTCTAAGTTACTGTCACATACATTTTCTCTTTTGGAGCTAAAAAACTTCTGAGAGGGTGGCTAAGCTGGCATTTTTTCCTTTCTATAAAGAAAGTGAAGCTCAGAACATTTATTTGATAATCTCACACAGCTAATGGGTGACAGACTAAAATTTGATGGAATGCAGTATCTCTTTATAAATACTTTTACATCCCTTTTCTTCAAACTTCCAACACTATTCTCTATAAATACTCTTGATTCAATTACTTCTCTAGGAAAGAATATATCTCTTAAAGTTTCATCAAAGTTCACCCAATATATTGGTCAATAATTCATGTCGAAATTTTTGTATCTCATTTCTGTTTAAACCGGACTCTTCAGATTTATCTCTCCATATTAAACTAGATGTATTGTTTCAAGAATTATGTCCTCCCGGTTCCATCAGGGATAAGTGACAGCTGTCTGTGCATTAATGAAGCAAGAAGGCTCATTTCAGTCAAATGGTGGGACAGATCATTGCTTTTCACCTTCACCCCTTGAAGTATTGACGTCTACCACTATCCCAGGTGAACTTTATTCTTTTATCAGGCATTCTAGAATTTTAAAAGAGAAAGAAAGCAGGGAAATCTCCCATCCAAGCAGACAGTTTTTTTTCAAATGTAACACCTACATTGTTTTACAAGTTTCCTTTTGTTCTGTGGTAAAAGGCAGTGTCACTGAATGAAGAAAGTACTATAAAAGAGCTCCTTTAGATTAAGGCATTTATGTTCCTAATAGAATTCTGAAGTTTGGTTCAGCGTCTATTTTTCCCCTTCAGGAAATTGAAGCAGAACATACTATTCTCTGCTATTACTCAATGTGTGTCTATTAAATACATGGTAGACTGGTGAAAATGGACATTAAAAGTTATTTTTCGGGATTCTTTCCATTTTCTTTATATGGTGCGGTTAGAAGAAACACGGACTTCTGAATTCTAACCGAGGAAGAAAAGGAAAGCAGCTACTGACATTTGAAGACCAGCTGCTTACGCACAGCTAAGCAATGCTGTTCTCCTCCAAACCCACTGCTGCCAAGTTCATTCTGCCTCCAAAGGAACCCTCTAGGGCAGAGTTGAACTGTTCCTTCCAGTTTGGGAGGCTATACATTTTATGGAAGAAGGCTGACTCATCTTCTCCCAAGGATTGGCTGTTGGGGGTCACACTTTTGACCAATGCTTAAACCACTGAGCCACCATAGCTCCTTATTTTTCAACTCTAAACATTAAGTCGATTTGAATTTATAATGCCCAGTTAGCACAGAATAGAACTGCTCCTAAGGGTTTTTGAGATGGTAACTTTTGACAGGAGTAGAAAGCTTCATCTTTCTCTCACCACGTAGTGACTGGTGGTTTCAAATCGCTGACCTTATAGTTTACAGCCCAAAGTGTAGTGTAGTCCGCTACACCACTAGGGCCCTCCGGTGGTGCAATGGTGAAGTGCTCAGCTGTTGACTGAAAGGGCCCGTTCCAAGCCAAGAAATGCTCCGTGGGTTCAAGACCTATTGATCAGCTCGAGCACATCTTCAGCCCAGGAAACCCTTTGAGGCAGTTTTACTTAGTCCATTTGACCACAATACAAACAAAAACAAGTTCATTCTGTCACCCATGGAATACTCAATACTCCCATAATAGGGGAAAATGCTAGTTCTTCACCGATTACAGATATACCTGGATTCCATCTTCTCTTTCTGCAGATGACCTATCATGGC
>NW_022111373.1:121018977-121022708 GCF_000313985.2 Echinops telfairi
GGTACTTTTAGTAATTCTTCACCAAAACGACCATCCAGAGCTATCAATTCTTCTTCCGATTTCCTTATTCATTATCCAACTATCACACGCTTTCATATTGTTTTCCTGGTATTATAATCCGAGAAAAATCTCTGTTGCTCCCCACAATAATTTCTTACCTTCCTATGTTTGAGAGAATAAAGTGGCCAATACAAACAAACTGGCCAATATAAACACAGAAATGAATTAAGCATTATTCCTACCATCAAATGACATATGTGTAGTAAAAATTTTATAAAGTATCTATCATATTAATATGTCTCAAACATAAGAAGAAACTACATACAACACATCAGTGATTTATGATTCCGTCACCGTGCTCCATCATGTTTGTCATTTGACTACATGTTAGTCACTACTGGAAAAGCATAATAAACTCAATCCAAACATAAGACATTCAAGTAAAAAATTAATATAAATTTTAAAAGCCATTTAAAATCTGCAACATTTCTAAGAAACATTTAAATAATTTCTGGCTGAAGTCGATAGATCAAACAGGTAAAACATTGAGATGATGTGGAAGACATGAACAACACCAGGGATCATCTTCATTGTATTTGTGTGCGTGTGCACATATATGTGTGCTTCACCCAACATGCAGAAAGAACACATAGTTTTCAGGCACAGGTTGAGCATTTACAAAATTTTCAAAGCATCTTATCTCTCAAAAGAAGCCTTAAATATTATGAAGTAATTGTCTTTTGCACAATATTTTCCACCCAACAAATAGTAAAATTAAAAATAAATAATGCATTTCTAAGTTTTGTAACTTCCATCACCTTATGGTAATTGTTTGATATTCTTTCTCCAAGCCTAATGGTATCTCTGGATTTCTGTGGCTCTTTGTGAATCTGTGATACTGTTGTTGAAATCAAAAGCCAGTGGGTTTTATCACCTGGTACATGATCACACATCATTCATTTCACTTATAAGCTTCCCGGAATCTCTCCAGTAACAGCTACCTATAAGGCTCTCAAACACACAATGTATAAAGCAAACATATAAATACAAGCCCAGAGAAAGGGCAGGGGAGATGGTCCAGCAGAGATGAATATGACTTCAGTTGGAAGAAGGTGACCGGTATTATTCTTGAGTCTGGTGTGGTTACAGCAGGAAATGTTGAATTGGAATGAGTAGGACCATTGAGCATGAAGAATACTATCAAATTAAGAATTTAGTGGAAAAATATTAGGTAGATTAATTCAGAGTGCACACCACATCAGTACCTGTAAGTAGGAAACTGGACTTCTGAGGAAGTCAGTGTGGCAATTGTACACAAGGCATTTTAAGGAAATGGAACAATTAATTTATGGGTACTACAGCAGAGTGTACTGAAAAAATTAGATGGTGCTTGGATTTCAGATAAATAGCATCTAGGGCAGCGGTTTCCAACCTGTGGGTCGTGATCCTTTTGGGGGTCTAATGACCCTTTCAAAGAGGTCACCTGATTCATAACTAGCAAAATTATGGTTATGAAGCAACAACGAAAATAATTTTATGGTTAGGGTGGTCACCACAGCATGAGGAGTTGTACTAAAGGGTCACAGCATTAGGAAGGTTGAGAACCACTGATATAGGGTCTTAAAGGCTTGTTTCCAAACAAGCATCCATCTAAATGGCATGTCATCTAAGTCCACATGGAAGAAACACAGCAACATCAGAGACCAAAGAACTGTAAATCATATAATCCAAAGCCGAAGGAGGGAAGAATATCAAAGCCTAAATTGTGAGACTCTGGTTTGCAGAAGGTTATGGATGACAGTGGAAACCCACAATATATTTGTGGGATCTACATAGGAAATAAACCTCTGTCATTGGGGGTGGCCCTCTTGAGTTTTTGTTTTATGTTTTTCAGTATATGAAACCCAGGATGGATGAACCTGCAGGGACAGCAAGTAGAATAAGGGTGGTGGTGGTGGTGGTGGCGTGGTAAAAGGGAGCTGATGTCAAGGAGAAAGAATGTTTTGAAACTGATTGTGGTAGCAATTGTACAATACTGTGTTGTGTGATTGAACTATGGCATGACATGATAATATGATATCTGTATTAACTCCCAATAAAATGATATTTTAAATATCAAAAGAGACAGCGGTCAGTGTGAGAGATGAAAATAATACCAATGTGCAATCTGTCAGGTGGTTAGGAGGTGGGGAGTGGGGAGGAAAAAAAGAGCTGGTACAGAGGGCTCAATAGAAAGTAAATGTCTAGAAGAGAGTAGGGCAACATATGTACAAACATGCCTGATTCAATTAATGTATGGATTGTGTTAAGAGTTGTATGAACCCCCAATAAAAAGGTAAAAAAGAGCATTTTGAAATGATAAATGAATGGCATAAAATTTTCTAGAGTCAAGCAGTGTGCAGTTAAATGACAATATGAACTGCTATTAAATGCCAATGTTTTGGCTATTGATTCCAGATTGGCATTTGCAAATTATGCCTAATTTCAACAACTCTTTCTATCCAGGTTAAGTGAGTCAATAAGAGTAAAGAAGTTCCAAGAGTAGTGTGCAAGGAAACGTGAAAACTAGAGGAGCTCAGGAAGAGAAAATGGGCCAGGAATTCATTTAATAATTGATTAATATATGAATGTCACTATACTCCCCAGCTCCATTTCCTCCTCTGCAAGAAGACACTATTAAACCACAAAAATGGTAATTCAGGAGAAGGAATCTATTCTTTTGTTTGTATCAAAATAGTCATTGAGTGATAATGGGGCCACATCTGACCCCCCCCCCAATTACCCGACAGGTAAGGAAAATTCAATTCCATTCAAATCATCAATATAAAGATGGTTCCCATGAGACTGATGTTACCCATGCTTCCATCCTCCATCCTCTTTAACCTCCTTTCTAGCAACTCTACTTCACACTACTTACAGTCATCTCCCAGAAGTCATAGACAGTCTTCACCAGGATAGGGATTTATTAAAGAAGCTGACAGGTTAATAATGCTAAAGATATAGTCCTTTCAGTGCTATCAGTTCTAAATCATGCTGACCTACACATCTCTTTCAGGTCCTTGACTCTCAACCATATATATGATCTCTTGGCCCCTTACCCTGCTTGAGTGAGTATTATAACCAAACCAAACCGAATTCACTGCCATTGAGTTTGACTCCTGGTGACCCTGTCAAGTGGGTTTCGCAGACTGAAGTTCATGGCAATAGAAAGACTCATCTTTCTGCCACAGAGTGTTGGTGGTTTCAAACTGCTGACCTTGCCATTAGTAACCCATTATGTAACCCACTACATCACCAGGGAATTTGAATGTTACAAAGCGCCTTTAACCTAAAACAAAAACAACAAAACAAAAACACACTGTGGAGTCAATTCAATTCTTGGCTACCCTAAAGCAGAGATAGGGAATGTCTGGAGGTGAGATCTATAACACACCTGATATCATCAATACCAGCTAATATCACATACCTCACCAAAGAGAAACAGTTTCAGCGATCACATTAGGGATGAGTTAATTAGGTGTTTGACCAAATACAGCAGGCTAATTTTCAAGTTGATAATGTTATGTGGTCGGTGAATGATGTTATTTCCTTATACCTGCCCTATAGGATAGAAACCTCTTTGGGCTTCTGAGACATGAAAGCTGTCCCGGAGAAGATACCCCAACTTTCTCTCTGGTTCTAACGACTGGCCTTGCATAACCACTACACCCCAGACCTACTAATAACCCGAC
>NW_022111373.1:121023459-121024985 GCF_000313985.2 Echinops telfairi
TTCCTATAGTTTTCTTTCTGTTCATATATTTAATTTTCACCTACTTAATACTTCAATACAAAACTTCACAAAATTCTAATTTAATACACTTTTTAGATAGATAAATTCATAGTTATCATAGCTGCTAGCTATAAATTACCTCTGAACATCTTCATTAGAACCAAATTCCCAAATCATAACTACCTAAATAAAGCTAGTGAAGCATTTTTTCAGGAAAGGAATAAAATATAATTCTGCTTTCAATTAAAAATAGAAAACTTAAAACAATAGATAAAACAGAGCCTGTGGTATGCGAATGATAAACTGTGAACTATATTTTAATGTTCAGAAGTAGACATTTTTATTTCATTGCCATTTGAACTTTAATAGCCCTTTAAAACTTTTTAAATGTGTTCTATTAGAGTCCCAGCAGGAAAGAGATAGAAAAACCAGTTGGGTAATTGAGAGTTAAGTAAAGGAGGAGCTAGTTTCAAAGTCCTTTCCCAGGATGTAGAGACACAAGGGAGTGTGGGTCTCAAAGTAGTTGGGAGTAACAATCACTCTAGACTTGCAGGGACACAGGGAAGCAGTGACTATTGGAAGACAGAGGCAATAGTTACACTGAGAGGATCAGTTGATAGGATTTGTTCCCTTTGCTGGTGTTAGGGTTATGCATTAATTTTTTAGGCTATGATTATCAGTGCCTTGGCAGATATCAATCTATTAGTTCATCCATAATAAAATACAATGTAACCACCTTTTATGATGTGATTGAGTTGACGAAGAAGTGGGTGTGGTCTGCCTCCAATCTATAAATAGACACACTAGTAAGGGTCATTTGCTGTAGATCCTGCATGTCATCATTGTCTGATCTTGGATGTAAGCCTATAAAAAATGAATGACTTGGGGTGCAAAACCTGACCTCTGATTTCACAAAGTAGGAGAATTGTTACCACCATCATCAATTGTTCAAGGCTGATTTCTAGAATGTTAAGATCAGACATACACAACCTTTCAACCTTGCTACAATTTCTGACACCACTTGCCTTCCCATAGCCCTCTGCATTTCACAGCTGTGTTCAATAATTTATTACAATTGTCACACAGAGCTCACAGACAATGCTTATGATTGTGGAGTTTATCGAGGAAGTTAAGGTTACAAATATTCAGAATACAATTATCAGAGAAGACAGCCTCTGCTCAGCAGTGCTCACAGGCAGACAAGCAGGCCTCGCTCTGGTCTTTGATCTGTCTCAGCCAAACAGCCTGTTGGCCTCCACCTGCCTTATGCAATCTTACAAAGGTCTTTTAGATCTGCCAATAAGAGCCCAAAAGACATGTAACCCTGCCATACATCTCCTGCTGAAAATATTCAGCTCTAAGCAAACCTAGTTTCTCTGAATTAACTGTGTGAGGGCATACCACTCCACAAGCCAGACCGTGCCCAACAACACTCAGTTTTATGTGCTTTATTGGCTTAGAAGTCTACAACTCTGTCTCGTGATCTGCCTCTTGGGTGGTTGCTGTTGCTCCTCTGGTGTCAAATC
>NW_022111373.1:121025514-121031356 GCF_000313985.2 Echinops telfairi
ATAGCATATTTATAGCATATTCAACATATATTCAGATATGTTGAATCACACTTATTATCATCGTGTGTGTGTGGTTTAGCTTATCAATAGTAGTAAGACATATATACATTGTTAAAATATATCTGTAAGGTAACATGTGATATTTCAACTCCTGAAAATAAATAAATATTGGATTTATAAAGATATGGTCATTAAAAACAGACATAATGATGAGTAAAAAGAAAGGAAGAAAGAAAAAGGAAATGCATTTGACTTAAGACAGACCAACATATGAGGAGTCTTCAAAGTGAAACCGGTTAGTAAGTGGGGACTATTCGTTTATCTTCAACCATTTCAGGAACTGGCATATGATCAAGAATAAAGGGTTGTGGTTGTTGTTAGGTGCCGTAAGGTTGGTTCTGACAATTGTGACCCTATGCACAACAGAATACAATAGTGCCCAGCTCTGCACAATCCTCAAATTGTTCCTTTGCTGGAGCCCATTGTTGCAGATACTGTCAACTCATCGCATTGAGGACCTTCCTCTTTTTCCTGCCCTTCTACATTACCAAGCAGGACATCTTCATCCAGGGGCTGATCTTTTCTAACAATTTGTCCGAAGTATGTACGATGAGTCTTACCAACCTGGCTGGTAAGGAAGACTCTGACTATACTTCTTACAAGATTGATTTGTTTGTCTTATTGGCAGTCCAAGACTCTTTCAATAGTCTTCACCAACATCACAATTCAAATACATCTATCCTTCTTCTATCTTCCTCATTCATTGTCCAACCTTCTCGTGAATATGAGGCAATTAAAGATACCATGGCTTGGGTCAGGCACATCTTAGTCCCCAAAGTAATATTCTTGCTTTTCAATTCCCTAAAGAGGTCTAACGGGGAACATTGCAGCATCATTTGGTCTCTTGACTGCTGCTTTCATGAGCATTGATTATGGATCCAAGCAAGATGAAATTCTTGAGCATTTCAATCTTTTCTCTGTTCATTGTTATGCTACATACGATCCAGTTGCGAGTATTTTGGTTTTCTTTACATTGAGTCACAATTCACATTGAAGGCAACAATCCTAATATTCATCAGCAAGAACTTCAAGTTCACCTCACTTTCAGTAAACAAGGTTGTGTGTGCTATATTCCTATGACACAGCAAGGTTGTTAATGACACAAGGTTGTTAATAAGTCTCCTTCCAATCCTGATGCTGCATTATTCTTCATATAATATCACTTCTCTGATTTTCTCAGCATACAGATTGAATACGTATGGCCAGAAAATACAAACCCAGATACACACCTTTCCTGATTCTGAACTACGCATTATTCTTGCTCTATTCAGACAACTGCCTCGTGATCCATGTACAAGTCCTGCATAATCATGATGAGGTGTTCCCATTTCTAGGGCTATCCATATTTGTTTTGATATACACCATCAAAATGCTTTGGCATAGTAAAAATGAAATGGAATACATAAAGAACAATATCTTAGGCATTAGTGGGCAGAAATGGACTGGTACTATTCATTTTTAATCAGAAAATCATATGGTTTGCTATCTCTAGAATGACACAAGCAAGAGGAATGATGTTTCATAGTAAAAAAGGACATTTCAAGGTCTATCTTCAAGTAAATTGTATTTCATTGTCCAACATTGTACAAGAAGGTGTAATCATGTAATGGGATTATATCCATCTGCCTTCAAGGAAATACAATCACTGTAACTATTATTCTATTGTATGCATCAATCACAAAACTAGTGATGAAGAAATTGAAAAGTTCTACAAAATTCTTAGGTCAGAAAGTGATCAAACAGGTAATCAAGATGCATTGATCGTTACTGGTGATTGGAATGCAACAGTTGGGAATAAAGAGGGAGAAACAAAGGTTGAAAAATGTGGACTTGGTGAGAGAAATGAAGCTGTAGATCACATGATATAATTTTGCAAGACCAATGACTTGTCCATAGCAAATACCTTTTTCCAACAACATAAAGGGTGACTTCTGTGATGCACAGAAATCAAAATGACAATATGTGTGTAAAGAGTTGATAGAGAAGCTCAATATCTAAAACCAGGCGAGGGTCTGACTGTGGAGTAGATCATCAATTACTTATATGTAGGTTATCTTGAAGCTGAAGAAAAAATAAAACAAGCCCAAGGGGGCCACCTTCTCCCCCACAGAATACCCTCAAATCTACCTTGATTCTGTCCACCACATTTCCGAGAACATCTCAAGACCAGATTTGACGCATTGAAGCTAATGACGGAGACCCGATGGAAGCACATCAAGAACGTCCCTCAGGAAGAAAGGAAAAGGTCATCAAAAAGACAAGAAAGAAGAAAGGATCAAAGTGGATGTCAGAAAGGACTCCCTTTGGTGTACTTTATCATAGAGCAAAGTAAATGGGAAAAATGATGCAGTCAAAGAGCCTGAAAGAAAATTTCAAAGGACACTTGGAGAAGACAAAGTAAAATGTAATGAAATGTGCAAAGACCTAGAATTAGAAAATCAAAATGCAAGAACAGGCTCGGCGTGTCTTAAACTGCAATAATCAATGGTACTGAAGGGAAAATCAATGGAATACTAATTGAGATAGTTCAAGAATTAGATAAAATTTCGAAGACAACTACCTGGCCAACCCACTGGAAAAGATCCATATACATGATTATTTCAAAGGAAGGAGGCCTTTTAATAGAATGTAGATATAATTAATATCACATGCAATTAAAATTTTGCTGAAAACAATTTAAAAATTACTGCAGCAGTAAATTGACAGAAAACTGCCAAAAATTCAAATAGGATTTAGAAGAGGATTTGAAACAAGGGGTAAGATTTTGATAGCAAGCCAATCCTGGCTCAAAGCAGAGAATATCAGAAAGATGTTTACTTGGGTTTTATTGCCTTTTCAGAGGTAGTCAACCACATGGAGTGAACAAATCATGGATAAAATTGCAAGGAATAGGAATTCCAGGTGACATCATTGTACTCATGCGGAACTTGTACATGAATAAAGAGGTAGTTGTTTGAACAGAAGAATAAAATACTGTTCTATTTATAATCAAGAAAGGTGTATTTCAGGTTTATACCTTTTCTCCATTCTATTCAATCTGTATGTGGAGCAAATAATCTGAGACACTGGACTAAATAGAGGAGCACATGGCATCAGGAGGGGGGAGGAGATGACATAACCCAGCTCATGGGAGTGAAGAGACCTTGAAGCACTTACTGAGGAATATCGGTTAGGGTTCAACATAAAGAAAATAAATTTCTTTGCACCTTGACTAATAAGCAGTGTCTTGAAAAATGAAGAAAGATGGACGGATTTCATTTTAATTGGATCCATAATCAATGTCTCTGAAGCAGTGATTTAGAAATCAAAGGACATTGAGACAGTCTGCTGCAAAAGACCTCTTTAAGGATAATTGTCTCTTGAAGGACTAAGGGGTGCCTGGCTCCAATCCCGTTGTTTCCAGACCCTCACATACATGTGAAAGCTGGGCAGTCGATATGGAAGACTGCAGAACACGATGTGCCTTTGAATTAAGAACATTGGTGGAGACTATGGTTGGTGAAGAATATTAAAATGTATGTGAATTTCCGGAAGAAAGAACTAATATGTCTTGGAAGAATCACAGCCAAAATTCATAGAAGTACAATTAGTGAGACTTTATCTCATATACTTTGTGCATGTTATTAGGAGGGACTGTTCCCAGCAGTTCATTGTGCTAGATAAAGTATAGGGTTAGCAAGAAAGAAGGGTTTTCTCAACAAAGTGAGTGACACAGCGATGCAACAGTGAGATCAAATAATAATGATGAGATTCCGCAGGACCAGATAATGTATCGTTCTGTTACACACAAGGTAGCTATGAGCCGGAGATCAATGGAACCTAACAAGTTATTTGAGGGAGCACAGAGAATTGATCCATGCTTGATAAACCCTGTAATTAAGAAAACATTGTTCCTACACTACTTCCTCCTCTTGGGAGCTCTCAGTACTTTATAGCCCTTGTCTAAGAAGCCGTATAATTCCTTTATATTAGAAAGAATGGATTAAGTATGTCAATGGAGTGGGCACTTTTTCTCTCTCTTCCATACCCCAAATACTTTAACAGTGACCCAATGTTCAGAAGCTGTCTCTTTAGTGGAAAGCACACTTATTTTATACAGTAGTTTTTTCTCTGTGGACACTAAGTACTATATCCTTTCTGGTGAACATAATTCCTCCACTCGTTGTTTTTCTAAATTTATTTCAGAGATGTCCTAAAATATTAATATTTTACATAAGGAAAAACTTCCTCAGGTTTTCGTTGGCTGTAAGTTTGATTCTTTACTTGATAGACTGTCCTGGATGCATGTCTAGAAGGAATCTGACCCAAAGCATGGTTACAAAATTGACCCATTTAAAAATATTTATCTTATTGTACTCTCAGTTACCTAAAAAATCAAACAAAAACACAAAACAACATCCTGGCTGTCTATGTATTTATTATATTTAATACAGCTGATTTTTCCTGTAATAATAAAGACTTTCCAGTCGTCCTAATAATAAACTCTTTCAGACTGCTGCTTTATGTAGTCACAGAATTGTCGTTGAAGCGTACAGTGTAAACCAGAGGTTAGAGAGCAAGTCTTTCCCAGCTAAGGAAAGAAAATATTCCCTCCCAAAAATACCTTAGTGTTTTGTATTCCTGAAACTCTACCAGAGGAAAGAAAGTTCACATCTAGGTGAGGAGAAATATAACTGAGATGGCCACTGGGATTTCTTGGTGCCCTTGACATTTGTTTGGGCATCTGTCCATTCCCAAGGGAAACCACAGAAATCCTCTAAGCTTTTGTAATGTGAAGGAGCTGTGGGTTTGCATGATTGTCTCGTACACTCTGCATCTCATATCTTTTCCTTAACCAGTGACCATCAAGTTAACTCTGACTCATGGCAAATCCTTATGTATCAGAGCGGAGTTTTCAGTGACTGACTTTGGGGGGTAGTTCAGTAGCTCATTATTTCCAAACACCTCTGGATGAACACCAACTTTCAGCCTTTCAGTTCGCAGCTGTGCTAGGCCAGGTTGACTAGAGAAACAAATCCAGTGACGCTCATGTAAGTGTAAGAAAAAACTTGATATCAAGGAGTAGTTATATATCAAGGAAACATCCCAGTCTAGTCCAACTCAAGCCCATATATCTGATACTAGTCTGTAACCCACATGCATGATACAGAATGCAGGCACATCACCAGCAGGTGGTGCAAAGTCCTGTGGAGCTCTTCAAGTGACTTAATAGCAGGAAGGCAGAGAGGAGAGAGAGAGAGAGAGAGAGCCAAAGAGTCAGTTATCTTGTGCTTCCAAAGGAGGACATCACGCTTCAACCTGATTGACAGGCTAAATTCCACTCATATCTTCTTACAGGTGCCATGTTGGCATAAAAAACAACAGTCCCAGCAGCTGAGTGTATTAGCAGCTTGCACCATTCAGGAATCATTTCTGTCCTTGCATGCTCAGTGCCATTGGTAACGAATTAAATTCTGACTCTTGTATAAATAAGCACAACTGCCTGTAGTACATACGGAAACAAAAAGTAGAAATGTGAAATGTAGCATGATTGAAAAGATGATTATGAAACAAAGAATTCAGAGTAAACTCCAGCACCAAAATATATTATTTGGTCCCGGTAAAAATGTCCTGGGAGGCATAGCAGACCTTCGCCAACACCCAAAGCTTATTACCACAAGCAGAGATCAGACATGCCTCCACACCCTCTCCCTTTTATCCATTTTCTACCTGATTCTGATATCAACTGTCCTTCCCATAGCATTCTCTACTAAGCCTTAGGGAATCAAACACAACAGGAGGT
>NW_022111373.1:121032771-121034340 GCF_000313985.2 Echinops telfairi
GAGAGAGAGAGAGAGAGAGAGAGAGAGAGAGAGAGAGACAGTAGAACTGTGCTCCACAAGGCTTTCAATAGCGGGAATTTGGAAGTAGATTGCAGGCCTTTCTTCCCAGGTGCCTCTGGACAGACTAGTACATCTAACCTTTCCAGTGCTGTTGTTAGGTGCCATTGAATGGGTTCAGACACATAAATATCCTCTGCAGCACAGCTGAAAGAAACCCTGTCCTGTCTTGCACCATCCCCACAGACATTCCTAAGCTTAGGTCCCTTGTTTCAGCCGCTGTCAATTCATCTCATTGAGGACCTTCTTTTTGTTCATTGCCCCTCTACCAACCATGATGTCTTCTCCAGGGACCAGTCTTTCCTGAAAACGTGCCCAAAGAGTTTAAGATGAAGCCTCACCATCCTTGCCTCTACAAGGCACCCTGGCTGTACTTCTTCCAAGACAGATACGTTTGTCCTTTTAATAGTCCCTGGTAACTTGAATATTCTTCTCCTGAACCCAATTCAAATGCATCAATTATTCATTTATCTTCCTTATGCAATTTTCAACTTTCTTATGAAACAGTAGAAAAATACTATAGCTTAGGTCAGACTCCCCTTAAACCCTCAAAGTAACAAGTCTTGCTTTAAAATACTCTAAAGAGGTTTTGTGCAGTAGATTTTCTCAGTGCAAAACTTCTTTTGATTCCTTGACACTGCTTCCATGAATAATGATTGTGGATCCAAGCAAGACAAAATCCTTGAGAACTTCAACCTTTTCTCCACTTAGTCCACTGGTGAGGATTTTGGTCTTCTTTACATTGAGTTGTAATCCATGCTGAAGGCTGAAATCCTTGATCTTCATCAGCAAGTACTTCAAGCCCTCCTCCCTTTCAATAAGCAAGGTTGTGTCATCCGCATATCTCAGGTGGTTCATAAGCCTTCCTCCAATCGTGACACAGACTTCTTCAAGTAATACAACTTCTCCCCGATTAACTCAGCACACTCACACATATTGCGTTACTATGGTGATCCGACACAGCCCTTACACACACCTTCCTTGATTGTAAACCATGAAGTGTTCCCTTGTTCTTTCCCCACAACTGCCTCTGAATCCATGTACAAGTTCCACCTGAGCACAACGACATATTCAGGAATGTTAATTTGCTTCAACATTCTCCATAGATGGTTACAATGCACACAGTAAAATTCTTTAGCAATAGAACACAGGTCAACACCTTTCTGGTATTTTCTGCTTTTGGCCAAGACCTCTGTGACATCAGGAATGATGTCACCCTGTGACTCACAAACGCTGTCCAGTTGACCTCAACAGTGATGGTCACATACGCTTCATATCAAACACAGTAGAGAAAATGAGGCAAACTTTAAGTTCAGAACTATTTTCTTGTTATGGTAGAGTGAACAAACAAACCCAGAAGTATCAGGGAATGTAGAAGGAAATTCCTGTATTTGTTTTATGATTCTATTTCAGTTTAATTTACACATAAACATTTTACCTCTCTTATCAAGTAAGAGAGGAAGGCTCACACCTGAAATTTGATAAACACCTTCAAAGTCCAATTTTCCAGAT
>NW_022111373.1:121034914-121036804 GCF_000313985.2 Echinops telfairi
CTTTAAGAAATCTGATAGAGCCTTGCCTACCCAGCTAACACAGGCTGCTCTGAGCTCTGAAAGGTTGTCTGTGCCATTTTGCCACCATCTGCTCCACACCCTGGTCATATGGCAGCCCTCAGGAAACAGTTCTCTAAGTCAGAAGCATATTTCATAAGATTTGTATGATTTACAAACAAGAATGTTAAGTTCCAATTAGTACTTTCAGGGTGATTCATGCAAAAGAAAGAATTTGCTTTGCATGTCAATGAAAACCAGCTGCCTTCGAAAACCAGGCTAAACTATGTAATTAATCTTTACACGTGGTAGGGGAGGGTTTATTTTTTTATTTCTAATTTTCAATCCTTGGAAAACAAGATTCAAACAACCATTGTGTCTTCTGTATTTAAATCACACATGTTGGCTGCCCAACCAGCTGCAGGGTTTATTTGTGGCATGAGGAGAGAAAAATTTTCTCTTCAAAAATGCTTTTATTTTACGATAACACTTTTGGTTTTATCTTTCTTCTTCTCTTGCTCTCTCTGTTAGGTAGTGGTGTCTAGAGAAACAAATGTGGAAGTTACATAATCTGGTATCAATTCAATCAGATCACACTTTGTTGACCTCATTTGGAAGCACTCAGGAGATAAATAGCTCTTGAATGTGGGTCGCACACTCTCTCCCTAAGAGACACTCTACTGACAAGACACACAGACCTGTGCTGACGGCAATGAGAGCCCAGGACTTGGCGGAGCCCCATGGAGCCCCATGCCAACACTGAGATGCTTCCACCATCACTGGATCCACAGATGATCCACCCACTGCATTCGACATCATTGCAGGCATTTCGTGAGTCTGAAGAGGAAATTATAGATTGGTATCAGACATGTGGACTAATATCAGACTTATGAACTTGATCTAGACTGGGCCGGGATGTTTTCTCAATATTCAATTACTCTTGAATATAAACCTCTTTCTTATACACATGAGTGCCTATGAATTTTGTTTCTCTAGCCTACCCAGACTAACACAGTTAACTATGTATAAGAAAGAGCTTCATATCAAAAAGTATTTAAAGAACATGAAGGCATCCCCACTCAATCTCAGTCAAGACCTAGTCTGATTCTAGTCCATATATCCCTCTTCAGATTAACATAGCAGCAGACCTGTAATGCAGAACAATGATCCAAGATGAAGGCAGGTCACAGGTTGGATGGGGCAGAGCCTTGTGGATCCGAGGTTGGTGGAAGCATGATAGCGGCCAACAGCCCTCAGAGGCAGGTGGCTCACATGGAAGCACCCCTGAGGCAATCATAGAGTCCCACTGAGGTCCCAGGCATGAGAAAGAGGGAGAAGCTGAAAGGGAGGCAGTCCTAGAGTGCTTCACTCTCGTCCAAAAGGCAATACCCACCAAGGAGGTGTCATTGCGCTACCACTTGATGGACAGGTTTGACTTTACTCTGAGCCAGGAGTGTCTCCTGGACATAGAATCATTTACATCCTCCTACTGAACTCTTCCCTTTCTTTTTCTCCCTTCCCCCTATTTTTTTTCTTCAGCTTTGCAATTCTCTTTTATAAATCTATGTGACCAAGACTGTAACCCAGATTCTGTTAACTAGGACCACTCATTTCCACGTATGAAAACTACTTTATTTTAAAGTTCTTCTAAATTTTAACTGACCATTGCTATAATAACTGGATTTCTCATTGTTTGTATATTAGATTACTTTTAAGCATGCTGGCCTCTTTGTCCAATAACCTGATGCAGTTATAACATCATAAGTACTATCCATAAGGTTTAGGGTATAAAAGAGCCTTCAATATAAATATAATTTAAGGAGACTATTTATTGAGTCCTAAAAGGGACAAAGACGTCACAGGCACAGACATCTGGATGAAGAAGGCCATTAG
>NW_022111373.1:121037793-121038956 GCF_000313985.2 Echinops telfairi
GGAAATGAGAAGGCTAATGCCCTTCATTGTTTTTGGGAGGGTTTATATGTGGACAAGACGAAGCTGTCTGCTCCCATAAAGATTTACTGACTCAGAAATCCCAAAGGGGCAGTTCAACTCCCAGCTTGGGAGTAGAACTTATGTTCTTTATGTGTTGGGATGAACTCATGGCAGTGCGTGTACTTGGAAAGTATTTTCTCTGTAACTAGGATAGGGGTTGTAATATAAGTGGAAAGTACAGGAGAGTAACAAATGAAACATTTAGGATAGAAAAACAGAGCATGTTACATTCAGGAACTTCAAGGGACTTGGATTTGCTAGTGGCTAAAGATATTGGTTGTTTAATAGGCACAGTGATTTGGAATGACAGATAAAGACATGGCAATGAAAAGTCTTGACGATCCAGCATTGGAGTTTGGATTATTCCTGAAAACAATGGCGATTCATTAAAGGCATTTAAACGGGCATCCTGTTCCTTCATATTTTCCTTAGGCTGATCTGGGTTAGAGAAAATAAGATGTAAAAAGTGGAAGATTTTTAGCATTCCTTCTGTTTCCCAGTCAAAAGCATCAAACCAATAATAGAAACATTTGAAGGTCTAAATCTAACTCTTAAAAATCAATTCTTTTTAATCTGTAGGTTTATCTTCTTATTTATGATATCATAAAACAGCATGGAGACATTGTTATGAATATATTGATTTGATCTTAGACATTTCAGTTATATTAAAAAGGCTAAGTTAGCAAATAAAAAGCACTACACCTTCTGAAAACTAAATCAGTAGAAATAACTAAAGTTAGAAAATAGAAGCGTGAACTTAATGGTCAGGCATTGCAATGGGAACTGAATTGGCCCTGTGTTAGTCTGGGTACTTTAGAGAAACAAATCCACAGAAACTCATGTATAAGAGAGAGAATTTTATATAAAGGTTAAGTACGCATCAAGAAAATATCCCAACCCATTGCTGCCCAAGCCCATAAGTCCAACATTAACCCATTAACCCAAATGTCCGACACCAATCCACAAAGTCCTCTTCCATCTCACAAAACAGATACAATGATGCCAACTGCAAGAGGAAAACCGAGTCAGTGAATGTGTAAGCATCTCAGTGCTGGCAGGGGTCTCCACACGGCTGCTCCAGCACCCAGGGTTGCATCAGGGTA
>NW_022111373.1:121045881-121057956 GCF_000313985.2 Echinops telfairi
GTGTATTCCTTCAGAGCTAAGTGCTGATCTCTAAGGGAAAGCTGCATGACTTACAGTTCCTGGATTCTGCTGTGCTGATGCTGGCAGTACCTTTTCCTCCTGTGGCCTCACTTTTCTCCATTCTTTATGCTCAGCTCACACATTTTCTCCTCACTAAAATCTCTCCGTGGATCTTAATGTTAATTTAGGCTTCTCTCTTGGAACTTCCTATTTCTACACAGTGGTTTCCGCGCTGCATTGCAAATGTCTGCTTCTAGCACAACCACACCCATGCCTTCCGTGGGATGGCCTCTGCTTTCACCTTTCTAGGTTCACTGGTAACTACAGGGTCTGCAATACATGTGTAGTTAATGAATAACTCGTTGAGTATTTTTAAATGGGTTACAATGAAAATAAACTTTTGAAATAATGAAAACACTGATTCATAAGTATAGGTCTTACAAGAAAGGTATTGCCTATGAATGACTTTAATATTGGTCTTACATCAAAATACTTCTCAGTACCCATGTAGAAATGGAAGGTGTAGATAAATTAACTGATATTTATTAACAACAATGTGCTAGGGATGAGTAAAGCTGGATTATGTATACATTCTTCAACTTAATATTTGTAGCAATTCAATAATGTAAATGTTTATCTATTTTATAGATTAGTAAACGAGATCTTAAAGAACTTGAGTTACTGTGTTAGGTTGTGTTTTCTACATAATCCAAACCAGTGAAGCTTGTATTAATATATAGAAAGAGATTAATGTGGATAAATGGCTTACACAGTTATAGAAGTAGGTGCAGTCTGGTTTAAGACTAGTGTTGCCTGTGTAGTTGTGGAAGCTGAAGAACAGGAAGCAATGGGGTAGGGGGACACAGGCTGGTGGATGCAGAGGTAAATGAATCCTAGGTCAACTGAGTGTGTTCACTGTTAGGAAGTCTACTGACTGATTCTGGGATGGCAGGTGACACAATAGGAAATTGTGGAACCAGACACAGGATCCAGATTCAGCAGAAGGCGCAGAGAAATCAGCTCTGTTTAGTCTGTTTATACAAAAAGTCACACTGCAATGGAGATGTCATTACTGTGATCTGATTGATAGGGTGAGCTTTACTGCTACCCTTATCCGGGATTGTCCAGTTCAAATTTACGTTATCATCACAATATCTTCAGAAAATCTAGCATTTAGTTAAGTGGTGGGGATGATAAGCATCCTACAGTAGTAATTCAAAAGTGTCCACATTCCAATTAAAAATCTAAACAAAACAAACCTCATTATCATCAAGTTGAGTTTGCTTCTTGGTGGACAAAGGAGAACTTACCCCATATAGGACAAGGGAGAACTGCCTCCATATAAGATAAGGGAGAACTGCCTCCCTTGGGTTTCCATGATGTTGCAATTTTTTTGGAAAGTAGAAAGCCTTGTCTTTCTCCCAAGTAGCTGCTCATGGTTTTGAACTACTGACTTTGTGATTAGCAGTAAATGAATAGTCAATACACATCTGATAGACTTAAATAATAATGGAAAATCTGTAAAGAATATCATTTGGAGGCAAGCATTTACTATTTGTGAAAGTCATAAGTGTGCAGGTATGTGTGTGTGCGCATGTGTGTGAGTGTGTGTCTGTGAGTGTGATAATTTGAGTGTAAACAGTGGAGCTAGGGATACCTGAATCATTGCTTTATTGCAAGGATAAATGAGCTAATCCACATAAAATACTGAGCAAACTTTCAGATATTAATGTGCTGGATAGAGATGATCCTGCTATCATAGTTCACTAATTCTCAAGACTAAACTTTTCTTTAAATATTTCTGTTAGAAAAAGATACGAGCCCTGGTGGCGTAATGGTTACACTTTAGGCTGCTAACCACAAGGTCAGCAGTTTGAAACTATTAGCCACTCTGCAGGAGAAAGAGGGACTTTCTACTCCTATAAAGAGTTACAATCTCAGAAAAGCACAGGGGCAGTTTTACTCTGTCTTACAGGGTTGCTATGAGGTGATTTTGTTTGTCTTTTGGGTTAGGTAAAATAAATCTGTACCATTTCCAGGCAATGAATGAATAGTTTGGCCCTTACCAAGCTTAAAAGTGGGCATAGAAATGTTTTCAAATCTCCTTGGAGGAAGTCTCATTCTAAAATACCCCTTGAACGATGGTAGCAGTCCAAGGCAGGCCTGGGAATGAGAGTCTATTTGGAATATGCCCAGGAAGACTCCACTCTCACATAATTCTCTACCTTGACACGTGGTGCAGCCACCTGTTTGGAGGTCATATTTGAGCTGCTTTCTGTGTCGTGCATCGATGTTAGACATCGCGTCAGTATTGGGTACTCTCCAGTGCAGGAGGACACAGGAAGGTTTTATCTACACCTTTTCACTGGTGAGTAGAGTCTCCATCATCCTCTGAGTTTGGCCTTGGCATTGACAGGGGGATTAAAGATTTGTTTAAGCATCTGCACTGTCATAATTATTGGAGGGTAAAAATCTAACTGTGAGATTGGAAATTTTCTTCTTTTTCTCTAACTTCCCCTACTCATAAAATCCACTTACTCACTAAAATTGTCCACCGAAATTAATAAAAAAGGAAAAAAGAAAAGAAAAAGTCCAATCTGTACATGTACCATGGAAATACTGCCTACATGTGGAAAAGTTTAAAAGTGTGACTTGATAATAATGTCTTTTAAAATTGGAGGGGACTCATCAGACAAAGTTAAGGAGAAAATCAGGAGAGATAAAAATATTTCTCTTTCTATAGTGGCTGTCAAGGCATTGCAGTTATAGATGCTACATTAACTGCCTAGAGCGTGCTTCCGAGCTTCTTAAGGCAGTGGATGCTTTCAGGGCCAAGTGGAAGCGGCACTTCACAGTTCCTCTTAATGAAGTCAGTGTGAGCACTCTGAATAAAAACCCCTCAAAGGATGTGGAATGGAATGAGAATCAGGTTCACCCAAAAGGATAAAACCATACACACAAAGTAAAGGGAATTTTACCTCAGCGCATTGACAGGAATTGTCTCGGCTCCTTGGGGAGCACAGCAGCATTCTGTTGGCACCTCTCATGGAAGAATTTCCTTTTCGCAACTTGGCTTTTCTGAAGTCACCACAACTTGAATCAAAGCATCTTGTGAAAAAGGAAGCTGGCATTAAAAAAAAGAAAAAGAAAAATAGAAGCTTTCTGAGTTATTAGGGAAGCCCCTGAAAATAAAATTAACTTTGGGACATCGAAAATAATGCTTTGCCTATGAAACATAATTCATCCACTTCAGATGAGCTAAAAATAATATTTTATTCATTAAATGTGTGGGGGTGGGTCTAGGAATTACATTCAAAAGAACACAAGCATTTCTCATTTCAGGGTAGAAAGATTTCTCACTGCTTTTATTGCAGATTTAGGTCTGCTAGTAATTATTTCTTACCTTTCCTAAAAAATGATATGATTATTTCTGTTACAACATCTTCTATTTTATGAAACATTTCTTTTTTCTTCTTAAAATCCTATCTTGCCTGTGATTAGCCCTGCCCTACTTTCCTATGTCACCTTCAAAAAAAATGGTAAAGCCTAAATTTCTTTCAAAGATAGAGATTATTTGAGTCTCCTTGTTCTATAGATGTGGTGTCATTAGGGACTTGTGTGCAGTGCAGAGTCTAAGAAGAAATATGTCATTCGGTTCTGAGGTCAGCCTAGTGTAGGGAGGAAAGAGCCAAGAGGGGGAGAAGCAGCCTCCAAAACAATCTCTCTGATCCCCTCACAGAAAGACACCAGCAACATTTCCCCCTACTAGACCAGGACTCTGTCTATGTGACCTAGATTATTAAACCCTGAAGAGTGGATATGAATTGTCTGCCAAGAAACGGGTCTTGGGACTGAAGAGAAGCTTAATAGCTCTCGAAACCTTTCTCCCAATTCTTGAATCCTATCTTCAATACCTACTGCAAGTGGGTCTGTAGTCCTTGTGAGTACATTGAAGCAAAGGAAAAGCAGTGCTCAGGAGAATGTGAGCCCTTTGAGGTCTTCACCATTGTTTACACCTCCCTCCCCTTCCCTCCCTCCCTCCCTTCCTACCTGTATGTGTATGACTTGCCTGCCTTCCTCTCTTTTCACTCCTTTTCACGTTTGCTCTTGCTGTCCCCTGAACACAAACAACTGGAGACATGCTGTTGTTGTGAACTGGGTGCCAATTAGTTGATTCCAACTCATGGCTACCCCGTAGACAAAGTGAAACTTCCCGATCGGGGTTCCTAGGCAATCCTTAGGGGAAGAGGTGGTCATTTCTTATCTCCTACAAAGCAGCTGGGCACTACAAACTGCTGACCTGCTAGCAGCTCCAACACTTCAACTCTGTCACCAGGGCTGCCCATCTGATATGCCATTGCTTTTGTTGCTGGGTCTTTCTAGTTGGTTCTCACCCATAGTAAGACCACAGAACACAACACATCCGAGTCCTCAAAATATTTCCTATGCTTTTGAGCCCATTGCTACAGATGCTCTGTCAATGTATCTTGTTGAAGGTCTTCCTATTTTTCACTGCCCCACTACTACATCAAGCCTGAAGTCCTTCTCCAGGGATTGGTCTTTCTTGATGACGTGTCCAAAGTGTCTGGAAACAAATTCAACCATCCTCCCTCCTAAAGACCCTCTGGGCTGCATTTCTCCCAACATAAAATTATTTATTATTATGGAAGTCAATGGTATATTTAGTATTCTTTGCCAGCATAATAATTCAGAGACATCAATTCCTCTTCGGTATTTCTTACCGAAATACTCCCCAGATTTTGCAGGTGATTGAGGTGTATATGAGGTGATTGAAAGAGCCTTGACTTCTGTAAGAGCCCCCAATAAAATGATTTCAAAAGAAAAGCACCATGACTTGGGGCAGGTGCACCTTAGTCTTCAGAGTGACATCTTTGTTTTGTAACACTTCAAAGAGGTCTGTATTAGTCTAGGTACTTTGGAGAAACAAATCCACAGTGACTCATGTATAAGAGAGTTTTATGTAAAGAAAAGGTGCATCATGAAAGCATCCCAACCCAATGCTGCCCAAGCCCACAAGTCCAACATTAACCCATTTACCCAACACCAGTCCACAAAGTCCTCCACCTCACAAAACAGAGGCAATGATGCCGACTGCAGGAGGAAAGCTGAGTCAGTGAATGAACAAGCATCTCAGCACTAGCAGGGGTCTCCACATGGCTGCTCCAGCACCCAGGGCTGCATCAGGATAGGTCCATGTAACTTCTCCTTGGGGATGTTTTGTAGGAAGTTAATCTTGCAAGCTGAAGCAGGGAACTGCTAAGGCAGCTGCACCCGATACAACCATCACAAAACAAGAGACCCGAGAACTAGAAAGGCGAGGCTTCACCACCCATTATCCCTCCGCCTTTCAACCAGCCCCACATGTGATTATCGGCCAGGCTGGCACAATTAACTAACTCAAGGTCTTATGCAGCAGATTCACCCAATGCAATATTGAATTCCCTAACTGTTGCTACCATAGGTATTGGTCATGGAGCTTAGTGACACGAAATCCTTATCAACTTCCATCTTGTCTCTATTTATTAGGATAATGTTTTTTGGTCCAGTTGTGAGAATTCTTTCAAAGTTAGGGTGCAACACATATTTGAAGGTTGGAGTTTGATCTTTATCCCAGTTTCTCCATCTATAAAATGAGGGTACTAATTGCATCTACCAGAGGTGATTCTGGACAACTTCACTCCCATTTTTTGTGTGACATATATCAGAACAGAGTCTGATGTGCTGCTGCTGTGCACTATGTTCCAATTACACAATTCCCACTCAGAAACAGATTGTTTTAAGTCTTATCTGTTTTTGTAGTAGATTACATGATTTTCTGATTCAAAATAGCCAATGCCAGTCCATTTCAACTCCCTATGCTAAGGATACTGATATTCATGTGTTTCATGTAACTTTTGGCAACAAAATTTCCAAGCTTCACATTTGTACATTTGATTTTTCAAGTTTTAATGAGTGTTTGCTGTTATTTCTTCTCATTTTCAGTTATGCTCCATTGACAAATTAAATCCTGTAAACTTTGTTTCATCCTCTTCATTAAAATCATCTCTACTCAGAGAAAGGAAAGCCTTTTCCACTTGTATTTCAAGTATCTTTCAGACTAAGGAACTCATTTTCCAGAACTATGTCAGACAATATTTTGTTTCTATTCCTAAAAATGTTAGTGGTTCATCTTTATTATTTTTTTTATCACAATTAGATCACCTCTTCCTGCTTCCTAAGGTGTCTTCATTTGGAAACTCCTAAAATATTTTCATCATGGATGACCTCGTTGGTATTGAAATAGTAGTGACTTAGCTTCTAGGCACAGTACACAGTTCCACTAAGTACAACACACTAATAAATAAGTGGTGAATCTGCTATATACAGAATAATAAATGTTTTTTTAATTGTGCTCTGTAATTCCATTAGTTACAGAGTTGATTTAATCCATAGAGTTTTCTTGGCTATAATATTTACAGAGCAGACCACAGTCCTTTTTTTTCTGTGAAGCCCTTGGATGTGTTCAAACCTCTAACCTTCAAGTTAGTTCTTGACCACAAAGTATTTTATACCACACAAGAACCCGTAGATCCACATATGGATGTTAAAATTTTAGAATATTTTAAATTGTATTGTAGGCTTTCAAAAGGTTGAAGATGTGACTTTAGCAAATTATAGTTGCTTGTGCTCACTTCGGCAGCACATATACTAAAATATAGTTGCTAACATTTTTCTCATAAAGGACTTTGTTGAAGATCTGTTGATCTTGACATTGATGCCAGAGATTGGAGGTGGGGACTAAGGAACATTCTGGCTGTACTTCTTTCAACACAGATTTTCTAGTTCTTCTGGAAGACTTCAATAATTTTAATATCCACTGCCAAGACAGTAATTCAAATGCTTGATTTCTTCTTTAGTATTGAAGAAATTTAGTATTGAAGTCTTCCTCATTCATTGTCTTACTTTGATGTACATACGGTCCAATTGAAAGTACCCTGGTTGATTTCAGGCTTACTTGAATCCTCAAAGTAACATCTTTGCTCTTCAAAGAGTTCTGGTGCAGCATATTTGATTTATTGATTGCAGCTTCCATGAACATTGACTATGGATCCAAGCAAAATGAAATCCTTGACAATTTCAAGATCTTCTCTTTTTATCATGATGTTATTTATTGGTACTGTTATGAAGAATTTAAAAAAAAAATTAACAGTGTGGTGAATTTTGTCAAGCAAACTATTAAAAAGATGCAAAAATAAACCAAGAATTCAACAATCACAGTAGGTGACTTTAACACTCCACTATCAGAGAAAGTCAGATCATTGGGAAAGATGCTCAGCAAAGAGGCCCTAGACCTAAACAATGTAATTAGACAATGGGGCCTGATAGATATTTATAGAGCTTTCCATCCAAACACAAAAAATTATCATTCTTTTCAAGCCCACACGGATCATTTTCAAGAATAGACCACATGCTGGGACAGAAGTAAAGCCTGAGTAAATTCAAACACATAGATATTAATCAGACATCTTTCTCAGATCACCATGCCATAAAGCTGGAGATTAATGAGAGGATGTCCAGAAAGGCAATGACAACCAATTGGAGGATGAACAACCATCTCCTGTGAAATGAATGGGTACAGGCCCAGATTAGAGAGGATATTAGGAAGTTTCTAGAAACTAATGAGAACGAGAATACAACGTATCCAAACTTATGGGATACTGTGCAGGCAGTTATAGAGGTAGCTTGATATCATTAAATGCATTTATGAAAAAAGAATAGAGGCTTATGACAGATACATTATCACAAAACCTCCAACGATTAGAACAGAGTCAGTAGAACAACCCCTCCAATAGCAAGAGAAAAGAAATAATAAAAACCAGGGCACAGTTAAACCAGTGGGAAGACAAGAGAACGATGCACAAGATAAATGCAGCTAAAAGCTGGTTCTATGAAAGGCTCAACAAAATAGACAGACCATTGGTAAATATGACCAAGGACAGGAAGGCGCAAACATCAATAACTAGGATGAGGGATGAAACAGGGGCAATTACAACAGACCCCAATGAGATTAAAAGGATAATCACAAAGTACTATGATGGTCTGTATTCTAATGAATTCAGAAACATGGAAGACATGGATAAATATGTTGAAAAACAGTCCCTCCCTAGATTATCTCATCTCAGACAGAGGTCAAGAATCTCAACAAACCCACAGTGAAAGAAGAAACAGAGAGGGTCATAAAGAAGCTACCAACAACAACAACAACAACAACAAAAAAGCTCCCAGGCCAGATGGCTTCACAGCAGAATTCTATGAAGCATTCAGGGAAGACTTGACCCTGATCCTCCACAAAGTATTCCATAGCATAGATAAGGATGGCAAACTCCCAAACTCATTCTACAAAGCCAGCATAACTTTTGATACCCAAACAGGGCAAAGACCCCAATTTTTTTTTTTCCTCAGGAAAAATGCTGCGGAAACTGTTGGGTTGTTGAACACAGCTTACAAGAATAGCACTAGGGGAAATATTCAAGTGTATGAGTGATTTTCTTATTTCAAAAAAGGTGAAATGTTGACTGATGACGAATCTCATTCTAATTGTCCAACAACTTCCCGCAGGGATGAACATGTTGACTGGTAGTGCATTTGGAGTTCATTCCACCAGATCAGAGTGTTAATCAAGCTTTCTATTTAGATGTTATGGAAAGATGGTGTGGCACTGTGTGGCAAAAAGGCCTGATTTGTGGCAGGGGGGGACACACTGGCTTTTCCACCATGACAATGAACCTGCTCAGTGTGCCAGTTTTGGATAAAAATGGCATGCTTTTCTTGCCCCAGGCACCTAACTCATCTGCCCTCGCTCAGTGTGACTTCCTTTTGTTTCCATGAATGAAAAGAGACATGAAAGGCAACATTTTGATGACTTAGAAGAAATGAAGAAAAAAAATTAGGTGGTTGCTGTCAGCTATGCAAACAGATAAGTTTAAAAAATGTTTCCAAGAAAGGAATTGCAGATTTGACAAATGTATTCAGAGTAATGGGGAGGACTTTGAAGGGGATAGGTTGTTTGAAAAAGAAAATTGAAAAAATTCTGTTTTTGGAGGGTGTACCCCACTCATATAATTGGGAAAATATTTAGAAGTATCTTTTGCTTATGTTTTGAGAAGGTAGATAACAAATTGCTAATCTCCTATGGTTTATTAGGTCACACATGCTATGCTATTTGAAGTGTCTACATTTGTAAAAAAAATGCAATATAGGAAAAAATGCAATATAGGTCTATGTTTTGCTGAAAATTAAAATTTGTTCATCATAGTGCTGTTGTCATTGAGCAAAAGCATATCTTTGGAGGCATGTGGGAAGTTCATCCCATCTGTAGCACAACTGTGCCTTTCAAGTATAATCTCCATTGTCCTCATCACCTTCTACAAGTCAACCCAGATATGTAAAATTGTGTATTGAACAATTGCATAAGCTGTTTCCTCAGCCTGAAACACATTTTTTTTTAATCTTCATTAGTTGCTTCGATTAATTCTGTCAATCTCACTTAAAATTTTAATTCCTCTAGGAAAACTTTTCCTTATGTATAAGATTAGCTGCTTTCTCTCATATGCCTCCCTGATTACTGTTCTATGATAACGTGCAAGTGTTGTTTACTTAATAGTTCCTAGGCCAACTGCTTAACGATGACAAAGATTTTCCTTGTCATGGTGTGGTCCCCAGAATCTTGCTAGCACAGCCAGGAAAAGAATGAAAAAGAAATCATTTCTGTGGAGTCAGTTCGGTGTCATGGAGACTCCACGTGTACCCGTGTTAAACTGCTCCACAGTGTTTCCTCGACTGTCCTCTTACAGAAGTGGAAACCAGGCTTTTCTTCCACGGCATTATCCAATGCGTTTGAATCACCATGTTTAAGATTGGTAGATGATTACAAGCCATCTGTGCACTCAGATAGCATAGTGACTAAAAATATGCTGAAGAGTTGACAGAATTAATTTAATGAGCCCTTTTCTAGTCCTTACACTTTCTTTCAACATGAATAAGCTTGTTAATTAGTTAAAAGAAGCACGTCTAAATCATGAAATTAACTTGTGTGGTTTTATTTTTGTTATCGTGACAAAAACAAATAATCTTTTCTTTTGAAGTTTTTCACTTTTCCACAGTCAATAGTCTTATCTCATTTTCTTCACTGGCCTTCTTTTTATGCCAAAAAACTATCAGTCGCCTCTTTTTCCCATCTTTTCTTGGCCAGGTGTGAATGTTTAAAGCCAAAGTAATTTCCAAATAGCATATACTGAATTTTCCTACCTAAAAGATCAAAGAAAAACATTCTATTTGACATAACTTACTTTGTACAAATATATGTTGCCTGTTTTAAAATGTGAAGAAACTTTTATTAGGTTCCCAAGGGACAGAACAATGATTCATTAGTATGTGTCCCCATTACAAAAAAGAAAGAGAAAATGTTTACTCTTACTAATTTTATCACCTAGTATCTCAAAATAAATTAATATTCTTAAGTATTACATTTCACAATATATGACATAGGGGGTTTTAAAATCTCTGACTCACAGAAGTGATTTAAACTTAATTTGAAATCAATTCATTGGAGTTTCCTTTGCAGGATTTTTATAAGATTTGTAAAAATTAGCTAATAGTCAAATCAATACTTAGAATATTGACACCATTTGGTTCATCTTTCATAGTAAGTCTGTGATTTATAGTTTCTCTTATTACCCTCCCATTTTTCTATTCATTTGTAAAATTATTGTATTTTTTGTGCCTTAGTTTGCACTTTGACATATCTGACATTATTCTCTTGTATTTATTTTATATTCCTATGACAGTTTAAATAATTGTGACTTTTTAGAATTGTTCACCCCTTTCAAATAATTCAAAATGCAAATTTTAGCCTAATTTTATCACTTTCTTTGCCTTTTTCATTGTTATTTAATGTATAGCTTCTCCTTACCTTACACCCCTTTCCTAATGGCACACCCTGGGCACCATTGGGATGCTAAAAGTGGTCATAAGGCACCTTTTCCTTTTGTAAACATTGTTCTAATTATCCTTAACATTATTAATCCATGTCTTTCCTACCCCAATGCCTATATTATGGGGCCTTCTACAACTCTAAGCTACTTTAATGAGAACAATTCCTAACCTTTCTTTTCTCTTCTCTGGAACCGTCCTACCGTGCCTCCACTAGAAGTAATCTTTCTAAATGCAAACCTCATCATATTCCTCTTGGATATGAAGTTCCACTGTTGTTTTAGTCACCTTTGGGACAAGTTATGATTCTTTAACATTATTAGATTTCAGCCCTTGTGAACTTATTTCTCATCTTGAAACAATTCTTGTTGTGTCTTCCTGTCGTTGCTGGTGGTGTTAGGTACCCTCCCATCAGGCACTACCCATAGCAACTTTATGTACAGCAGAACAAAACATTGCCTGGCCCTCTGCCATCCTCACAATGTTCCTACGTGTGGGTCCAGGTTGCAGCTGCTGGGTCAATCCATCCCACTGAGGGCCTTCCTCTTCTTCAGTGTCCCTCCCCTTTGCCAAACATGATGTCCTTCTCCACGGACTGAGATCCCTTAAAAAGATGTCCAAAGAATGTAAAACTTCCTGATCTCTTAAAGCCCGTGAGAGCTGAGACTTAACGTGACTGCCTTGTTTGCTGGGTCTTATCGCTTGCTACCTTTGGCAGGGTGCACTAAGCATCTTTCTATTGCTCTCTATGTAGTGGGAACACATTTGAGTTTTCCGTCTATGTCAGGTGCTGCCATACACAAGTTGCCAAGTTCTCATCTTTCAAGTCAAATGGTTCTCCACTTTGGAGGCCCAGCTTCAAATGCTGTGGAGCTCAGCATCTACTTGTTTGTCCTGAGTTGAGGTCTAGTGTACAGGGCATGCTCAGAGTCTTCTCCTACCTTTTATTTCAATGAACTGTCTTAGCTTAACATTTTGGCGGTGTCTTATTGAGACATTTGTGGAAAATTCTGTGACTATTCTTTCTTTTTTGTTCATTTAATCCCCACTTCAGAGCATATATTCATTATTTGTAAAATAATT
>NW_022111373.1:121058243-121075863 GCF_000313985.2 Echinops telfairi
TGTTACTTTCATATGCATAGCTCATCTGCCTGAGATTTATTTAATTGGAAAAGTCCTATTGTGTGGTTCTAATTCTGTTACTGCAAGGCTGTTGGGTCAGGAAAAGTTTAACTATACAAAGGTCCTGCTATGATGGTAGAGAGCTATGTGGCTAACTATTTTACAAATAGTATATGCTTAGGAAATAGTATAAGTTTAGGAATTTAGTATATGGTGTTTTGTCAGAACATGAAATGATTGCTAACTCTTTAAAGTGTATCATGATGACACAATGAAATTACATGATTTCTTTCTCAAATTCAAGTTTTCTGAACTAGAAACTACAAATACAATGGAACACAAGAACTTGGTTGAAATAACAGTCGCATGACACAAATGCATGGTCACCTTTCAGAGTTGTGTTAGCATTATTACTGAAGCCTCACCATCCACAAGAGGACCAAATAGCTTACATTTTGTGAAAACTCAGTGAGTTAGCATAAGAAGTACAATCTCTTATAGAGATATCTTCTTTCCAAGTTTTCACATTCTTCAGGAAGATGCATTTGAATTCGTTGCAATAATAATACATTAAAAATGAATGGAAGAATAGTAAGAAACTGAGTGCAAATGTCGACCTATGAAGTGGCTTCTTTGGTCATTTTGACAAAAAAAAAATATCCTTCAGTGTCTCCTCAAATTCTTTACTCCTGGCTAACTCAGTCTTCTGTAACGACTGGCTCCACTGTTTTACTACTTGCTCCGGGCATCTCTGATTATTTTATTCATCATATTATTTTTTGTTTGGTTTTTATTGTGAATTGGGTAAAGTTTTACAGATTACTTTCCATTAAACAATTCACACATTTTTTCAGGTTATTGACTGAAGGCCATAAAATTCAACATCATTTATCCTACTTGCTCACTGTTTTTGTTATGATCTTTCCTTATGTCATAACCTCTCTGAATTTTGTCCTTGGGAAAATACCGTTGATTTAATTCCAAATGCTTGATAATTCTAAGGTATCCATATGTCCCTAGTGTTACTGTAACCCTCATAGACCGGCCTACTGTTTGGCTGAAAACTGAGCCACGGGAGTGAGCATCTTTCTGGATCTACAGGATGACTACAGATCACTGTGTTGGGATTCTACCACTCTCAATCTGACCAGTAAAAATGGGCTTTTTATGATTTTGAGTTTATTCCACATTTTACTACTGCTTGTATCCAGGAAAAAATACATGCTTGGTAAGGTTGTGGGGCAACAGAAAAGAGGAAGACTCTCAATAAGATGGATTGACACAGTGGCTGAAACAATGTGCTCAAAAATAAAAACAATTGTGAAATTGGCACAGGGCCGAGTGGTGCTTCATTCTGCTGTGCATAGCATCTCTATGAGTCTGGATCAATTTGATGGCACGCAACAACAATGATATCCAAGGCTTTCTGATGTGATTGGTTCAGAGCATTTAGTAGTGGTAGCTGGGCATCATCTAATTCTTCTAGGCTCAGAATCACAAAGGTTGGTGTTCCTATGGTCCATTAGTACGCTGGATTTATTGTTTCCATGGGTTTTTATTTTCATCATTTTTTTTTTCTTCTGGACCGGAATAAGACAGTAGTTGGACCTAGTAGGGCTGCTCATGAACTCATTAAGAGTCAGATTGCTGCTCACCAACGCAGGCTGTACAGCATCGTCAGAGATGGGTTTGACCAATTAGCATTGCTGTCCTCCGAGATCATGGTCCTGAGTCCCAGGTCAAATGACTTATTGCTCCACGGTGCTTGGTTATGTATTAGAAGATTTTAAAATATTTTTGACCCCACTAGATGCCGTCACATAATGAGTTTATTTGCATTTGATGAAATAAACATGTAAATATATCTTCTGTCAAGCCTATATATTTTCCTAGGTGTACTTCGATTCACACACTCCTCTCAGGGTTCTCACCTGCCTGCTTCGTTCATTTATCTATTTGCTGGGTTCTTCTTATTGTACATTGTCTTCTTTACCCTCTAGTCCTCTAGCCATTAATTACTTTTCCTAGTGTTAAAACATTTTCATTTTTCTTTTTTAATTGTTTTATTAGGGGCTCATACAACTCTTATCACAATCCACACATACATCAATTGTGTAAAGCACATTTGTACATCGCCCTCATCATTATCAAAACATTTGCTCTCCACTTAAGCCCCTGGCATCAGCTCCTCATTTTCCCCTGCCTCCCCAATCTCCCCTACCTCATGAACCCTTGATAATTTATACATTATTATTTTGTCATATCTTGCCCTGTCCGATGTCTCCCTTCACCCACTTTTCTGTTGTCCGTCCCCCAGGGAGGACGTCACATGTAGATCCTTGTGATCAGTTTCCCCTTTCATATTAGAGACTCATACAAATGTTTTGTCTTTTGTGATTGAATAACTTCACATTCACCTGATGTCTTCCAGGATCATCAATATTATGTAGGGTTCCTCAGGTTCATTAGCATTATTGTATTCCAATGTGTTTATGTCCCATAGTTTGTTTGTCCAATCTTCCATTGATGGACAGGTATGTTGTGTCCAAGCTTTGGCTATTATAAATCTTGCTGAGATAAACATTGTGTACTATGTTCAACTATCTATTTGCGTCATGGCTCTTATTTGTCTAGGCTATCTATCAAGAGGAAACATTCCTGTGTCATATGATAGTTCCATTTCCAATGCTTAAAGAGGCATTATTTCCACAGGGGTTTCATTATTTTATATTTCCATTGATTTTGTTGTTTGGTATCTTAAAGTCATTTCCAATTCATCGTGACCATTTTTCCTACAGAATGAAACACTGCCCAGTTCTGTACCATCCTCACAATAGTTTTTATAGATCAGTGTATTGTTGCAACCACTGACTCAGTCCGTCTTGTCCAGGGCATTCCCCCTTTTTGCTGCCATCCTAATTTGACAGGCAATGATGCCTGTCTTCAGGAAGTGGTCTCTCCAAACAATATGTCCTGAGTACATGAGATGAAGTCTGTCCATCCTTGCCTCTAAGTTGCATTCTGGCTGTATTTCCTCCAAGACAGATGTTTGTTTGTTTATTTTGGGGCAGACCATGATTCTTTCCATATTCTTCACCAACAACATAATTCAAATACATTCAATTTCATTGGTTTTCCTTATTTTATACCCAACTTTCACATGCATATTAAAAATATTATGACTTGGGTCTGGCACAACTAAGTCCTCAAATTAACAATCTTGCCTTTCGACACTTTAAGAATTCTTGTGGAGTAGATTTATACCCAATGTAATGCTTCTATGCATTTACCCAATTCTTCTCCTTCTGTGAGCACTGATTGTGGATCCAAGCAAGAGGTAATCCTTGACAACTTCAATCTTTTCTACACCTGCTATGTAGAAATGTATCCCTTGTTCCAAGTACTCTCCTGAATCCTAGCTGAACTTCTAACAGTTCCCTATCAATGCAGTGTTGCAACCATTTGCGGATGATCTTAAGCAAAATTGTACTTGGATGTGATATAAATGATATTGTTCTGTAGTTTGACCATTCTGATGAGCCACCTTTCTTTGGAATGGACACAAATCTGGATCTCTTCCAGTCAATTGTCCAAGTAGCTATCTTTGAAAATCGAATTCAACTTATATATGATCAATTGGTGTCCTGTCCCATAGACAGTCCTTAGCCTCATTAGGGAGGATCATATAGAGCTTCTCCAATATTTCTTCTCACAGATGTAGTCAATTTGATTTTTGTATTTTCCATCTGGAGAAGTCCATATGTGTAGATGCTATTTATGTTCTTGTATAATAGTACTTGTGATGATGATATTGATCTTGCAAAATTGTATCACATAATCTCTAGCTTCATATTTATCCCCCTGGCCATATTTGCAGCTACTGTTTGTTCTTCTTTGTTTCTAATTTTTCATTCTAATTTCTAATATTTATAAATGCATATGATTACATGAATGATCAATTTTAAACTGAAAACATTGTTTGAATTCTTCAATTCTTTTATTACTAGCTTTAATGGTTAGTGCATACATTTTAACGATACTTGTATTGGTTGCATTTCTTTGTATGGAAATAGCTTTTATCCTATCACAGACAGCATCGGTACTTCAGGAAAGTTCTTGAAATGTCAATTTTGATGATGCCATTCCTCTTGAATTCCCAGCATAGTAGGCCATATGATTATCTGATTCAAAAACTATGTGTTCCCAGCATAGTAGACCATATGATTATCTGATTCAAAAAGACCAATAATATTCAATTTCAGTTCCTTGATATCTAGGACATTGATCATTGTGAGGTCCATTTCACTTGTGACAACTTCCAATTTTCATAGATTCATACATTGTACATTTCAAGTTCCAGTCATGAATGATGTTTACATGTGTTACTTCTCTCTTTGATTTGTACCCCATCAGCAAATGAAGGTCCTGCAAACTTCATTCCATCCATGTCATTGTGGTTGACTTTAATTTGAAAAGACAGCTCTTCTTCAATCATATTTTAAGTGTCTTTACATAGTGGTTCCACATTGGGCTGCTAACCATAGGGTCAGCAGTTCAAAACCACCAGGGGCTCCTTGGAAGAAAGAGGAGACTTTCTAATCCCATAGGGAGTTACGGTATCAGTAACCCAAATGAGCAGTTGTACCTTGTCCTATAGGGTCTTTGTAAGTCCAGTCTGAGGGTCTTAACTTCAGTATCTAACAATGTTTTGCTGCTATTCCTAATGCTTTCAGTGGCAAATCCTTCAGATGTCGAAGGATTTCGAAGGATTGCTAATCCTGATGTTAGTCTGGAAGCTCTGTTGAAACTTGTTCAGCATTGTCATTAAAAACCAATTATTTATTTCCTTAAATATCATTTGAAAGTCCAGTGACATGGCCTTCAGCGCCATAGCAGTGCCCACTCCCACACAGTGCAACAAACTGAATCCTTCAATGTTGCATCTCCAAGCCTGAATTATTTATTTACTTCTTTCAACTTGAGAAATACTTAGCATGATTTTGTGTTTTGGGTTTTCAATCCCAGATTATTACATATGTGATTGTCATATTTACTCCGTCTGTTGAAGCATACTGTCTTTCTTTGATCTATTGTTCAACTCCTTTAATTCATCATTGCTTCCATTTATGGCAGTTACTCTATATTCAAGAGCAATTTTCAGAATTTCTTCTGTCCTTTGTTCTTGCTTTTGGCTTTCTTCCTGTATGATTTACTTTATATGATGCTACAATTCTTCTGGTCTGTAGTCATTAGTGCTAAATGCATCTGTTATCATTGATAAGGTCTGTATAGTCAACTGGGATACAGTCAAAGTTGTAGTTTGATACTGCGGAACACTTTTTTGTTCAACTTCAATTTGACTTACATATTTACGTGTAAATTATTTTCCCATATTTGACTTTCAGTCTTATTTTAACTGGTGATATGGACTTCTCCATCATCCTTTTCCACAGATGTAGTCTATTTGACTACTGTGCAAAATTCTAACATATGATCTCTGGTATTGTTTCAATTATAAAATAATTGAAATCATTTGATTGACCAATTGATTACTTTTGACATTTTATGTTTTTCTATATTCATTCCTTGTACATTCTATGTTCACTTTATTAACAGATATTTGCTGATATTTCTTCCCATTTTCAGTCAAGCTGTGTAAAAAAATGAAGATTCTAAAAACTTTTATTCTACCCATATAATTAAGCCCTACGCTACACTTAGTGAGAGAAAGATGGGCTTTCTAGCTCCATAAAGAGTTAAAGTCTCAGATACTCACAAAGCAGTTCTACCCTGTTCTACAGTCACTATAATTAGAGACCAACTCAACGGCAGCGACACTACTTCTAGAAAGTAGCTCTTCCTCAGATACACGTGGTTGGTGTTAGATGTTCTGACTCATAGCAGCCCTATGTACAGCAGAACAAAGCAGTGCCTACCCAATTCTCACAATGTGTTTGAGCCCATTGTTGCAGCTACTGTGGCAATCCATCTCCTTGAGACTTGTCCTCTCTTTAGCTGCTCTTCTACTTTACCAAACATAATGTACTCCTTCGAAGTACATGAGATGATCTCTCACCATCCTTGCTTCTAAGCTGAATTCTGGATGTTCTTCTTCCAAGACAAATCTGTTTGTTTGTGGTACTTTCAGTATTGCTGGCTAGCGTCATAATTCAAATGCATCGATTCTTCCTTGGTCTTCCTTACTCAATGTCCAGTTTTCATGTGCATAGGTGGCAGTACAAAATAGCTTGGGTGACATGTACCTTAGTCCTCAAAAGAACTTTTTTTTCAACATTTTAAGGAGGTCTTGTGCAGAAGATTTACCTAATGCACAGGGTCCTTTGATCTTTAAACTGCTGCTTCAATGAGCATTGATTCAGGATCCATGCAAGACAAAATCTTTACAATTTCATTTTTTCCTCCATTGACCTTAATACTATCTATTGGGACAACTGTGAGGATTTTGTTTTTCTTTATATTGGGTAGTAATCCATACTGAAGGCTACAATTCTATATCTTCATCAGCAAGTGCTTAATTCTTCCTCACTTTCTGCAAACTAGATTTTGTATTTTTGCATATCCCAAATGGCTAATAAGCCTTCCTCTAATCCCAATGCCACATTCTTCTTCATATAATCAGTTTCCTGATTATTTGCTCCGCATACAGATTAAATAATGGCGAAAGAATGCAACTCTGACATGTATCTTTCTTGATTTTAACTCACTCAGTATCTTGTTATTCTGTTCCCACAACTCCCCCTTGATCCATGTGCAAGTTTCTCATGAGCACAATCTCGTATTTTGGAATTCCTATTACTTTCAAGACTATCCATAGTTTGTTATTATCTCCACAGCTGGATGCCTTAGCATAGTCAATAAATAGAAGTAGACATCTTTTTTTTTTCTATTCTGCTCAGCCAAGATCCATCTGACATCAGCCAAGAGATCTCTTCGTCAGTGTCTTCTGAATCTGTGGAAGTTCCCTGTCAACTTAATTCTGCAATAATTGTTTGAGGTTCTTCATCAACATTTACTTTCTTTCTGCAGGTATACTCTAATAATTTAAAGTACAGCTTGTCAATCACACTTGGCATGAAACACTTGGTACAGTGTGAGGAGCTTCAGCATCAGGAACTTATACATTTTGCTTTCTTGAGTTCTATTATTAATGTTACTTACCACCAGTTGTTTACATTGAGTCCTAATCCAGACTGAAGGCATTTGTCTGAGATCTCCAACTCCCCTTAATTTTTAGCAAACAGGTTATGTCATCCGCATATTTCAGGTCATTAATGAGTCTTCCTCCAATCCTAATGCCAAATTCTCTTTGTAGTTCAGTATCTCATGTTATTTGCTCAACTTTCAGATTGAATATTTGTTTATCAGAGTTAATTTATATGGGGAAAGGATACAACCCAGATGAACACATTTTCTGATTTTAAGACATTTATTTTCCCATTTTTCTTTTTAAAAGACAACCCCCACCACCACCACCACACCCCCGGCCTGTACAGACAGGTTCTGCATGAACATAATGAAATGTTCTGGGATTCCCATTCTTCTCAATGTTATCCAAAGTCTGTTAGGATAAACCAAACACAAATGCATGGTCATTGAGTTGATTCTGACTCTACAACCCTGTAGGACAGGGTCGAACTGCTCCTGTGGGTTCTGAGACTGTAACTCTTTAGCTGAAAAGAAAATCTCATCTTTCTCCCACAGAATGGTTGGTGGTTTTGAATTTCTGACTTTGCAGTTAGCAATCTGGTGCATAACCACGAAGCCACCAGGGCCCAAGCAGTTTGTGATGATACACAGGGCCAAATGCTTTACATAGTCAATAAAACAAATATAAGTTTGGTTTTAGGTTTGTTTGTTTTTTTTGTATTCTTTGTCTTCAATCAACATCCATCTGATCTCAGCAGTGTTTTGCTTTATTCCCCATCCTCTTTTGAATCAGAGCTTAATTCCTGGAAGATACTTATAGATATATTGCTTCAATTTTGAAATAATGTCAGCAAAATTTTACTTGTAAATAATATTAATGATACTGTTTGATAATTACCACATTATGTTAGAGCTTCTTTCTTTGGAATGGTTACAAATAATTTTCTCATTCAGGTAGTTTGCCAAGTAGATATCTTCCAAGTTTTTTGGTGCAGAGTGTGAATGCTTCTAGTGCTACATCAGTTTATTTAACCATTCAATAGGTAGTAAGAAACACTTCCCAGTGCCTTATTTCATAATTACTATCTTCAGTGCAACTTGAATATCTTCCTTCACTAACATCAGCTACGGATCACAATGTACTCCTTGAAATGGTTGACTATTGACCAATCATTTCTAATACAGTGACTCCGTGTACTATTTCCATTCTTTTTTTATTTCTGATAAATACTTTTATTGTAGATTAGGTGGAGGGAGAGTTTACATTACTGACAACCAACCTACATTTAACATTTTAAAATGCTTTCTAGAATGTTTACTATTTTGATGGGTTGATCCTTAAATCGTTCAAACTGCAAACTTGAAATTTTCTCCAGTTTTCTCAGCTGGAGAACTGTGGAGTGGGTTCTTCTTTCCTGTCTTTGTACATTGCATTAGAATACATTATTTTGTTTTCTCCACTTCCCTTGAAAACGCTCTGTGCGGTTCTTTTACTTCATTCCTTCCACGTGCTTTATAGTCAGGAAAGGTGTGTCTCAGGGTTGTATCCTCTCACCGTGCTTACTCTATCTGTCTGCTGAGCAGATCATTTGAGAAGCTAGCTTATATGAAGAGCAGTGTGGCATCAGGATTGCAGGAAGGCTTACTAACTAGCTGCAGTATGCATATGATACAACCTTTCCTGCTGAAAGTGAGAGGACTTGACTTACTTGGTGATGAAATTGAGGATTCCAGCCTTCAGTATAGATTAAGACTCAATGTTGTGTAGGCTAAAATTCTCACAACTGGACCAGTAGGTAAGATCATGAGAAATGAAGAAAAAAAATTGAGATTTTCAAGGATTTGTCTTCCTTTAACCCACAATCAATGCTCTTGGAAACATGAGCCAAGAGATCAAAATATGCTTTACATTGGATAAATCTAGAGCACAAGACCCCTTTCGAGACTTAGAAAGCAAGGGTGTCACTTTGAGAATTAAAGTATGCCTGACCCAAGCTATGGGATTGTCCATTGCCTCAGATGCCTTTGAAAGTTGGACAATGAATAAGGAAGACTGACAAAGAATTGATGAATTTGAATTATGATGCTGTCAAAGACATTATAAATACCATGGACTGCTAAAAGAAAAACCAATTTTTTTGGGGGAAATATGGTCAGAGTATTCCCTAGAGGTAAAGAGGGCAAGGCATTTCTTCCATACTTTGGACATGTCCAGATAGTCTCTGGAGAAGGCCATCACGCTTGGTAAAACGGAGCACAGTGAAAAAGAGATAGACCCTCATGAGACGGATGGATACAGTGACTGCAACAAGGGGCTCAGGTTTAAGAACAATTGTGAGTATAATGAAAGACCCTCTTTCATTTCGTTCTCTTGGCATGGGTTGGAATTGACTCCATGCACCTAAGAGTATCATCTCAGCAGGAACAGAGTCCCCATCCCACTCAGAAAGAAGAGCTAAGGTGTGAAGTCAGAACCAGCTTGTGGGCACTTATTGAGAACAACAGCATGTTCACAAGAGCAAGAGCAAGCTTCAGAATCTCTTGTGACTTCCTCTTTAGCGGTTTCTTTCTAGTTTATCTTCTTAATTCCTTTTGATTTTCTCCATGATAGTTTTGATGCCACCCAACAGCTCATCTGCTCTTCTGACAATATTCAATGCATCAAATTTTGAGACAGTCTCTAAATTCAGGTGCATATATTCAAGGTCATATTTCAGTTCTTTTGGCTTTATTTTAATTTCTCTCTGCTTAAACCTGAATTCTTGAATTAAGGCTTTCTCCACACTTGGCTCCTTACCTAGTAGCTGCTGATGACACTGCCTTTTCCCCTTGTTCCTTCATTGTGGTTGTCTTGGTGAGGTGCCCTCAAGTTGGTCTGACCCCTAGCAACCTTTTGCACCACAGAAAGACACATTGCCCAATCTCTTTCAATAGGCAATCTGATCCCTGTGTACTCCATCTGATGAGGTCCACATCGATAACTGCCATTTCTGCGATTTTAAATAGGGTGTTTATAATAAATTACAGGAGAGTGTTGAGATTAGTTATTAGTGACACATCATCTTACTCCAGCATTAATACCAAAAACCAACAAAGGCATTGCCATCAAGTGGATTCTGACTCATCTCCTACAGGAGAAAACACAATTCACCTTAGTTTCTGGGCGATAGACTTTTATAGGAACAGAAAGTTCCAACTTTCTCCTGCAGGGTGGCTTATCAGTTCAAACTGCTGACCTTTCTGTAAGCAGCCTAATGTAGAGCCCAATTATTACCAGGGCTCTTTAATTGAAAAGTTAAAAAATAATAATACAATATTTTCAGGTGAGAAAATGGAGTGGAGGGCACATCTGGCCTTTTCCAGGTTTGGCAGGAACACAGAGAAATCACTCTACACTCCAAGGCTGACGGCTACACGGCAGAAGACAGATGTCTCCACTATCTGTCCTTTACTGTATCCTGAGGTCAAATGTTCCTCCTAGTTTTACTGAGTTCAACAATCCACCTCAATGGCAACCTAGAACTCAAAGACAACATTCCAGACTACCGGGAAGTTCACAGGTCAGGATCAGAAAAGAATAAGGATGCACTCGTTTTTCCGCTCTTTTCAATGTCTCTTTACAACCTCATCTCCTCTGGTCCTCAGCGGCTCAGCCACATGTACCCTTGCCTTAAGACGGGGACAAGGAGGTTTGTTGCTCTACCTTGTGATCTCAGCCTTTTTCCCCATCGCTATCTGCTTCATAGTTTCAGTGTTGTGACTTCTGATACCTCTGCTGCCTCTGCCAGGCCAGTAAAGGATCTCACCCTGGCTCAACTGATGATTCTTCTTTCTTAAGAGTAATGGTATCCTTCCTGTTCCTGCTTCCAAGCTGGCTGTCTTGTACCCAGAGGAATAGTGAAATTGAAAAATGACTGAATTGTAGACCTGTACACGTATACACTGATCCCACCCAGTCACTGGATAGCAGTTTTAAATAAAGACTACAGATGGAAGAGTCATACAAAATGATTTCACTTCACCACAGCTGGTGAGGGGATGGTTTTTTTTTTCATTACTGGAATTCTTTTTTCAGTTTTATAAAACTTTGTTATGTAGTTTTTTATATCATTAGTTGGTATTTCATACATATATCATATCATTCCACCTGCTAATGAATTTTGGCTGAAAGCAGAGAATACCAGAAAGATGTATATTTATGGTTTATTGAATATGCCCAAGCATTCAACTGTATGGATAATAACAAAGGACTGATAGCATTGAGAACAATGGGAATTCCAAAACACTTCATTGTGTTCAGAGGCACACGTGCCTGGATCAAGAAGGAGTATGAGAACAAAACAAGGGGACAACACATGGTTTAAAATCAGGAAGATGTGCTTCCGGGTTGTATACTTTCGCCATAGTTATTCAATCTATGTGATGAACATATCCTCAGAGAAACTGGATTATATGGAGCAAAAATGTGGCAACAGGATTGGAGGATGACTTATTAACCACTTGGGATGTGCACATAACACACATTGTTGCTAAAGTGAGGAGTCCTGGATGGACTTGCTGATGAAGATCAAGGATCTCAGCCTACAGCATGGTTGATCAGTCAATGTAAAGAAGCTCAAAATCCTCACAACTGAGTCAATAACTGGGCCACATCAGGATCAATAGAGAAAAGGCAAAAGTTGTCAAGGATTTTGTCTTGCTTGGGTCCACAATCAGTGTTCATGGCAGCAGCAATCAAGAGATCAGAAGACATGCGTGATTAGGTAAATCAATTGCATAAACCTCTTTACCATATTGAAAACAAAGATGTTACTTTGAGGACTAGTGTGCACCTGTGTCAGTCGGGTACACTAGAGGAACAAATCAATAGAAACACTCATATTTATATAAGAAAGATATTTATATACAAGAGCAGTTGAATATTGAGAAAACATCCCAGCCCAGTTCAGATCAAGTCCTTAAGTCCAATATTAGCCCATATGTCTGACACCAATCTATAAAGCCCTCTTCAGACTCATGAAACACATGTAATGATGCTGAATGCAGGATGATCACAGGCCAGTAAGTAGAAAGTCTTTGGATCCAGTGGCGTTGTAAACATCTCAATGCTAGCAGGGGTCTCTACATGGCTTCTCTGGCTTCTGAGGACTGGTTGCATCAGGGAAGGTCCATGTGGCTCCTCCAATTTAGGGAACTAGTGTAGTTCCATGTGTCTTGCCAGCTGCAATGTCTCTCAGGGAATTGTCTGCAGAGAGAGATAGTGTTTCCAGCCTCCAAGAAGGAATACCAGATTTCCCAGAATTCTCAGGAGAAAGCCATGCCCACACAGAGGTCTCATTGGCTATCTCCAGATGGATAGACTAGACTCCACCCCTTCACTCTTAATCCTCAAATTGACACCAAATTATGTAACTATCACAGCAAATGGCCCAAGTCATGGTATTTTCCTTTGCCTTGTATGCATGTGAAAGTGGAACATTGAATAAAAAATACTGAAGAAGGATATTGAAAGTACCATTGACTACTAAAAGGACAAACTGATCTGTTTTGGATGAAATATAGCCAGAGGGTTCCTCAGAGACAAGTATAAGAAGACCTTGTTTTACAGTCATTGGACGTTTTGTCAGAAAGACATCATGCTTGGTAAAGTGGAGGGGCAGCGAAAAATCGGATTGATACCCTGGCTGGAAAAATGAGGTAAGGCATAGGAATGATCATAAGGATGGCCCAAGACCCTGCAGTGTGTCTTTCTGTTGTGCTTGGTGTCACTATGGGCTAGAAATGACTAGATGGCACCTGCCAACAATAGCAACATTGGAACTGAAGTTGAAGATATTTTAAAATAAGTCCACAAGAGACAAAATGCGACCTTGAATATGCTCCACTTGAATTTTAAGCACATCTTAAGAATTAACTTGGCTCATTAAACACTAATGACAGAAAACCTGATGAGTTGTAGGATGGCATCAAGAGCATAATACATGAAGAAAGCAATTGGCAGGAAAAAGTGAAAAGATCAAAGTGGATGTCAAAAGAAATTCTGAAACTTGGTCTTGAGAGTAGAATAACTAAGGTAAATGAAGTGGAAGAAATGATGAAATCAAAGAGCTGCACAGAAACTTAAAAACAAAAATTCCAGGTCTGTTTGTTGACCTTTATGAGTGTGTTTTCCAGTCAAGTCTGATGAGGTGCCATGTCCTGCCCCTGAAGTCTTATTTTTGAGATCCCTTGGGGACTTCATTGCTTTGCTCCCCTTGCTGCTCTGTTGCACACCCTTAGTGTTTCACGCTGGTGTAGTGGGGTCAGATCGGGCACAATTCCCACATCGTGTTTCATGGTGGGGCCGGCCCTATGGTCCTCTCTGTGCATTGGCTGCTCTGAGCAAGAAATTTTTAAAAGACACCTGGAGAAGAAAGAGTAAAGAGTTATCCTTAAGTGTGAAAAATCCTGGTGTTAGAAAACCAAAAGGAGGGACATGCTCTGCATGTATCAAGCTGAAAAAACTGAAGCAAAGAAAAATACATGCCTCAAATTACAATATTAGAACATTTTATGGGCAAAATATTGAATGATGCAGGAAACATCGAAAGAAAATGGAAAGAATACCCAGTTATATGTGAAAAAGTACTAAGCAACAGTCCACTGTTTTAAGACATGACAAACAAACAAAAACAAAGAACAAGAACCAATGGTATGGAAGGGGAAGAAAACCCAAGTTGCACTGACATCATTAGCCAAAAATAAGGTTCCAGGAATTGACGGACTACTAATTGAAATGTTTCAACAAATCAATTAAGTACTGGAGACACGCATTCATCTATGTGAAAATATTTGGAAGATACTTACCTGGCCAATCGACTGGAAGAGATTCATATTGTGGTAGCAATTATACAATACGGCTTGATGTGATTGAATTATGGAATGATATGATGTCTGGGTTAGCTCCTAAAAAAATGGTTTGGAAAAATAAAAGATGATCTCACACATTACAGAAATTATTGAACAATATCATTAACATTGAAGACAAGTAAAATTTTCCTAAAAACCATTCAACAATGGGAACAGTATTACATTGAGAGAGAGCTGCCAGAAATTCAATCTTCTTTCAGAAGAGGATATGGAAAGTGGGATATCATTGACTATGGTCACGTGAATCTTTACTGAAGATAGAGAATAACAGAAAGATGTTTACTTGTGGTTTTTAGATTATGGAAAAGAACTTTTTTATGGGTTATAAAAAAAATCCACTATGGATAATATTGAGAAGAATAAGAAATTCAGAACATTTAGCTATGCTCACCTGTAATCTGTACATCAAACAGAACAAGGAAATGTTAAGTACCAATGTGTTGGTTTTTATTTAACTCAGGTCCAGCTCAAAGTGATGCTATCTATGTACAAGAGAATGAAGTACTGCATATTCCTGTGCCATCCTCTCAAAGTTGTTATGTTTGAGTGAACTTTTGTAACTATTGTCTAACTCCATCCGATTGAGCGTATTCCTTTTTTATTTTTTCCCCAACACTATACTAAACATAATGTTCTTTTCCACTGTGTTAGTCCGGGTAGACTAGAAAAACAAATCCATAAACACGCATATGTATATAAGGGAGAGTTTTATATATAAGAGGAATTGAACATTGAGGAAAACATCCCAAACCAGTCTAGTCCAAGGCCATAAGTCTGATATTAGCCCATATGTCCGAATGTCCAATACCAATCTATAAAGTCCTCTTCAGACTCACGAAACACATGCCAGTGGGTAGAAAGTCTTTGGATTCAGTGGTGTTGTAAGCATCTCAGTGCTGGCAAGAGTCTCTCTGGGGCTTCTCCGGTTTCTGAGGTCTGATTGCGTCCATGTGGCTTGTCTTCTGCAATGTCTCCCAGGGAGTAGCAGAGAGAGAGAGAAGTGTCTTCCGCCTCCAAGGAGGAAGTCCCAGATTTCCCAGAATTCTCAGGAGAAGGCCAAAAGAAGTCTCATTGGCTATCTCCAGATTGACAGCCTAGACTCTACCCCTACACTCTTAGTCCTTCAATTGATACCAGATTAGGTGACTACCACATCCAGGGACTGATCTCTCCTGATAACAGGTTCAAAGGCATGAGATATTTCACTGTCCTCACTTTGAAGACGCAGTTTGCTTGTAACAATAGGCTCAAACCTAAAAATAAGTGTGAGGATGCCACAGGACTGGGCAGTGTTGTTGCAGTCTCCTGTGTATTGGGTTGCTATGCGTAGGAATTAAGGTGACCAGATGTCCCACTTTTGGCGAGACAGACCGGATTTTTAACAATTTGTCCCGCATCCTGTGGCATTTTTAAAAAGTCCCACTTTTTGGAAAGAATGCACGACAGCTAGGGAACTGCGGGAGAACAGGAAGGGAATATATGGTTTTCGGCTGCCATGTGGCTATTTCGCCAGGATATGAGTTTTATATTATTTTTGTTAATTTTATAATGTTAAACTTTAATAATAACAAATAATTGTTGAGAACTGATTATCGAGAACTTGTTATCAAAGTTCGCATTGCTGATCAGTTGTTAGAATTCGACCACCATTGTTTGGACTTAACGAACAATGACATTTTTTGGCATTGGCAACAACGAAAACATTTTGTAACTGTCTCTCAGACGATACACATCGTAATGCATCCTAGTGCTAGTTAAACAAGTGATGTCAACAAATCAGCTATTCAGATAATTTAGGTAAGTAAATTATTTATTTATTTCATAAATACATAATTTTTTTTGAATTTAGCAGACAGTAGGCGTATTATTTAGATTTTAAAGTGGTGGCAAAATGATATAGACCAAATTTTTAATCAAGAACCCCATCCCAACCCCAACCCCCAACCCCCCACCCTCCAACCCCCGGTCAATGGTGTCCCACCTTACCAATGTTAAAATCTGGCCACCTTATACTAGATGGCAGCTAGCTAACAACAACAACAACAACACGAGTTGCAGAGAAGTCCACAGTAATGCATGGCAACAACGCAAACAAATCTATTCTTCTACAAGCATTTCAAAGGTAGTTTTCATCTATTGATGCCAGCATGTTGATTAGTCATGGTTACAAGAGCAATTGGTAGGGCATTAATTTTAGTTTCATAATTTTTAGAAACATCACTTACGGTATTTCTTTCATTGAAAGTTTTATCATATTTGTTCATCTTTTTGTGCTGCATTTCAGTGCATTTTAAAGTCTTCATGATAAATCTGGCAGAATAAAAGGGCGATGTTAAGTTGCTAGTGAGGTAGAGAATGATTTAGGGAATAATCATGGTAGCTTGTGATGTAGTCTATAAATAATTCTGTGCTATCACAAAAGTTTGTTATATAATGGAATGATCGCTCTAGAAATATGTAAAAATTCTATTTCCTGCTATAAATATTTTCCTTGAAGTTTCTAAGTCTATTCTCAAAGAAGTGATTTTCTAAGGAAATAGGCCATTGGCAAGAGAGAGGGCAAAAGGAAAGGAAATCAATAAAAATGCATAGGCAAATATTTTGTAAACTCATAGGTTAAAGTAGGATTTTAATTGAGTTTATAGATAAAATATATTTCCTACTGTTTTAAAAATATTAGATGAAATGCTAATGATTTAATTTATAAGTAGAGTCCCTGGCTCATGGATACGCTATGACAACTTGAGTCTATGATCTCCTATGACATAATTATCCAGGCATTTCCTGAATAAATGATAATCAAAATATTCTTTGAATTCTTTGTCATCTATATGATAAGTTAATATAACTGTCAGTTTTTCTCTAATCAAAGTATTAATATTTAATTTCTGGTAGTGTGAAATTATAGAAAATGAATTTAAAAAATCCAGATTTTCCATTGTTCATTTGTATTTTAAAAAAGATAATCAAATAAGCAATAAAATACATTTATAAGTGTATCAAAAGTACACTGTATGGTGGTTGTATTTCCCAAAATAATTTAATACAATTATTACCTTTATCTACAAAAATATTGGCTATTTTATCAGCATATACCATAAGAAGTATCTAAAGCACTCTACAGTATAAATAGGTTTTTAAACTCAATTTTTGAAAAAGAGTTTTAAGGCTGGGCCTGCTCAGGCCGGTGGCAGCGGCAGGGAGTGGGCCGGCGGAGCAATCAGGTATGTCGGAGTCGCCCACAGGGTGGTGAGTCCTAATTCTCGTATGATAAACAGTGTGGTACATGGTGACATATGCATTAGGAGTGACACGTGATGACGTATGCATTGGTTTGCTTCATATTGCCTTACTCAGCATTCCCTTTTTCAGTGTTCCTGTTGCTTGGACCTTAACAAATATAACACATAACCTGGGGAGGTATGTATTTTTGCACCCAGTGAAAGGAACACCTTTTGAAATGCCTGACCAGGCTTTCTTTCCTGAGTGTGCTAATTCCCAAAATGCCACAACTACATGGTGTTCAGATCTTTGGAATTAATAA
>NW_022111373.1:121079345-121086896 GCF_000313985.2 Echinops telfairi
GCAGCAGACACCAAAGAACAAAAACCATCACTGTGTGACCACCTTCCCCATTCTTTAGAAAAGAAAATACAACCTGGCAGAAACTGCTTCTGTCGCTTTACCAAGTAAGTAAAGGAACATTTTTTAGCTGGTGTGCAGTAAACAAAACATAACTCTTCCTTAGTTTTCCTACTTTAAATCTCCATATTTTACCCATCAAACTTTTTAGCTTTTCAATAAATACAGATAACTCCAAATGGTAATTATTTCCAAAGCAATAACCAGACTGATAAACTTGTGATAGGGGAAACTTCCTATAATTAATCACAAGAAATAACTATTTACAATTTTGAGAATTTAAATAAAAAAAAAACAGTTCCAGTATAGAATGAAACTGAAAAGTACAGTAATATTTGTAAACAAAATTGAAGAATTTTAGAACAACTTGAAAATCAATTTGTTTCAATAAAATGACTTTTGGGGATAATGATCATTGTTTTGTATTTCAAAAGTATTGAGGTTAGAAATCAGTTGTATGATACTGCCTTTGTATATTTGTCTTTACCAATGTGTTTTTTAAATAACTGGCAATCTATACACTAATAAAAATTTTCCTTATTTCAAAAAATATAGTTTCAAATAGTTACATAATGCACTTCTATGTGAAGCTGGAATTTCAAAGTGATATCTTCTAAATTGTTTGAAGTTTGACAGTATATAATGTGAAAATTACGTAAATGTCTCTTCTGTTCCTGGACTTCTTTATCGTCATATTATTCTGTTACTATACTCCCTGTCATCTTGTCGATTCCAACCCATAGCTACCCCAGAGGACAGGGTAGAACTGCCCTTGTGAATATTCTCATATTACTTCCACATTCCACCCACTCCCTGAAAACCAACCAACAAACAAGACAACTTTCCCAACAATTGTCTTATGTTAGCCAACATTGTTAATGCTACTAGGTTCCTTCAACATAGTACCGATTCTTGATAACCTTATGTGCAAAAGAACAAAGCACTGCACAGTCTTGGTCTGGTATCATTCGTATGACTGTTGTCAGGTTTGACCTCATTCGTCCTCCTGCTGTGTTAATCCAGCTCCTTCAGGACCTGCCTCCTTTTTGATGATCCCTTCCTTCGTGACCTTTCCAGTGACTGACCCTCTTGATCATTTGTCTAAAATGTATGCAATAAAGCCTCATCATCATGGATTCTAAGGGTCATTTTGTTTGTGCTTCCTCCAAACATCTTTGTTTGATTCACTGGAAGGCCACAATATTTTCAGTTTTCTTTACCTTCATCATAATTAAAATACATGAACTCTTCTCCGGCTTCCCTTACTTTCCAGCCTTTACATGTGTCCGAGGGGATTGGAAATACCATGGCTTGAGTCAGGAGCACCCTAGCCCTGAAAGTGACAATGTTGCTCTTATCCTGAAAGTGACAATGTTATCTTAGTCCTGAACGTGACAATGGTATCCTTTTATGTTAAAGAGGTCTTTTGCAGCAGACTTGATTAATGGGCTATGTCAGTAGATTTATTGAATACTACTTCTAGGAACTTGGTTGGGGATCCAGGTAAAAGGAAATCCATAAAAATGTCACCAATGTCTCTGTTTATCATGATGGTCCTGTTGGGAAGAAGTGTGCTGTCTTTATAGTGAGTTGTGATCCATACTGAAGGCTGGAGTTTGTAACCTTCCTTAGTCAGTGCTTCACGTCTTTGGAGAAAGGTTCTTTCTGTGGAGGTCTTGGTGACTCAGTCCATGTGCTATAGACTACTAGGACTTCAGACTCTATTTTTTGAGGAGCAAAACAGCCTTACCAGGTCACATCAGAACAGTTCACCTGATGTGGAAAAGCCACTAAATGAACTGAGCTTTACTTCAAACTCATGTGTACCTATTTAACTTACGGCTGAACCTCCCTAGTGTGAGAAGAGGCAGTTGACTAGTAGGCCAAGAGCATAGTCCAGTGAATATTGGACTTTGGTTTGAATCTCTTGCCTTGAGGGAACACAGTGAATGGGTGGCCTGGAACTGTCATATGTTTACTATTTTAAGGCCCTCCTTGTTTCATTATAACATGTATTATTCTGGTAGGCATCATTCTGCTGTTGGGAATGAACAGTATGGACAGATGTGCCCTGTCACCAACCCCTATTGTTTGTGTAAACTGTATCTAGTGATTAAGGAATGTAATCTGTACAAGTCAACAGTTCATGTATTGTGGTTCATCAATGGCCTATATTTGTATAATTTCATTTTCTCAATAGTGTTTTAGATGCTATACCATTGTAAATTAATGACACTATCAATGGTTAGTGGTTATACATTGGGCTGCTAACCACAGGTCAGAAGTTTGAAACCACAGCCATCTCCACAGAGGAAAGATGAGGCTTTCTACTCCCATGAAGATTTGCAGGCTCAGAGGCTCACAAGGGCAGTTCTGCCCTGCCCTGTGGGGTCACTATAAGTCAACATTGACTTAATAGCAGTGGAAGTTACTCCTCTTGGGGATGATTGATAATGTTCTCTAACATAAAATGACATGGATATCTCTACGGTGAACCACAGGCATCTATTAACCATAGATGCATGAATGGATTTGGGGCTTGCACTTAATTCTAGCCCCAATCGAAGAACAGTGAATTTTTATGGCATAGCCCTGCTTGATGCTTGATCCCATGAAGAGATCACTGAAGGTATGGGGGGTATAGCATAATGTGATGAAAAAATTAACTGGTGCCCAACTATCAGAAAGAATTGTGTCTGAGGTATTAAAGGCTTGTTTTCAAAAAAGCAGCCATCTAAGTGAGGCATAAACTAAGTCCACATGGAAGAAGCACATCATCCTGTGTGATCCAGTGATTATAAACAATACAATCTGAATCTAAAAGAGGGAATAGTATCAGAGCTTAAATTATGAATACTTGGTTTGTAGAAGGCTATGGATGACAGTGGAATCCAAATATGTTTGCAGGGTCCACATGTGAATTCCCTTTGACCATATTTAAAGGACTTGAATACCCTTGCTATCAGAGAGAGAGCATGATAAAATCTATTATGGCAGGCGTAGTTACTACAGAATCCTGTCCACCATGGGTATTTTATATAACAGAGACATAGACTCCAGCGTCACAGCAACATGCAAGCTACCACAGTAGAACAGATTGACAGACAAGTGGAGACTATCCAGGATAGTCCATGGGAAGTAGTATTCAGCTATTCAGAGAGGAATGGATGTTAGTTGGAGAGAAGAGCTAAGTCTCCCTTTACTTTCCAGTCCAGCTTTATTACACCCATGATTCCATTTCCTGTAGAAATAATGAGCGTGACCCCAATCCTTTCTTAATCCTGGCTCTTTGTCTAGGAAGACAAACATTCATACTGTGTCTATAATCAAGGAGTGCTGGTGACTTCATGTGTTTGCTAAAGCCAGGTTTACTTTCTCTCCCCTGTTTGGTCACTCAGTATTTTCATGAATCTTATAACCAATCTCTGTACTAGATTTTGAAAAGTCAGTATTTACCAGTTTCTTGACTGAAAACAGAAATTTTTGTTACATATGTTAAAATTTAAAGACTACTGATCTAGAGCCTCAAAGTCATTATTATAGAGCATCAGAAGTCTCCTGGGAGCCAGCAGTGATAAGGCTGCATCACTCGTGTTTATGTTGAATAGCGTAAAGATAAGAAAACTATTTGAGTAAGTCATCAGAATTCTTTTATTTATTACAGATAATTTATTTCAACATTCCTGGAAAGCATGGGGAATATTTCCTTACTGTGTATTATACTAATGCTGGAGATCGCAGTGTAAGCGTGACTGTGTGATTGTGTGTGTATATGTGTGTGCATGTGTTTAATCACATTCAGGGAGCATTTATTTAGTCTTCTTTAATGAAATCACGGCTAACATTTGTGTATATTTGTTTTCTTTATCTCAGCTTTGGTAACTTCATGAAAAAAAACGGATGAAAGCCAAATATTTCATTATCCCTAAATCCCTGATTATGATATTTTTTCTAAAATCTGTCCCAAACGGATGCGAGAAGCATCTGTAACGATGCACAGGTTATGTCTAGTTCCTGCTGTAGCGTTTTGTCCATATGGAGCTTAATTCTCCAAACCACCTATAACTAGGTAGGAAATTCAGACTGAAAATAGCAATTTATCACGAGTGTCCAGCTGGTTTCTCCTTCTAAGTGGTTATTTCCTAATCTAAAATCCAGCCTGTTTGCTGTCCACTTAAATTTTTGAGTTATAAAATCAATAATAAATAGCATGAACATCCCTTTGAGAGATCAGCTACTGGTCACACCTAGAAAGAACAAATGAAGGGCAACACCATAGAACTGAGGGTTTGGATTTCAAAAGAATAAGTTAAATGTGGAAAAATGGGATTTGCTCTTTTCATTGAGTGGATCAATAATGCAGTGAAAGAAAGATGACAATGTATGTATAAATATGCCCAATACAATTAATGTCTGGATTGTAATAAGAGTTCTAAGAGCCCCCAGTAAAGTGATCTTTTAATAAATAATTAAAAAAAGATTATGTTTGGGATTCATTCTCAATTCAGAGATTTTCTTTAAATGTAACTTTTTAGATAAATAATTCTTAATGAGCATAGTGCTTCAAAGTCTATTTTACTTACATAGTGATCTTCCTTTTATTTATTAGTTGGGCTCTTCACCTGCAGATACCCTGAAACTTGGATTGAAAATATTGGGATCAAGGGAAGGAATGAAGTACTCAAAGTAATCCTTCAAAGTTTAAGAGAAAGCTTAAGATACTATTCACAGAATATTTACTTTGTTTTAGTTATTATAAATTATCTAGGGATAATCTTCACTACTTCTCTGTAAGTTTGTCATACTGTGGCACCTTGTATATTGCTGTGATGATGGACATTAGGCCACTGGTATTTTAAATAGACGTAAGTTCACCCACAGCACACAGGTTTCAGTGGCTTTTCCAGACTCAGACCTACCAGAAAGAAGGAAAAGGTGGTTTACTTCTAACAGATTAATCACTGAAAACTTTATGAATGGCAGCAGAACGTTGTCTGTCTAAACTCACTGCCATGGTTTGAAGGTTGACTCATAGTAACCCCATGTGGGTTTCTGAGATTCTAACTATTTTTGGGTTTAGAAAGCCCAGTCTTTGCTGCATGGAGCTACTGACAATGTGGATCATAGCCAATTCATAATCACTGCACCACCAGGGCTTCGTATTGTTTAAACAAACAAACAACAGCCTCTCTGCCATTGAGTCAAAGCTGAGTGCTGATTTTATTGCAACTGGAGGCTTGACTTTTCTTCCTTCAGTTCTTCCAGCTGGGGAATGCTGAGTGTATTTTTTTCCTTTCAGATTAAAAAAATCATTTTATTGGGGGCTCGTACAACGCTTACCTATATATACATCCATCCATTGTGTCAGACACATTTGCACATTTGTTGCCTTCACCATTGTCAAAACATCTACTTTCCACTGAAGCCCCTGATATCAGATCCTCATTTATTACCCCTCCTTCCCCGTTCCCCCTCTCCCTCATGAACCCTTGATAATTTATAAGTCATTGTTATTTTGTCATATCTTACACTGTCCAACGTCTCCCTTCACCCACTTTTCTGTTGACTGACCCAGAAAGGAGGTTATGTGTAGATCCTTGTAATCGGCTCCCCCTTTCTATCCCCCCTTCGCCAAGTCTTTGCACATTTCAGTATATTACTTATCAGTGTGTGCAAGAAACACGATTCAGAGGCACTGTACTGCTAACAATAAGGTTAGCAGTTTGGCACCACCAGCTAATCCATAGGAAAAGAAGAGGCCTTCTATTCCTGTCAAGATGGACACTCTTGGACTCTCCCAGGAGCAGTTCTACCCTATCCTACAGGGTCCGTGTGAGGCAGTCTTGACTCAATGGCAGTGAGTTTGGATCTTTTTGGAATATGTGTAACCCTGGTGGAGCAGCTGCTAACTGCTCAGCTGCTAATGGGAAGGTTAGTGGTTCAAACCCACCAGTCACCCCTTGGGAGAAAGATGTAACAGTTCGTAAGCATATGCTTCCATCAAGAGCCACAGTACTGGACAATTTATTGTATATTTCTACTTTGTCCTAAATGATGGTTATGTATCAGAATTGACTCGATGGCATTGATTTAGTTTGCATAATAGCATATATAATAGCATATTTTTATTCTCAACTGCTTGCGATGTAATTAGTGAGCTTAATTATATAAAAAGAGAAAAAGAATGTAGGAGAATGATAGTCAATAATTGCCAGTGTTATTTTAGTTTATTCTCATCCGAGAAATCTAGTTATTGTTCGTTTACCTCTAGGAAAACAAACAGGAAATAGCATGTTATTTTGCCAAAAGCTGGTGCAGGGAGATGGCTGCATGAGCAGGTGCATTGTCACGGTGGCCAAACCAATCCCCTGTCTGCCATAAATCAAGCGTTGTTTTTTTCCTTGCACACTGTTATGCAATCTTCTCAGTACTTCTACATAAAAACCTTGATTAACAGGCTGACCTGGTGGAAAAAACTCCAAGTGCATTACGAGTTTACGGGCATCATCGACATTTCACCTTTTTTGGAAATGAGAAAAGCATTTGTATACTTGAGTTGTCCTTGTAATCGGTGTTCAACATCACAAGCGTCTCTGCAGCATTTTTTTCCCTAGCAGAAAACAACACTTCACAGGCACACGCTGTTCTCTTAAATCAGCCATTACAATAAACAAGGTTCAAGAGAAACTGCTTTCATCACAGAATTCACTGTCACCAGAGAGATCTTCACAGGCAACACCACTGGGTGCACTAACTCAGATCGAGTTACTCAATGCTTGGTGCTTGCCTGTCAGACAAAAATGTCTCCATCCAGCAAAGCTGTTTTGCAACTTTTTTGTGTGGACAGGGGGAGTACCCCCTCGTGTTAGCCATACGGGGCCTGTCAAGAGTGGAAGCATGGCATGTAATTATTCTTTGGCATGGGGCAAGCTGCATTTTGAGGTACTTCTCAACATGGAAAGATAGAAGAAAAACTAACGAGATTGCACAGACCAAAAGACACAGGATGTAGAAAACGATTTAGAAATCATATCAATAAGTCAAGTACTCTGAGTCTCCAAAGATATTTTATTATCTACTATGAAAAACATGTATATAGTGCCTACAAAACTCCAAAACCAATCTCATTACCATCAAGTCAAGACTGACTCACAGAGATGACCTGTGGGTTTCTAAGACTGCAATTATTTACGTGAATAGAAAGCACTGTCTTTCTCCCAATCATGCAGATAACAGCCCAAGTGTAACCACAACGCCACCAGGGCGCCTGGAGCACGTGCAAAGGGCTATAGACATAGCCAGGGAAAGTCAATAAGAAGTCGAGTTCTAGTCAACCAGCTTTCCACCGCGAGAAAGAGACAGAGGAATTAGAGAGAATGAGATGAGTAGGGGTCGATTACTCAAAAGGAACAGTTGCTTTTAATAGTTCACTTATTTAAAGGCCTATTCCATCAGTGAAAATGTTTGCATTTAGAGAACGTAATTCATTAGTAT
>NW_022111373.1:121086996-121110181 GCF_000313985.2 Echinops telfairi
TTTTGCTAGTATTTTTATTGTTAGTATAAAATTATTATATTAATTTTATATAAATTATATTATTACTAAGATTATTGTTAATACAAAATATTATGATATAATGGCATTATCTGTTTAGAAATACATGTGTGAATGTGTGCACATTTAATTCCATTTATTCTAGAACAGCAGTTCTCAACCTGTGGGTCATGTCCCTTTGGGGGTCGAACGACCCTTTCACAGGGGTCACCAATTCATAACAATAGCAAAATTAGAGTTATGAAGTATTGAAGTATCAATGAAAACAATTGTATGGTTGGGGGGCTCACTACAACATGAGGAATTATATTAAAGGGTCGTGGCATTAGGAAAGTTGAGAACCACTACTCTAGAATAATGTTTATTGGGAATTTCTAACTGTTTTAAGAAAGAGAAGTTTCTTTATTCTCCATCTATAACATAATCTAAAACCCATCAATTACTGTAATATATTTACATATATAGTTTTAGTATAGATTATATAAAATATATGTATAGAAATATTTGAATACTGTTAGTATATTTTGAAATGATTTGAGCTCAAAATTGTATGATACTTTGGCATTTATATGCATATTTCTACATTTCTATTTAGTTTCTTATACATGAAAATATATTACGTGTATTATGTACAGTAAAATGTTGTTTTGACTACTGGATATAGATTTTGTAATACCTGTAAAGAGAATGGTCATGAAAAGCAGTAAGTGTATTTATTTTGGAATTTAATTAAATTTAGAATGAATCTAAGTCACAAGTTAAACAAAATATGGTAAAAATGCTTGGATATTATTTCTTTTTTCTATTGATGTCTAACTTTCTGGGGAAAAATACTTCCATACTAAACAAATTAGCAAAGTAATGCTCAAAAACTTTCAAGTGAAACAGCATGGCATATTTCACTCAAACATATTTATGATAACAACTAGGCAGAGGTGGGCAAAGGGAGGCATTCAAGCGAAGATGGTAGGAATTTAGAAGGAATTTAACATACAGGAGACAGGTTTTCATTCATATTTCTCTAGCACGAAAGAAGGTGAACTGCAGATCAGACATGTTTTGATTATCAACCGAAGGGCCTGAAGATATTGAAAATTCTGGATGGAGAAAGATATTCACAGTACCTCCACAGTGAGTGAACAGACTCTGGGTTTTGGGTCTGCAGACAAGGGCACCGCATGAACTCTGGAGTGCTGGGGTGTAGGGACAGGGACTCACATATCAGTAAAGTGGAAGTTCATGACAGAGGATCAGCCAAGAGCAGAAAAGCCAACAGAAAGCCAGCCTGTGGGAGATCTTCCATTAGCTGAATAAAGGGTTCCGCTTTACATTCTACCAGGACTTTTAGACTAGCCAAGAGCCCTTCGGATTGCTTTTCTAAAGTATCTCCTTCAAAAAACGTAGTCTTCCTGTTGTCCTGGGGAAAATCACCAGAAGCTACAATGAGGAGTAAACAGAATTTTCTTCAGCACACGTAGCAGAGAAAAAAGATGGGAAATGGGCTGATACCATGAAAGCTGTGTCTGATGGAATCTGAAAAGCCATGCACCATGTATCCCTTTTATACGGAGTTGGTAGTGGGTCGCTTGTTAAAACAAATAAATTAAACATAAACAATAATGTCTGCAAAACCTTTGTCAAAGGCTTCGTGTTACAGGAAGGGCGAGGGAGATGGACTACTCTTGGTCTTGAGAGGGAACTGCCTTCGGTCTACTCTTTACGCTTGTGTATGTTCCCCTTTCTCCGGTCTATTCTTTGTTCATCTGGTCTATGTTCCTGTCAATTCAGTGTTCCTCCTTCATCTGTGTTTACCAGGTGTGGCCTGCTCCTTCCTGCCTTCCTGGATTCCCATGGGGATTGCTCAGGGCTACGGACCTGTCTCCCTGGGGCTTCATCTTGGCAGCTTGGCAGTCAAAGTGAACGTAGGTACTCAAGAAGGCGTTTGGATTATTTTAAGGTTGACAATGAAACCTGGGCTCTGTCAGAGGTACCTTTGCTTTGAAGCCCTGACTCACCTGTTCAAATCTTTTCTTTGACTCTGGTCTGAATTGTGTTCCTTGCTTGAAATGTTCTTCCTAAGCAGGAAAAGAACCGAGGAGTGGAGAGACTGGTTACCTTGAGCAGCCTCCTAGTAACAGTAACTATGACTAAGAACATGTATCCTTGCAGGTAATGGAAGGAACAAAACTTGTTCTTTTATAGAGTTTCGTGCCCTTGTTCTTGTTTAAAAATAGAGTAGATCCCTTATGAAATGCTTTTGTGTATGTCGCAAGTAATAGTGTTTCCCAAGCTCTCGCTCAAAACTTTTGGACTAAATTATGAATGCAATACAATGATTTTTAGATGCTTTTAGGTTGTTAATAAGACATTTTACTTCAAAACCTCTAAGTATACTGTTAAGAGAGCTTAGAATTCCCAGTATGTTCTCCATTCTCACTCCATAATCAAAGGCTATTAGCCAAGTCGATAGGAGTGTGTTGAGGACAATACAATTTGACCCAGAAAGTTTTAATGCTATTTTTAGAAGTGGGTGAAGTTTGCTCCCGATTTCATTGTTTAAATGAATAATTAACACCAAAAAGAAAGTGCTGAAAGATTTGAAAAAGGGCTGTGTTAGGCCAGGTTGACTAGAAAAACAAATCTCAAGACACTCATGTACAGAGAGAACTTTATATCAAGAAGTCATTAGACATCAATAAAACATCCCAGCTCAGTGCAGATCAAGTCCGTAAGTTCTATATTGGCCCTTAAGTCTGATATTAGTCCATTAATTCCTCTTCAGACACACACAGCAAATGCAATGGTATTGAATTCAGGAAGCTCACTGGCCAGTTAGTGGAAAGTCTTGTGGATTCAGTGGCAGTGGAAGCATCTCAGCCCTGGCATGGGTCTCCATGTGGCTCTTCCAGCTAGCTCCAGGGCTCTGGCTGCCATCAGCGTGGCTCCATGTGCCTTGTCACCAGGAATGTGGAGCAATGAATATGTCCAGCCTCCAGGCAGGAAGAAAATAAGTCCTTGAATCCACATCAGAGGCCACACCCACCAGGCTGTGACCTGATTGACAGGCTAGGCTCCACTCCTTCATTCTTATTTATCAAGTTGAGATGAAATTGTGTAACTACCACAAGGGCTGACAATGGAATGTGAAAATAACAATGGTAAGTTTTATAGCAGCATCACCTTCGGCTACTTGAAGTGGTGGCATCGTCTGTATATTTCTGTCATTCAAAGTGCTGGCACACTGGCCATTTCTGCGGTATAGAGTCTGAAGAAAAATCATTTGTTGTTATGTGGAAACACAAAGGGTACCTATAATTATGTAGTAAATGTAAACATTCATTAAACTATGTATTGTGATGATAAATTTAAAATGAATGAAAGAAATATTCAAGTTTATCATGCTTTGTTTTCGGTGTAAAGGCTTGATCATGGTCATGTCTCATAGAAGTCCCTCAGAACTGGGCTCTTAGGGTTACAGTGGCAGGCAGTCTGTTCCTGTCTCTTCTCAGTGGGTGGCCTCAAGACCAGGATTTATATAAGTGTTTTATCAATTTGACTTCACACAATAAGAACCAGTTTATATAAGGTCTATTTTTTCTATTTCTGAATTCATAATTTTTTGTCACATTAAAAGTGATTTCTACATACATAGTGGTATATGTGTATGAGGGGTAAACGTTCTTCTTGCGATACTGAAATCAGAACCAACCCCATGCACAACAGAACAAGACACTACCCAGCCTTGCACCACCCTCATCATTGCTGACGTGTTTGATCCTATTGTCACAGTCACTGTGTCCATCCACCTCATGGAGTCTATTCCTGTTTGGTTTTTTTCCTGACTCAACTTTTCCAAGGACAACGTCCTCTTTTAGGGTCATGTCCTTCATTTCAGCATGATCAAAGTATGTGAGAGTATGTCTTGGCACCCTTACTTCTAAGGGGCATTTTGGCTGTACTTATTCCAAAGCAGAGTTTATCATCCTTCTGGCAGTCTGTGTTATAATCAATATTGCTACACTACAATTCAAATGCATCAGTTCCTCTGTGGTCTTTATTATTCATTGTCCATTGTTTGCATACATATGAAATTCTTCAAAATATTATGGCTTGGGTAAGATGTGCCTTCTTCCTCAAAATGATATCTTTTCATAGTAATATTTCAAAGGTCTTTTGCCTCAGATTTACCCAATTTATATGTTTTCTTTTTTTACTTTAATTTCTGGACCGTTGCTTCAATGAATGTTGATTGTGGATCCAAACATAAGAAAATAAAAATTATCACAAATAAGTAAACAACATGATAGTAAATGAAAACAAAATTAAAATTGTCAGTAATTTCATGCTACTTGGTTCAACATTCAACATCTATGGAAGTGACAGTACAAATATAAAAGGACATCTTATATTCGACAAATCTCCTGCAAAGAAAATAATTCTAAAAGATTAAAGTTTAAAAGCAAAGTTGCCATTCACTTTGATGCTAAGGGTGCCTGAGCCATGCAGGATATATTCAATTGCCCCACAGGCATGCAAAGTTAGGCAAAGAAAAAGGATGTCAGAAGTTCTTGTGCACTTGGACTATGATTTGACAAAGATTATTATTATATATATCATGCATTTCCAGAAGAACAAACTCATTGGTATTACAAGATACACAACTAATGTGCTCCTTAGAAATAAGAATGGCAAAGCCTCAACTTGCTTGTATTGGATATAATGTCAGAAAAGGCCGATTGCCAGAGAAGTTCATTGAGTTTGGTAAGTAAAGGGTCTATAAAAATGAGGGAAACCCTCAATGAAGTCAATTGGCATAGAAATAGACACAAACATACCTGCAATCATGAATTCAACATCATAGATCTTTTGTGAAGCTGCGCTTCGTGGGTCAGAGAAAACTTAATGGAAATTTCTATAAACAACAATAAAGAATTTGGTTCAGTTTCATCATCAAGATTATGAAAGATAATTACCAATTGAGTTGCTTTGTTCTTTAAGCAAAATATTATCACATGGTGGTTGTTACCAAGGATACCTTGTGGCATAGTGGGTTATACACTGGGCTGTTAACCACAAGGTCAGCTGTTCAAATCCACCAGATACCCCTTTGGATTTGGATGAGGATTTCTATGCCTGTAAATATTTACAACCTCATAACCCATAGGGCAGTTCTATCCTGTCCTACAGGATCCCTGTACACCAGAAGTAGCTTGGTGGAAATGAATGTGTGGCTCTTTGTTGACTTTTGCTCCTTCAGACCTCATGCAATTGAGTAAAGTTCCCTCACATGGTTTTCTAAGCGGTAATATTGACCAGTGCTGATCTAGGCCATTCTCTTGTGGAGCCCCTGGGTGACTTAGAACTATGTGCTGTTTGAGGGGTAACCACTCAACCATTGCATTATATGATATATTAGGCAATTTATTAAAGGGCAGGTTTTGTACTACTTACTAGACATTTTAAAAATGATCCCTATGCATAGTGTGCATTTAAAAATATTGTTTGATTAAAGTTTTTCATAAATTATATTAGGGAACTTCTAACACTAACATGGTTAGCCAGAAACAACTCTACACCATTTTTTTTTTGTTTCTTTCTATTTTAATTCTGCTTGGGAACCATTTTAAAGTGTAATAGTGCACTTTCTTGCCTTAACCCAGTGTACTTGATATAATTGGAACATTCTTTCCTTGATTCAGGATCTCGTAATACTTTGCGATTACGATTTGCAAATATCAGGGCACCGAAGATTGTAGCTGTTGATACTGTGTAGCAATTGGACACATTCGCTTCCGAGTGCAGCCCCCCACATGAAGCAGGACTCATTCTGAAGAAGCTTCCTTTTCAAATAAGTCTGAATTAAAAAAATAAAAACAAAGAACCAAGATGGAGGCAAATCACTTATTTTACTAAAAGTGCCTGCACAGAAATCAATGCAGCCGTGTTATAAAGCATATGCACTTATTACAGGAAGTCTATCACAACTTTTCCTTCGTGTGGAAGAATAACTTTAAGCCCTGACTGTGATTTTTCCAAGCTTCATTGTTTCATGCTAAATTTAGTACCTTTATGGCAGCAGTAAAGGAATGTCCGTGTGTGCTTCTAAAACTGGGCAGCAGCTGCTTCCCAAACTAACACCTTGGCTTAGTTTCCACACTTTCCTATTTGAATATGAAATATTCCTGAAATCTCCAATGCTGCCTATTAATTTTTTCACCTACAATGTGTGGCAATTTTCAAATTCTTTTGTAGAAAGCCTTTCACTTGTTTCATTGGATTGTGATTCTCACTTTTTAAAAAGGTAAATCAATTGCTACCTTAATATTTCTATACCATACCATGGGATATACAGATTCTCCACACTCTTCCAAAGCCAACTGTTCTAGATGTTTCATAACCCCAAAGAGCTCAAAACGAAGCACTAATTAGCGTTACTTTTGATGGGAACATTTTTGAGAGTTCCCCTACCCCACAAAACTACATTACAATTATGCCAAAACACTCGTGAACTCTAAAATAATACCAACATAGACTATTCAGACACCCTTCAAAGCTATGATGACTTGATCCTGAGAGGCTGCCTGTGGTTCCTGGGGAAAGAGCGTGAAGACCCTCTGCTCATTCCTCAGTCATCAGGGTGCACAGCTGCCACGGGACCAGCTCACTGAAAAGTAACCACTGATTGCGAGCTCGGCTTTGTGTGCAAAAGTGACAATCCTCTTCAGATTTCTTTCAGTTAGCAAAAAGAAGTTACTTTTATACGTTTTTGATAAGAACTCAGTAGTGCGAGGCAAACTTTTGAAATACAGGTGAAACCTGTCTACCATTTCCATTTCGAAATATTGCTGATATAATAGAAGGGCAGAGAAGAGTTAAAGTGACGCCCTATCTTTGTGTGTTACTGATGGGTCTCCTAGGCCACCTCTTCCTGTTTGTAGGAAACCAGCCCTGTCGCAGTATAAAATGGTTAGGAGAAGGTTCTTGAAATGTAGATTATGTACCGTAGAATAAAGGAAGAGTTTCCTTGTACTTCTGAAAGTTTCCGCAGTGTTTGAAAGGGGACACAATGACTGGGTGTTAGCGAGACAGAGGGTACAGTAGCTTCTTCTTGTTGTGGTTCTCAGATTTCGAGTCAGTTTTGACTCACAGCCGTTCTGTGGAAACCGGACGAATGACAATGCAATTCTCCCAATTGTTGTGTTTTGAACCCGTTGTGCCAGTCGCTGTGCCAGTCCATCTCGATTTTCCTCTTTCATTCACCCTTATGTAAAGCCTGGTGCCCTTCTCCAAGGATTTTTCTTGAGTGACAACATATCCTAGGTTCTAAAGAACATTCTGGCTGTACTTTGTTTTTTCTTCTGGCATTCCACGATGCTTTCAATCCTGTTCATCAATACAACGATTCTGTGATTTTCCTTGGCATTTGTCTAGTTTTTAGATGCACACACTGTGACCGAAAGATTACGGCTTGGGTCAGAAGTACTTAAGTATGCCTCGAAGTGACATATTTCCTCTTTAACATTTTGATTTGCCCCAAAGGATTTGCCATTGATTTCTCGACTGGCACTTCCATGGGCATTGATTGTGGATTCAAGTAGAAGGAAACCCTTGATAATACCAATTCTTTCTGCTATTTATCATGATATTGTTTATTGGTCCAGTTGTGAGAATTTTTATTTTCCTTACAATGAGTTGTAATTCATATAGAAGGCTGTATTCTTTTATCTTGTCTCTTTGTTTCTTTAATAGTTTCTGTTTTTGGAGAGCTTTTACTGAAACAGATTTTTCATATGAAGACTGGTTTTATAGCAACAGAATTTTAAGGGTGAGGTTTTAAAAAATTGAGTCTAGGGTTTCTCTAATCTGATTAGTTTAAAAGGCATTAATGGCATATGTCTGTGGTATATGGTGGCAATAAAGATTCAAAGGCTATCATCACTGGATACTACTAATCCAAAACTTAGACCAGGTGTCCCTCGGTGGGGTAAACAGCTGACTACTTAACCACAAGGTGTCAAGCTAAACCCACTCAAAGGCTTCTCTGAGAACAGAGCTGAACAACCCGTGGAGCCCATTACTTCTCTGCACACATATGGTCACCACGAGCCAGTATCTAACAGTAAGAAAGAGACCAAGTTCTAGTGATCATGGACTTGACACCTCAGAACACATATTTGGTCAAATTTGTGAGAATAATAATATTGGATATAAAGTAGAGAAAGAAAATGAGCTCAGGACTTCTGATTCCAAACTCAGCTCTCACATACATGACCTGACTATTGTTAGATGTGTTATAAAGGAAAATATTGTGTCCTTTAGCCATAGAGATGAGATTGTAGTAAACTGAGCTGTAAGGCTCACTGTATGACTTGCTGAATTACAGCACAAATTGAATTCCAATCCTCACAATAGGTGAGAGACAAGCCACACCACAGAGTAGAAAAGGGTGTGCGATGTATATTTCTGAGAAACACACACACACACACACACACACACACACACACGATATACAACCAACCACCCAAACCCCCTCTGATCCCGAATATATAAAGAAATATATTAGTGGTTCTAATAAAAATTGGTAAAAGCATTAAACAACCACAAATGTTCAAATGCCCAATGTGTATATGACATTGTTCTATACCTTTAACCATTAGAAATTTAAATTTAACTTCAAAAATGATCATATAAAAATGAGAGGAATTAACTTAAAAATGAAACTTAAAAAAATTTAAATGCTGATGATAACAACTTAGATGAGGATATGGAGCAACTGGCGCTCCTATGCACAGATGGTAGTTTTGCAAAATAAGCTAACTATCTGGAAAACTGAAGATGAACATATACAAATTATATGATCCAGCGATCTCACCATAGGCATATACCCAAGAGAGAAGCAAATGTGTATTCACTAAAGGGTATACAAAAAATATTCGTAATTGATGTTTAAAATCAGATAAAATAAAATTTGTTCTTTATACGACCTAATACTACAAGCTATCCATAGACTTTTCAGTCACTAATACATAGTACTACATAGTAATGCACTTGAAGGTACTGTGGCTACTAACAGCCTCCTGGGTGCAGTGTGAAGTTCAACAACAGATAGTGCAAAGAGATGTTCATAAAAGACAGTGTCCTGGTCACTTTTCTGAGAAGAGTCCAATCAGGTGGAATGAAGAGCTGGAAGGTTTCTGGAGTGGTGATTTCACAAAGGAGTTCTTATTGTGAAAATTCGTTATGCTCTACATGTATAATTTGTTCACTCTCTGGTAGTACAACCAGTGGTGCTTTGGAGTGACCATTAGGCATTGTGGTTAGGCTGCTAATACACGTTAGTGGTTCAAACTCACCAGCCACTCGATGGGAGAAAGGTGAGGCTGTCTGCTTCCTAAAATTTACTATCTCAGAAATCCTGTGTATGGTTGCTATGTGTCAACTCAATGCCAGTGGTTATTTTTGTTTTGCTTTTAAAGTTTATCATGGTATTAAATAATTAAATCCAAACCAAATTTACTGCTACCCAGTATACTTCAATTATATATTCATTAAAAGAAATTACAGTTGCACTTCCACATAGAAGTCACCAAAGATCATTACTTTAAAATAGTTCAAAGATTATTGTATATTTTAAAGTACAGAATTGATCTCCGTTAGATCCACAGAAAGGTTATGGGGATTATTCACAAGATAAACAGAATTATTAGTGGTAGATAATAATTTCTCTGGTACTAGGCACAACTTGGTTTCTCTATTTATAAGTGCTGAAATGTCATTGTGAGTGCACTAAGCCACTTAGTGAATGTGTTAGGCTGGGTTCTCTAGAGAAGCAAACCCACTGATGCTTGTAGATGGATGTATGCAGAAAGAGGTTTACATCAAACAATGACTCACACCACTTTAGAAGTGAGTAAGTCCCGTCGGGTTGAAGTCAGTGGTTCAAATGTAAGCCAGAGGATCACTCAACTCCTGAGCTGCAGGGGCAGAGGAACAGGTAACTGGAAGATGACAGGCTGGTGGATGCAGATCCGAATAAATCCAAGGATGGAAATCTGTTGATGGCTCCTGGGATCTTCGGGAGAACAACACACCAGATGCAGGATCCAGATCCAGCTGAATCAATGAGCTAACTCCCACACGGTATCAATCTATACTGAGAGGAGGCTAAACCACTAACGACACCTCCGTCAATGGTGTCAAGGCGGTGATCAGATTGAGGAGGTGATACTCCACCCTCTTCTTTCCACCACTGTTGAGCTGCTTCAAAGAAGATTTCATCATGCAGTGGCCCACAGGGTTTCAGCACATATCATGGGGAATCCTGTCCCAGCTAGGAGGACATAAAGCTGAGCCATCACCATGATCATCACAAACAGAGGAATATAAAGACAGGTGATGTAATTGTTAAAATCCTGCTAGTCTCCTCTATTCAGTCAAAACGTCTGTTTTCAGGTCCTTTCCTCATTTTAATCGGCATTAAACTTTTTTTTTCTTGTAAAGCTTTGATTTTAAAGGAAACCCTAGTTACTAAGTAACCCGCCCAAGTACAAGAGCAACGTGCATACATTAACCTGCAGGCATTTGGCAGTTGGCAAACTGATCCTCCCTTTTGAACTGTGTTCGGTTGGAACTTCAGAAATGTGCTGCGAAACATCCCGTTGCAGGAAGCCCAGCACAGGCCCCGCTGCTTGCTCAGCGTCTCATGGGGTGTTGTGCTGCTACTGTTTGGTACTGCGCATTTTATGTGGTTCTAATTATTATTGTTTACGATGATGATGTTTTAATTGTTGATGTAACACCCTGAGCATTTTGGGGGAAGCTTCCAAATAATTAAAAATATTATTATAACATTCCTGGCAAGTAAAGAAATAGCCAGCGGGTCCTTAAAGCAGGGCTCTTGTGGGCTCTAAGTGTACTAAGAAGCAACAGATTTCCTGTGGGGCCGTAGGAGGTGAGATTAAAAAGCACATCTTTGCTGCCCCCAGACCACTCCCTGCTGCTCCCACCATCTTATAACTAACAAGGTTGACTTATTATTTTTTCTTTTCTTAAATTTAATCACTCATGGTGTCAGCCCTGTTCTCTCCACAGACTCAACTAGGGAAATTCATAAAACATACACTCTACAAGCTGCACTTCAGCAGTAACACTTCTTCTTGATAAGCCTTTAAGTTTTATGTAATGGTTGCTTGAATTGATTGTTATGAAAATGTTTAAATTTACTCACTGTCATGTTCAGTGGAGGTAACAGCTCTTCACTAGTGTAGGCTTTGTTATGCACTGTGGTTAGCTATTACAGTACCTTACTCAGGGTCATCAAATCAATTCTGACTCATAGCAACCCTATAGAATAGAGTAGAGCTACCCCTGTGGGTTTCTGAGACTATAACTCGTTATGACAGTAGAAAATCTTGTCTTTCTACTAACATCTATTGCTGTGACCAAACAAACAAAACAATAATAATAATTAAAAAAACCTCATCGCTATTGAGTTGATTCTAACTCATGACAACCCTATAGAACAGGATAGAATTGCCTCTGTGGGTTTCTGAGACTTTAGCTCTTTATTGGAGTAGAAAGCCTCATCTTTCTCCTGAGGAACAGCTGGTGATTTTGAACTGCTGAGTTTGGGATTAGCAGCCCAACCCTTAACCACTTTACTACGAGAGCACCATCCATTACTAGAGTCACCATGAAAGTTTTCGTTTCTATCAAAGTGATTTTCCTGGTCATTTTATTTCTTTGTAAAGTGAGAATCCATTATTGATTCCACTCATGTATTTATTGATGTGTGTGTGTGTGAAAAGGTAGTGGTACTCTTGTGGAGAATGATGAACGATTTTTTTTTCAAATGTCTTTCTGTGATTTCTATGAAAGCGTATGCTGGTTTTCTTTTGTTTTTAGTTTCTTTTGACTCAGAGCAACCCAATGTACAACAGAACTAGCCACTACCTGGTGCTGAGCCATCCTCAGAGCCAACTGTTGCATCCACTGTGTCAATCCATCTCATTGATGCCTTCCACTTCTGTGCTGACCCTCTACTTTGCTGTGGTAGTTACATAATCTGGTGTCAATTTGGGATTTGATAGGATTAAAAGTGAAGGGGTGGAGTCTAGTCTGTCAATCAGATCATAGCTGATGAGGCCCCTGTGTGGGCATGGCCTTCATCTGAGAATTTTGGGAACTCCTGATTTTCCATGTTGGAAGTGGGAGACACTTCTCTTTCTCTGCTCACTCCCAGAGAGACATTGCAGCTGAAAAGACACATGAAACTACATTAGTGTCTTGTGCTAGAGGAACCAACCTGGCCAATAAATACATGAGGGATTAATTGAAGGGCAGAGAGATAAATGGCTTGGTGAGCCTCCCCTTTCTTGTTCTCTGGTCTCTTGTTCTCTGATGGTCAGACCAGTGAGCAGCTGCCTTTGCTAGTTATTTGCCTCAGCTGGCAAGGTTCACTTCCTGGGAGACAACCCTGAGGAGAGCCACATGGACCTACCCTGATGCAGCCCTGGGGGCTGGAGCAGCTTCATGGAGACCCCTACCAGCACTGAGATTCTTACATGCTCACTGATTTGGCTTTCTTTCTGCACTTGGCGTTATTGCATGTGTTTTGTGAGTTTGAGGAGAACTTTGTAGATTGGTGTCAGACATATGGGCTAAGGTCTGACTTATGGACTTGGATTGGACTGGGTTGGGATGCTTTCTTAATGTACACTTACCTTTTATATTAAACTCTCTCTTATATACATATGAGTTTCTATGGATTTGTTTCTCTAGTTTATTGATACTAACACACGTGGAGACCCCATGTACACAGGCTGATGGCCGTCAGATCATCAAAGCTGAAGGAACCGTGTGGAGACCACTGCCAGCGCTGAGATGTTTCTACTACCACTAGGTCCACAAGACTTCCCACCCACTGGCCTGTGATCTTCCTGCATTTGGTGTCATTGCATGTGGTTCGTGAGTCTGAAGAAGACTTTATAGATTGATATGGCACGCATGGGCTAATATCGGACTTAGGGACTTGATCTGGACTGGGCTGGGTTGTTTTCTTAATATTCAAATACTCTTGTCTATAAAGCTCTTTCTTATACACAAATGTGTGTTTATGAATTTGTTTCTCTAGTCTACCAAGACTAACACATTTTCCAAGCATGATGCCATTCTCCAAAGATTAATCTCTCGTCATACTGTGAACAGAATAATCGAGAGGAAATTTTTCACTTTAAGGAGCATTCTAGCTGTACTTTCAGTCTGTTCTCCATTTATCATGATGTTGTTTACCAGTTAATTTGTGAGGAAATTTTTTCCTTTCTATTTATTTTTAATGCTGAAGTATAATCCATACTTAAGATTATAGTCTTTGATCTTCATCAATAGGTATGTCAAGACTTCCTCACTCTGACAAACAAGGCTGTGCCATTGTTGTATCAGACATTCAGTGAGTCTTCCTCCAATCCTGATGCCAATTTCTTTTCAAAGTTCAAGTTGTATGTTCAACTTTCAGACTGAATACCTGTGGTGAAGGAGTACAATCTGATGCACACCTGTCCTGATCATAAACCATGTAGTATCTCTTTATGTTCCTTCTATTTTTAAACCAGTGGCTTGGCATTCTTATTTTATATATATATATATAAAATGGCTTGGCATTCTTAATATATATATATATATATATATATATATATAATTAAAACTCTGATTTAAAAATATGGATCCTAGAATTTCTCACTAAATGCAAACCCTATCTAATATTTATTTATGGAATTAATTATTTATAAAAAGTGGAACATAGAATAATTCAACTGATAAATTTGTATAGAACTTATGAAGCTGATAGGATAAAAGAGTACACCATGCTTTTAAAATATTCTATCTTAAAATAAACCAAAGCAACAACAAAAACCTCATGGCTCCCCAGTAGATTCCAACTCATGGCAAGCCTATAGGAAAAAGTACATCTGTCGCTGTGAATTTCTAAGCCTGGAAATATTTACCACAATAGAAAGCTCCCTCTCTATCCCATGGAGTGGCTGTTGAATTTGAACTGTTAACCTTGCAGAGAACAGAACATCTTTTATCCTACTGACCAACCAGGCACCTACCATATAAGTAGGAGCTAGAAATATCACGTCAATCTCTCAACTCGAGAGTCTATTATATTATGGAAGCATGTGCTGCACACCTAAGAATGACTAAATTACATCGATGATTGTTTTGAACACCATACATAAACCCATCAACCAACCAAACTAAACACAAATACAAAATGGGACTTGCTGGTTAGAGAACATGAAAATCGTAAAACACTTTAAATGGAAACTAATAACAATTAATAATAGACTGCTACCTTTTAGTATTTGAGTTTTGAAGGTTTGAAGATGAGAGATTGTAGACTCCAGATCTAAATGTATCTGTCCAGAGAATAATGTATAGTTTTTACTTTAAGAACCAATTAAATAATGTAAGGATAACTCTATAAAAAACAAGCTATATAAAAGTCCATTCCCTAAGTAATATTCCAGCTCATAAAATCATACCAAATGCATACATTTAATTTATTTGCTTAAGTGAATATTTGACATTAATTATTAGCTGGGAAGATGTTAGGGTCCTTGAGGGGCAAAAATGATTTGTGCTGGACTACTGACTGAAAGATTTGAGTCCCTGCAGCAGGGTCCTAGCTGAAGGCCTGGCATTCCACTGTCACAGAGATCACAGCCAAGATGACCCAATGGAGCGATTCCACCTGCCACACAGGAAGGTGCACAAGTCAAAACTCACCTAGCATTAGAGGCTTTGGGAGGTTTTATTTTAAGATTGTAAGTTTTCTTAGATTCTAATGAGGAGCTAGAATACAATGAAGATTAGGGAAACTTCTTAAAATGATAGTAGGAAACATATTTTAAATGTTTTTGTCTAATTGAGATAAGCATTTTACCACAAAGAATTCCCTCCTTGCTTCTGTATGTAGAGTGGGGTGACGTTTCGGACAGCTTGCTGAATATCCTCATTTGTCTCTGACATGTGCTTGGAGATTTGGGTTAGTGCCGTGCAGTGTAGCTGCACACACTATTTTTTAATGGTACTCCTGGAGTGCTGAGGTGTAGAAGCAAGGATGGCAAGACTTGGCCACACCTACTTTGGACATGTTGTCAGGAGAAGCCAGTTCCTAAAAAAGGGTTTGGTAAAGCAGAGGGCCAACAAGAAAGAGAAAGCCCCTACACAAGATGTGACAGCCACAATGGGTTCACATTGAAGAACAGGCGAGAGGAGGGCATGGCACTGAGTAGTGTTTTCTCTGTTCTACAAAGGGTCATTTTGAGTCGGAACCAACCCAATGGCATCTATCAACAAGGGCGATGGCCATTCTCTCCCTGCAAGTAGAGTCCATTATGTCTAACTTCAACTTCTTTAACAGTATATACATTACACTTTATAACATAGATTGCGCTACCTCTTGATCTTTCTCTACTAGATTGTAATTTGCGTTAAACATGCCTTCATAGCCTTAGGTCTCTCACAGTGACTCACCTGAAGTATCCGTTCAATAAGTGACTTTAGGTGATTAAGTAGATAGATAAATGCTTGTTGAAGCCATTCCTCACCCAAGCAGAGATGTTTACACAACACTTAAGTGCTTATTTGGGCAGCCGTTTCAGGGAACTATCCAAGAACAAAGCATAATCAATTACTTCTGGGTTGTTGGAATGCAACTCGAAGAAATACTGTCCAAGTTACTAATACATTTGCACCACACCAGTCTCAAATTAATGAGCCACCATAAGATTTAGCTCCAACAGTTTGAAATTCAGAGCACGTGTGCTTAGAGCCATAAGAGTTTAATAATGACGAGTCCATGTAAGAGCTGCAAAATAGAATAATGGCAGCCAGAAATACTAAGGATTTATGTGAATACTCATTGTTACACATGCCATGCAATTCCCAGTGTGCTATGAATTAGTGTTGGTTATCTATAGAGTGGACACCAAAGACCCAGGGAGCTAACCAGGGAATCAGAGCCTAACTAACAGAACCAAGTTAGCTATGTTTCTTACAGCTGAGAGCTTGGACCAGTTCCACAGGGCTTAGCCGCTAGCATTAGCATGAGGAGCTTAGTATTGACATCGTCCACCAAACCTCCAGCTAATTATATTTTTGTTTAGGAACTTTGGTGTCTGGCATAGGAACATTTTTATGTGGCATTGAAAAAGCAATTGTAATCGTTCTCTATTCTAGAGGGCGTATAGTGTTCCTATGGATTGGAATCCACTCTATGGCAACTTTTTTGCTGTTGTTTATGTCACTATTCTCAACTAAGCCAGATGATTTATTGAAAATCTCATTTGACAGTGAAAGAAACAATTCATTAGTGCAGAGGTTGGTAGAAGAGCAGTCAGAAATAATCATGCTGCTCTTTGTAAGCAGAGTTGGAGCACATCGCAGTGGGCACTGGATCAAGGCTGCTGTGCACCAACTTTTAATGGGTGTTTTGGGTACATGGTGGGAGGATTGGGGCTGACTGTTCAGGCCATTTGGACATCTGCCTCTGCCTTACAGTATTGCTCATTTGGCAGAAGCTGCTAGAGCTGCTAAATACTTTCCAACTTTGCATCTGGTCACAGACAGGCCTTTTCTTCTTCTTCCTTTGTGTTTTGTCTCCCTAGCCCTTGTTATCATAGTTTGGATCAGTTCTCTCCTTCTGTCTCTTCTTTCTCCTTAGGTTCAGCAGCCTGAACTCTTTGCCACACCCACTGCCCAGCATCAGAAATGAATGTCAGGATTAAAATCAGCCCTTGTTCTCTACTGAATTATCTACATCTTTTAAATTCCAACAGTGTCTTAATAAAAAACACATATATGTATATGTCCATAGATGACATACACAGATGGAATGATGATATCTGCTACGGAGGAGACGTTACACAGCTTGGACAGATGAAACCCACTCCCTTCCAGTTCCTTGCACTTGTGTGTGTCTTCTCATTCTTCTGTTTCCCTGTCTTTCCTTTCACATTTGTACTTTGGCAGACACACAAATATATATATATATTTTTTTTTTCTTTCCTTTGGCTTTAATAAGAATGCATCCCAAATTCCTTTGCAAACAAAAGCAAAATTACCAAATAAAGGGGTTGGAATCGTTATGAATACACAGTGGTATAATGAAATAAAAGGAGTAGGAATAAACACTAGAAAGGTCAGGGGGAAAAGGATAAAGCACAAGAAAATAGAATTAATGAAGCAAAAGTTAAGTATTTGATAAATTAATTAGATAAAATAATTATTAGACTCTGTTAGCATCATTCATCATAGGTTGGCTGGCATTTCTGCTCATATCTATTAAGGCCACACAGGTTCAGTTTACTTTAGTTCTTGTGCTGGGCTGATTAAGAGGGCTGAAGCCCTATCCACCATTAAATCACCTCAATGTATTATTAAAACAGCAAAATTACTTTTCCTCTGGGCAAATGGAATAAAACAAACAGCAACCACTTCATGCTGAGTCTTTGCAACACAGACTGGAATGGAGATTGCTCACTCACCACTTATTTTGATCAACGTGCATAACTAAATGAGGGAAATGCAACCACGTTGTCACACACTGGCCTGCAGTAGCCTGCACGGCTGTCAGATTGATCAGATCAGAACACTAAATGCAAGTCCGCCCCCCCCCCGTACCACCCCCATTTTCAAAGAGATGTCAACCTTTTAGAATAAATTAACCCCCCTCCCCTTTCTTTAGTTTTTTTTTAAATCACTTAAAAATGACTTTGTCCCAGGGCTTGGCACCATATTAGACCTGATTGGAAAACTCTCTTAAGGGTCAGCAGACAGACTTGGAACTAACTCTCTTCTTTCTTCTTCTTTTTCTTTCCACTCTATGTCTATAGAAGATCAGCAGAACAAACAATCCTGAGGAGAAAACAACAGGACTGGTGGTTCCACAGGGACATGGGAGAGGATGGGGCCAGGGAGTCAACAGACTCAGGGATAAGGGAACAACAAGCGATCTAAAACTGATGGTGAGGAGGGCATATATTGCCTGGTGGGGTTTGATTAAGTGCAATGTGTCTGAAAAAAACTAGTGAGAACTAAATGGAGGATGATCATGATAGTGGGGCAGGCAGAAGGTGAAAGGAAATACAGGAAAGGAGTAGGAGGCAAAAGCTATTTATAGAGGTATAGCTATAGGCATGTATAAATGTAAATATATTAATTTAAAATGAAAAGGATAGAGGCCAATGTACATATATTTTGTTAAGTATTAAGATGGCAGATGGACTTTGGGCCACTATTCAAGGCCCCCTAAATGCACGAACACTGTTCTAATAATAACTGGTATTCTTTAGTGCTCACCTGCCCGACACATCGCTGAAGACAAATGGGTGCATTAGCAAATGTGATGAAGAAAGTGAATAGTGCCCAGCTATCAAAAGATATAGCTCCTGGGGTCTTAAAGGCTTGAAATTAAACAAGCAGCCATCTAGTGGGGAAGCAAATACCCCACATGGAAGAAGCACACCAGCCTGTGTGATCATGAGGTATCGACGGGATCAGGTAGCAGGTAACAAAAGATTCAAAACAAACTATTATGTCGATATGAAAGAGGAGTTTTAGATTGGAGACCAAAGGCCCATGTGTAGACAATTGGATATACCCCCACAGAAAGGTTACAAAGAAGGGCCAATTCAACCAGGGTGTAGCATAGCACCATGAAACACACAGCAGTCCTCTAGTTCCTGAATGTTTCCTCCTCCCACTACCATGACCTACTTCTACCTCACAAATCTGGCTAGACCAGAGTATACACATTGGTATAGATAAGAGCTAGAATTCAGGACAGCTAAAACCCTCAGAAACAGCAGTGGGAATAGCAATATCATGAGGGAAGAGGATGAGAGGGAGTGATGAGGAGAACAGGGAACCCAACCCAAGGTTGGTTATATAGCCCACCTCCCAGGGGGATGAAAATCAGAAATGTGGGTGAAGGGATACAATGGATAGTGTAAGACAAGAAATAACAATAATGATATATAATTGAGCAATGATTCACCCGGGTGGGAGGTGTAGGAAGGAGGGGAAAAAAGAAGAGCTGATACCAAGGGCTCAAGAAGTAAGAAAATGTTTTGGAAATACTGATGCCAACATATGTACAAGTGCGCCTAATACAATTGAATGGTGGAATGTTATAAGATTGGTAAGAGCACCCCAATAAAATGATTAAAAAATAAATTACCTTGTCCAATAAAAAGAATTGTAGGGAAAATATACTGTCTGAATGAAAAGATGTAAAGATATCAATATGATTAAAGGATTCTTTATTTGAAAGTCAAAGATATAGAAAAATTGGAAAGGGTGTTTTTAAAATCTATATCATGCACTTGAAATACGCATTCATTTACAAAGCATATATGGCATCAAGTACCCCTCTCAATTATATTTGCATATGCATAGAGAAACCATATAGTCTCATCTATCCAAAAGCATGACATCCAGAGAGAGACCATCAGATATGTGATCGCTTACAATATAAGACACAAACAAACCTATTGCCATCTAATCAATTCTGACTCATAGTGAACCTATACGACACAGTAGAACTGTCCCTATGGGTTATTGGGAATGTAGGAATCTTCATCTTTCTCCCATAGTGCTCCTCATGGTTTTGAACATTTGATCTTGCAGTTAGCAACATGTATCCATTCACATATATTCATAACCCAGTAGCCACAAGGGAGGATTAATTTATGAGTTATAGGGCACCAAAAATGAAATAGGAGTATGTTGTGGGGCACTTACATTCAAGTGGGGATTCAGAGATATTTCCTAGTTTCCTAGGGAAGCTAACATGATAGTCGTCATTTCCTTAGCCTTCACTCTATATGAAACACTGGATTCTAATCGCTTTCCACCTTTTACATTTTCAAATTAATAATGTCTTAATCACATGGATACCTTTGCACTCCCTCCATTCAGTCAAAGTCATTTCCTTTATATCATAAAATTTTCATGGGACAACTTTCTCATCTTTAATCAGCTCACTAAACTGAACTCATTTATTGTCTCACAAAATTAGAGGGTGGTACTGTAAGCACTCTCGTTTTACAAATGAGTGAGGCAGTTTCCCTCAACCCCTACATTGATAAACATTTGATTTAGGTCTGAGTCTTACCCTCCCATGTTCTAAATGAAGCTTCATATATTGAAGGACTTTGATGTGTGTGCACCAGGGGATGCTCATATGTGTATGCTTAAAAAGACTGAGAAGAGGGTTTACTGCAGCAATTTGTTCAACAACAACATCAAAGAAAACCCCCAAACCACCTTGAAATAAGCTAAATAATCCATTCAATATGGAATGAGTAAAAGCGTTCATGGGCATTTATAAAAGCGTTCATGGGCATGGTGAAATGAAGTAGAGAAGCAGTAGAGCTCCTGGACCCACAGCCAGCGCTGCGTCTGCTCCACGGTGACCCTGGTCATGGAGCAGATGCTCTCATCGGTGGAACAAAACACAATGACAGCAACAAAGCACCAACATGTTTTGCACATCGTGAGGATTCAATAAATATTAGCTCTTATTATATAACGAATGGAGTTTATACATAAAACCCAGTGGAACACATTTCTGAGCAAAGGCAAATCAGTGACTGAGACAATCAATGCAGCACAATCATATATATGGAAACTCCATGTTTTCATAGCTATGAGCCATGCACATCAACACTCGGCACACTCACACCCCACACCTCTTCGCAAACAGTCCTGAAAAACTTCAATAGAATGAATACAGCCACCTTGGTCTTTGCTATCTGTCTCTGCGTGGGTTAGGTAGGAGGGGAGGACATCTGTTAAAGTGACACATTTCATGTGTTTTGACACAAACATGCACAGATATGAATATGCGTATGCCTTTTTTTTTAATTGGGAAATTTCCAAGCTCTCTTGTTCCATTTAGAACAAAATTACATTCTGGAAATATTTCAAAGGTGCTTCTGCCAAATATGGCTTTCATCTTATTCTCAACTCAATATTGATGACTCTTGTTGATATGATTCTGTAAAAGAATAATAAACTGCGAACGTTTTTCTAGTTTGTTTTGTATCCAGGCTCATCTTTGGGAGAGATTTATATTTCTTCATTTCCAAGGGATTTCTCGGCCTCCAGGGTTATGATGTGCTCTGTTGAATTACTACACTTTTCCTTAAAGCCTTCAGATGTGGGGTATAGTTGTTGGTGGTTACTATTCTATGAGTAAGTTATTTATTTGGCCTTGTTCTGACTGGTCCTGCCATCCTTATGTCTTTCCTCAGGACATCACAAGCTTTCTGCTCTCACCACTGGAGGACTACATAAAGTCGGTGAAAACTAGAATCCCTTCTTCCAGGGTGGGAAATGATCAAGGTCCTGGATGTCATGAGAAAGAAACTTCTGGAATCAACCTAACTTTTGGCTTTAAACAAAAGGAATGTATGTCTTTTGATGTTAAATCCATTCTTCTTTTGGAAGAAACGAAGTATTCTCTTCAGAAGTACCCTCAAACTAATTTTCATTTTATAGGCATTTATTTTAGCAGAGAATGTGCATATGCTGTACACACAGATATGTGCAAATGAATATTTTGCCTCCCTTCCTCCCTCCTTCTTTCTTCCTCCATTTCCCTTTGTCCTTCCTTTCAAGCATCTCTGTTTCACCATCTTTGTCATCCATTCTAGCAAGTGGGTCTATCATCCATTTACCACGCTCTATCCATCCATCTATCATATCTTTCTATTGAATTTAACATCTCACCTTTCTAATGACTGAAAAATTTAGAGTGCCAAGCACAATATTTTTGCAACCTATAATTCATTCATTTTAATTTTTTAATAGAAAAGTAACCTATTTTTTAACCCAAGAATATCTTTTAGTCAGAAAGTATCCAGCGATTCCACATTATATAATTTAGAATATTCCATTAATTATTTCACAATTCTGGGTCCTAGGAAACAAAAGAAAAAAATACGATTTCTTGAACATTTTTATAAAATCATGCTGCTCATATATTTTCAGTTTACAATGCTCTTTCTAATTCATTTTGTATTTTTATCTTTAAGAAAACCCTATAGAATAGGTCAATTAGTTTTAATATTATTAGCGACAACTGATTATCTTCCAAAAGATAATCTAACTTTTAAAATTAGATGTCCCAATGTCTAATATTTCATAAAAATGAAGAAAAGTTTTTAAATTAAGTCATTTCTTTCCACATAGTGATAAGTTACACTGAGTAGAAGCATTTGGCTTACACAAATCTGTAAAAAGCATTGGCTTTAGGACAAGGTTTATCTTAATATTTTTCTATCACTAGCTATGGACTTATTCAAGTTAACATAACAGAATTATCTTAAGTTCAAAGTTATTATTTTTCTCATCATAGATATTTCAATCATCTTTATAAAACCTTTTAAAGTAAATTTCCCCTAATTTTCAATAAGCTTAACATACATGACCGACCATTTTTTCTCAGTACACTTATGAATTATAGAAAAATGATATAAAACTAAATAAAAAAAACAAAAGATGAAACAGAGTTCTACCATTAAAAATGAAAATTGTACACATTTTAGTTTGTATATGTTCACACTCATAAGTTTTAAAGCATGGAAGATATAGAACACAGTGTTTTATAACCCATTGCTTCAAATAATTATACATATAATTATATTTCAAAAGGTTTGCACAGAATTTTTATTATCTTTTATTTTTCCATTAACTATATAAGAGAAGGAATATACATGACTTTATGAGTTTTTAGAGGTATTAAAAAGTGTGATGTCAAAATTGCACTGTTTCATGACATACTAAAATAAAAAATGTTTTTTTAATCGTTTTATTGGGGGCTCTTAAAGCTCTTATCACAATCCATCCATCAATCCATGTGTCGAGTATATGTTTATGTCAAGCACTTGTACTGATGTTGCCATCATAGTTTTAAAAACATTTTCTTTCTGTTTGAGCCCTTGGTATCAGCTCACTTTTCCTACCCCATCCTCCCTCATGAACCTTTGATAATTTATATACATACATATATATATATGTTGCGCCGGCTGTTGTCTCCCTTCACCTACTTTTCTGTTGTCCATCCCCCTAGGAGGGGGTTATATGTCCATCTTGT